>NW_028270171.1:938548-1244731 GCF_037043375.1 Chiloscyllium plagiosum
TGTGGTCTATGTGCAGTATAATCTGTGGTCTAGGAGTAATATAACCTGTGGTCTAGGTGTAATATAATCTGTGGTCTATGTGCAGTATAATCTGTGGTCTAGGAGTAATACAATCTGTGAGGAGAAAGTGAGGTCTGCAGATGCTGGAGATCAGAGATGGAAATGTGTTGCTGGAAAAGCGCAGCAGGTCAGGCAGCATCCAGGGAACAGGAGAATCGACGTTTCGGGCATAAGCCCTTCTTCAGGAATGAGGACAGTTTGTCCAGCAGGCTAAGATAAAAGATAGGGAGGAGGGACTTGGGGGAGGGGCGTCGGAAATGTGATAGGTGGAAAGAGGTCAAGGTGAGGGTGATAGGTCAGACTGGGGTGGGGGCGGAGAGGTCGGGAAGAAGATTGCAGATTAGGAAGGCGGTGCTGAATTTGATGGATTTGACTGAGACAGGCTGGGGGGAGGGGAAATGAGAAAACTGGTGAAATCCGAGTTCAATGTGGCTGAAGAGCTTCTGTGCAGAGGAGATGACCTGGGGGGTGCAGTGAGAGAGGGACTCACTGAAACCTTGAACTCGGATTTCACCAGTTTTTTCATTTCCCCTCCCCCCAGCCTGCCTCAGTCAAATCCATCAAATTCAGCACCGCCTTCCTAACCTGAAATCTTCTTCCCGACCTCTCCGCCCCCACCCCAGTCTGACCTATCACCCTCACCTTGACCTCTTTCCACCTATCACATTTCCGACGCCCCTCCCCCAAGTCCCTCCTCCCTATCTTTTATCTTAGGCTGCTGGACAAACTGTCCTCATTCCTGAAGAAGGGCTAATGCCCGAAACGTCGATTCTCCTGTTCCCTAGATGCTGCCTAATACAATCTGTGGTCAAGGAGAAATATAATCTGTATTCTAGGTGTAATACAATCTGTGATCTAGGTGTATTATAATCTGTGGTATAGGAGTAATACAATCAGAGGTCTAAGAGTAATATAATCTGTGGTCTAGGTGAAATATAATCTGTATTCTAGGGGTAATACAATCTGTGGTCTAGGTGTATTATAATCTGTGGTCTAGGTGTATTATAATCTGTGGTATAGGAGTAATACAATCAGAGGTCTAAGAGTAATATAATCTGTGGTCTAGGAATAATACAATCTGTGGTCTAGGTGTAATACAATTCGTGGTCTAGGTATCATACAATCTGTTTTCAAGGTGTGATAAAATCTGTGGTCTAGGTGTAATATAATCTGTGGTCTAGGAGTATTATAATCTGTGGTCTAGGTGTATTATAATCTGTGGTCAAAGTGTAATACAATTTGTGGTCTAGGTGTAATATAACCTGGGGTCTAGGTGTATTATAATCTGTGGTCTAGGTGTAATACAATTTGTGGTCTAGGTGTAATACAATCTGTGGTCAAGGGGTAATACAATTTGTGGTCTAGGTGCAATACAATTTGTGGTCTAGGTGTAATACAATCTGTGTTCTATGTGTAATACAATCTGTGGTCTTGGTGTAATATAATCTGTGGTCTAGGAGTAATATAACCTGTCGTCATGGCGAAATATAATCTGTGGTCTAGGTTTAATACAATCTGTGGTCAAGGTGAAACATAATCTGTGTTCTAGGAGTAATACAATCTGTGGTCTAGGTGTAATATACTCTGTGGTCTAGGTGTAATATAACCTGTGGACAAGGTGTAATATAATCTGTGGTCTAGGAATAATATAATCTGTGGTCTAGGAGTAATATAATCTGTGGTGTAGGAGTAATAATGCCTGTGGTCAAGGAGTAATATAATCTGTGGTCTAGGTGTAATGTAACCTGTGGTCAAGGAGTAATATAATCTGTGGTCTAGGTGTAGTATAATCTGTGGTCTAGGAGTAATATAATCTGTTGTCAAGGAATAATATAATCTGTGGTCTAGGAGTAATATAATCTGTGGTCTAGGAGTAATAATGCCTGTGGTCTAGGAGTAATAATGGCTGTGGTCAAGGAGTAATATAATCTGTGGTCTAAGGGTAGTATAATCTGTGGTCTAGGTGTAATATAATCTGTGGTCTAGGTGTAATATAATCTGTGGTCAAGCAGTAATATATTGTGTGGTCTAGGTGTAATATAACCTGTGGTCAAGGTGTAATATAATCTGTGGTCAAGGTGTAATACAATCTGTGGTCTAGGAGTAATACAATCTGTGGTCTAGGCGTAATATAATCTGTGGTCTAGGAGTAATATTATCTGTGGTCTAGGTGTAATATAATCTGTGGTCTAGGTGTAGTATAATCTGTGGTCTGGGTGTAATACAATCTGTGGTCTAGGAATAATATAATCTGTGGTCTAGGAGTAATATAATCTGTGGTCAAGGTGTAATATAATCTGTGGTCTAGGTGTAATCTAATCTGTGGTCTAGGAGTAATATAATCTGTGGTCTAGGAGTAATATAATCTGTGGTCAAGGAGTAATATAACCTGTGGTCAAGCTGTAATATAATATGTGGTGTTGGAGTAATAAAGCCTGTGGTCAAGGAGTAATATAATCTGTGGTCTAGGTGTAATGTAACCTGTAGTCTAGGTGTAATATAATCTGTGCTCGAGGTGTAATACAATCTGTGGTCTAGGTGTAATATAATCTGTGGTCTAGGGGTAGTATAATCTGTGGTCTAGGTGTAATATAATCTGTGGTCTCAGTGTAATATAATCTGTGGTCAAGCAGTCATATATTGTGTGGTCTAGGTATAATATAATCCGTGGTCTAGATGTAATATAACCTGTGGTCTAGGTATAATATAATCTGTGGTCTAGTGTAATATAACCTGTGGACAAGCTGTAATATAATCTGTGGTCTAGGTGTAATATAATCTGTGGTCCAGGAGTAATAAAATCTGTGGTCTAGGTGTAATATAACCAGTTGTCTAGGTGTAATGTAACCTGTGGTCAAGGAGTAACATAATCTGTGGTCTAGGTGTAGTATAATCTGTGGTCTACGAGTAATACAATCTGTGGTCTCGGAGTAATATAACCTGTGGGCATGGAGTAATATAATCTGTGGTCTAGGTGTAATATAATCTGTGGTCTAAATGTAATATAACCTGTGGTCAAGGTGTAATATAATCTGTGTTCTAGGATTAATAAAATCTGTAGTCTAGGTGTCATATAACCTGTCGTCAAGGTGTAATATAATCTGTGGTCTAGATTTAATATAATCTGTGGTCTAGGTGTAATGTAACCTGTGGTCAAGGTGTAATATAACCTGTGGTCAAGGTGTAATATAATCTGTGGTCAAGGTGTAATACAATTTGTGTTCTAGGATTAATACAATCTGTGGTCTAGGTGTAATATAATCTGTGGATTAGGTATAATATAATCTGTGGTCGAGGTGTAATATAACCTGTGGTCAAGGTGTAATATTATCTGTGGTGTAGGTGTAATATAATCTGTGGTCAAGGTGTAATATAATCTGTGGTCTAGGTGTAGTATAAACTGTGGTCTAGGAGTAATATAATCTGTGGTCTAGGAGTAATATAATCTGTGGTCTAGGTGTAGTATAATCTGTGGTCTAGGTGTAGTATAATCTGTGGTCTAGGAGTAATATAATCTGTGGTCTAGGAGTAATATAACCTGTGGTCAAGGTGTAATATAATCTGTGGTGTTGGAGTAATAAAGCCTGTGGTCAAGGAGTAATATAATCTGTGGTCTAGGTGTAATGTAACCTGTGGTCTAGGTGTAATATAATTTGTGCTCGAGGTGTAATACAATCTGTGGTCTAGGTGTAATAGAATCTGTGGTCAAGGTGTAATATAATCTGTGTTATAGGTGTAATACAATCTGTGGTCAAGGTGTAATATAATCTGTGTTATAGGTGTAATACAATCTGTGGTCTAGGTGTAATATAATCTGTGGTCAAGGTGTAATATAATCTGTGTTCTAGGATTAATAAAATCTGTGGTCTATGTGTAATGTAACCTGTGGTCATGGTGTAATATAATCTGTGGTCTAGTTGTAATGTAACCTGTGGTCATGGTGTAATATAATCTGTGGTCTAGGTTTTATGTAATCTGTGGTCTAGGAGTAATAAAGCCTGTGGTCAAGGAGTAATATAATCTGTGGTCCAGGTGCAAATTAACCTGTGGTCAAGGAGTACTATAATCTGTGGTCTATGTGCAGTATAATCTGTGGTCTAGGAGTAATACAATCTGTGGTCTAGGAGTAATGCAATCTGTGATCAGGGAGAAATATAATCTGTATTCTAGGTGTAATACATTCTGTGGTCTAGGTCTAATATAATCTGTGTTCTAGGAGTAATACAATCTGTGGTCGAGGTGTATTATACTCTGTGGTATAGGAGTAATACAATCGGAGGTCTAAGAGTAATATAATCTGTGGTCTAGGTGTAATGTAACCTGTGGTCAAGGAGTAATATAATCTGTGGTCTAGGGGTAGTATAATCTGTGGTCTAGGTGTAATATAATCTGTGGTCTAGGTGTAATATAATCTGTGGTCAAGCAGTAATATATTGTGTGGTCTAGGTATAATATAATCTGTGGTCTAGATGTAATATAACCTGTGGTCTAGTATAATATAATCTGTGGTCTAGGTGTAATATAACCTGTGGTCAAGGTGTAATATAATCTGTGGTCAAGGTGTAATACAATCTGTGGTCTAGGAGTAATACAATCTGTGGTCTAGGCGTAATACAATCTGTGGTCTAGGAGTAATATTATCTGTGGTCTAGGTGTAATATAATCTGTGGTCTAGGTGTAGTATAATCTGTGGTCTGGGTGTAATACAATCTGTGGTCTAGGAATAATATAATCTGTGGTCTAGGAGTAATATAATCTGTGGTCAAGGTGTAATATAATCTGAGGTCTAGGTGTAATCTAATCTGTGGTCTAGGAGTAATATAATCTGTGGTCAAGGAGTAATATAACCTGTGGTCAAGGTGTAATATAATATGTGGTTTTGGAGTAATAAAGCCTGTGGTCAAGGAGTAATATAATCTGTGGTCTAGGTGTAATGTAACCTGTGGTCTAGGTGTAATATAATCTGTGTTCGAGGTGTAATACAATCTGTGGTCTAGGTGTAATATAATCTGTGGTCTAGGGGTAGTATAATCTGTGGTCTAGGTGTAATATAATCTGTGGTCTAGGTGTAATATAATCTGTGGTCAAGCAGTAATATATTGTGTGGTCTAGGTATAAGATAATCCGTGGTCTAGATGTAATATAACCTGTGGTCTAGGTATAATATAATCTGTGGTCTAGTGTAATATAATCTGTGGTCAAGGTGTAATATAATCTGTGGTCAAGGTGTAATACAATCTGTGGTCTAGGAGTAATACAATCTATGGTCTAGGCATAATATAATCTGTGGTCTAGGAGTAATATTATCTGTGGTCTAGGTGTAATATAATCTGTGGTCTAGGAATAATATAATCTGTCGTCTAGGAGTAATATAATCTGTGGTCAAGGTGTAATATAATCTGTGGTCTAGGTGTAATCTAATCTGTGGTCTAGGAGTAATATAATCTGTGGTCTAGGAGTAATATAATCTGTGGTCAAGGAGTAATATAACCTGTGGTCTAGGTGAAATATAATATGTGGTGTTGGAGTAATAAAGCCTGTGGTCAAGGAGTAATATAATCTGTGGTCTAGGTGTAATGTAACCTGTGGTCTAGGTGTAATATAATCTGTGCTCGAGGTGTAATACAATCTGTGGTCTCGGTGTAATATAATCTGTGGTCAAGGTGTAATATAATCTGTGTTATAGGTGTAATACAATCTGTGGTCTAGGTGTAATATAATCTGTGGTCAAGGTGTAATATAATCTGTGCTCTAGGATTAATAAAATCTGTGGTCTATGTGTAATGTAACCTGTGGTCATGGTGTAATATAATCTGTGGTCTAGTTGTAATGTAACCTGTGGTCAAGGTGAAATATAATCTGTGGTCTAGGTTTTATGTAATCTGTGGTCTAGGAGTAATAAAGCCTGTGGTCAAGGAGTAATATAATCTGTGGTCCAGGTGCAAATTAACCTGTGGTCAAGGAGTACTATAATCTGTGGTCTATGTGCAGTATAATCTGTGGTCTAGGAGTAATACAATCTGTGGTCTAGGAGTAATGCAATCTGTGATCAGGGAGAAATATAATCTGTATTCTAGGTGTAATACATTCTGTGGTCTAGGTCTAATATAATCTGTGTTCTAGGAGTAATACAATCTGTGGTCGAGGTGTATTATACTCTGTGGTATAGGAGTAATACAATCAGAGGTCTAAGAGTGATATAATCTGTGGTCTAGGTGAAATATACTCTGTATTCTGGGAGTAATACAATCTGTGGTCTAGGTGCATTATAATCTGTGGTCTAGGTGAAATATAATCTGTTGTCTAGGTGTAATACATTCTGCGGTCTAGGTGTAATATACTCTGTGGTCTACGTGTATTATAATCTGTGGTCAAAGTGTAATACAATTTGTGGTCTAGGAGAAATACAGCCTGTGGTCTAGGTGTATTATAATCTGTGGTCTAGGTGTAATACAATTTGTGGTCTAGGTGTAATACAATCTGCGGTCTAGGTGTAATATAATCTGTGGTCTAGGTGTAATATAATCTGTGGTCGAGGAGTAATATAACCTGTGGACAAGCTGTAATATAATCTGTGGTCTAGGTGTAATATAATCTGTGGTCCAGGAGTAATAAAATCTGTGGTCTAGGTGTAATATAACCAGTGGTCTAGGTGTAATGTAACCTGTGGTCAAGGAGTAACATAATCTGTGGTCTAGGTGTAGTATAATCTGTGGTCTACGAGTAATACAATCTGTGGTCTCGGAGTAATATAATCTGTGGTCAAAGAGTAATATAATCTGTGGTCTAGGTGTAATATAATCTGTGGTCTAAATGTAATATAACCTGTGGTCAAGGTGTAATATAATCTGTGTTCTAGGATTAATAAAATCTGTAGTCTAGGTGTCATATAACCTGTCGTCAAGGTGTAATATAATCTGTGGTCTAGATTTAATATAATCTGTGGTCTAGGTGTAATGTAACCTGTGGTCAAGGTGTAATATAACCTGTGGTCAAGGTGTAATATAATCTGTGGTCAAGGTGTAATACAATCTGTGTTCTAGGATTAATACAATCTGTGGTCTAGGTGTAATATAATCTGTGGATTAGGTATAATATAATCTGTGGTCTAGGTGTAATATAACCTGTGGTCAAGGTGTAATATTATCTGTGCTGTAGGTGTATTATAATCTGTGGTCAAGGTGTAATATAATCTGTGGTCTAGGAGTAATATAATCTGTGGTCTAGGAGTAATATAATCTGTGGTCAAGGTGTAATATAATCTGTGGTCTAGGTGTAGTATAATCTGTGGTCTAGGTGTAGTATAATCTGTAGTCCAGGAGTAATATAATCTGTGGTCTAGGAGTAATATAAGCTGTGGTCAAGGTGTAATATAATCTGTGGTGTTGGAGTAATAAAGCCTGTGGTCAAGGAGTAATATAATCTGTGGTCTAGGTGTAATGTAACCTGTGGTCTAGGTGTAATATAATTTGTGCTCGAGGTGTAATACAATCTGTGGTCTAGGTGTAATAGAATCTGTGGTCAAGGTGTAATATAATCTGTGTTATAGGTGTAATACAATCTGTGGTCAAGGTGTAATATAATCTGTGTTATAGGTGTAATACAATCGGTGGTCTAGGTGTAATATAATCTGTGGTCAAGGTGTAATATAATCTGTGTTCTAGGATTAATAAAATCTATGGTCTATGTGTAATGTAACCTGTGGTCATGGTGTAATATAATCTGTGGTCTAGTTGTAATGTAACCTGTGGTCAAGGTGTAATATAATCTGTGGTCTAGGTTTTATATAATCTGTGGTCTAGGAGTAATAAAGCCTGTGGTCAAGGAGTAATATAATCTGTGGTCCAGGTGTAAATTAACCTGTGGTCAAGGTGTAATATAATCTGTGTTATAGGTGTAATACAATCTGTGGTCTAGGTGTAATATAATCTGTGGTCAAGGTGTAATATAATCTGTGTTCTAGGATTAATAAAATCTGTGGTCTATGTGTAATGTAACCTGTGGTCATGGTGTAATATAATCTGTGGTCTAGTTGTAATGTAACCTGTGGTCAAGGTGTAATATAATCTGTGGTCTAGGTTTTATATAATCTGTGGTCTAGGAGTAATAAAGCCTGTGGTCAAGGAGTAATATAATCTGTGGTCCAGGTGTAAATTAACCTGTGGTCAAGGAGTACTATAATCTGTGGTCTATGTGCAGTATAATCTGTGGTCTAGGAGTAATACAATCTGTGGTCTAGGAGTAATGCAATCTGTGGTCAAGGTCTATTATAATCTGTGTTCTAGGATTAATACAATCTGTGGTCTAGGTGTATTATAATCTGTGGTATAGGAGTAATACGATCAGAGGTCTAAGAGTAATATAATCTGTGGTCTAGGTGAAATATAATCTGTATTCTAGGAGTAATACAATCTGTGGTCTAGGTGTATTATAATCTGTGGTCTAGGTGAAATATAATCTGTGGTCTAGGTGTAATACATTCTGCGGTCTAGGTGTAATGTAATTTGTGGTCTAGGAATAATACAATCTGTGGTCTAGGTGTAATACAATTTGAGGTCTAGGTATCATACAATCTTTTTTCAAGGTGTGATAAAATCTGTGGTCTAGGTGTAATATAATCTGTGCTCTAAGAGTATTATAATCTGTGGTCTAGGAGTATTATAATCTGTGGTCTAGGTGTATTATAATCTGTGGTCAAAGTGTAATACAATTTGTGGTCTAGGTGTAATATAACCTGGGGTCTAGGTGTATTATAATCTGTGGTCTAGGTGTAATACAATTTGTGGTCTCGGAGTAATACAATCTGTGGTCAAGGGGTAATACAATCTGTGTTCTATGTGTAATACAATCTGTGGTCTTGGTGTAATATAATCTGTGGTCTAGGAGTAATATAACCTGTCGTCATGGCGAAATATAATCTGTGGTCTAGGTGTAATACAATCTGTGGTCAAGGTGAAACATAATCTGTGTTCTAGGAGTAATACAATCTGTGGTCTAGGTGTAATATAATCTGTGGTCAAGGTTTAATATAATCTGTGGTGTAGGAGTAATAACGCCTGTGGTCAAGGAGTAATATAATCTGTGGTCTAGGTGTAATGTAACCTGTGGTCAAGGAGTAATATAATCTGTGGTCTAGGAGTAATACAATCAGTTGTCAAGGAATAATATAATCTATGGTCTATGTGTAATCTAATCTGTGGTCTAGGGGTAGTATAATCTGTGGTCTAGGTGTAATATAATCTGTGGTATAGGTGTAATATAATCTGTGGTCAAGCAGTAATATATTGTGTGGTCTAGGTATAATATAATCCGTGGTCTAGACGTAATATAACCTGTGGTCTAGGTATAATATAATCTGTGGTCTAGGTGTAATATAACCTGTGGTCAAGGTGTAATATCTGTGGTCTAGGAGTAATACAATCTGTGGTCTAGGCGTAATATAATCTGTGGTCTAGGAGTAATATTATCTGTGGTCTAGGTGTAATATAATCTGTGGTCTAGGCGTAGTATAATCTGTGGTCTGGGTGTAATACAATCTGTGGTCTAGGAATAATCAAATCTGTGGTCTAGGAGTAATATAATCTGTGGTCAAGGTGTAATATAATCTGTGGTCTAGGTGTAGTATAATCTGTGGTCTAGGAGTAATATAATCTGTGGTCTAGGAGTAATATAATCTGTGGTCAAGGAGTAATATAACCTGTGGTAAAGGTGTAATATAATATGTGGTGTTGGAGTAATAAAGCCTGTGGTCAAGGAGTAATATAATCTGTGGTCTAGGTGTAATGTAACCTGTGGTCTAGGTGTAATATAATCTGTGCTCGAGGTGTAATACAATCTGTGGTCTAGGTGTAAATTAATCTGTGGTCTAGGTGTAATATAATCTGTCGTCTAGGTGTAATGTAACCTGTGGTCTAGGTGTAATATAATCTGTGTTCTAGGATTAATAAAATCTGTGGTCTATGTGTAATGTAACCTGTGGTCCTGGTGTAATATAATCTGTGGTCTAGTTGTAATGTAACCTGTGGTCAAGGTGTAATATAATCTGTGGTCTAGGTTTTATGTAATCTGTGGTCAAGGAGTAATAAAGCCTGTGGTCAAGGAGTAATATAATCTGTGGTCCAGGTGCAAATTAACCTGTGGTCAAGGAGTACTATAATCTGTGGTCTAGGAGTAATACAATCTGTGGTCTAGGAGTAATGCAACCTGTGATCAAGGAGAAATATAATCTGTATTCTAGGTGTAATACATTCTGTGGTCTAGTTCTATTATAATCTGTGTTCTAGGAGTAATACAATCTGTGGTCGAGGTGTATTATACTCTGTGCTATAGGAGTAATACAATCAGAGGTCTAAAAGTAATATAATCTGTGGTCGAGGTGAAATGTAATCTGTATTCTGGGAGAAATACAATCTGTGGTCTAGGTGCATTATAATCTGTGGTCTAGGTGTAATACATTCTGCGGTCTAGGTGTAATATACTCTGTGGTCTAGGTGTATTATAATCTGTGGTCTAGGCGTAATACAATTTGTGGTCTAGGTGTAATACAATCTGTGGTCTAGGTGTAATATAATCTGTGGTCCAGGAGTAATATAATCTGTGGTCAAGGTGTAATAAAATCTGTGGTCTAGTTGTAATGTAACCTGTGGTCATGGTGTAATATAATCTGTGGTCTAGGTTTTATGTAATCTGTGGTCTAGGTGTAATAAAGCCTGTGGTCAAGGAGTAATATAATCTGTGGTCCAGGTGCAAATTAACCTGTGGTCAAGGAGTACTATAATCTGTGGTCTATGTGCAGTATAATCTGTGGTCTAGGAGTAATACAATCTGTGGTCTAGGAGTAATGCAACCTGTGATCAGGGAGAAATATAATCTGTATTCTAGGTGTAATACATTCTGTGGTCTAGGTCTAATATACTCTGTGTTCTAGGAGTAATACAATCTGTGGTCGAGGTGTATTATACTCTGTGGTATAGGAGTAATACAATCAGAGGTCTAAAAGTAATATAATCTGTGGTCGAGGTGAAATATAATCTGTATTCTGGGAGTAATACAATCTGTGCTCTAGGTGCATTATAATCTGTGGTCTAGGTGAAATATAATCTGTGGTCTAGGTGTAATACATTCTGCGGTCTAGGTGTAATATACTCTGTGGTCTAGGTGTAATATACTCTGTGGTCAAAGTGTAATACAATTTGTGGTCTAGGAGTAATACAACCTGTGGTCTAGGTGTCTTATAATCTGTGGTCTAGGTGTAATACAATTTGTGGTCTAGGTGTAATACAATCTGTGGTCTAGGTGTAATACAATCTGTGGTCTAGGTGTAATACAATCTGTGGTCTAGGTGTAATATAATCTGTGGTCGAGGAGTAATATAACCTGTGGACAAGCTGTAATATAATCTGTGGTCTAGGTGTAATATAATCTGTGGTCCAGGAGTAATAAAATCTATGGTCTAGGTGTAATATAACCAGTAGTCTAGGTGTAATGTAACCTGTGGTCAAGGAGTAACATAATCTGTGGTCTAGGTGTAGTATAATCTGTGGTCTACGAGTAATACAATCTGTGGTCTCGGAGTAATATAATCTGTGGTCAAGGAGTAATATAATCTGTGGTCTAGGTGTTATATAATCTGTGGTCTAAATGTAATATAACCTGTGGTCAAGGTGTAATATAATCTGTGTTCTAGGATTAATAAAATCTGTAGTCTAGGTGTCATATAATCTGTGGTCTAGGTGTAGTATAATCTGTGGTCTAGGTGTAGTATAATCTGTGGTGTTGGAGTAATAAAGCCTGTGATCAAGGAGTAATATAATCTGTGGTCTAGGTGTAATGTAACCTGTGGTCTAGGTGTAATATAATCTGTGCTCGAGGTGTAATACAATCTGTGGTCTAGGTGTAATATAATCTGTGGTCAAGGTGTAATATAATCTGTGGTCAAGGTGTAATATAATCTGTGTTATAGGTGTTATACAGTCTGTGGTCTAGGTGTAATATAATCTGTGGTCAAGGTGTAATATAATCTGTGTTCTAGGATTAATAAAATCTGTGGTCTATGTGTAATGTAACCTTGGTCAAGGAGTAATATAATGTGTGGTCGAGGTGCAAATTAACCTGTGGTCAAGGAGTACTATAATCTGTGGTCTATGTGCAGTATAATCTGTGGTCTAGGAGTAATATAATCTGTGATCAGGGAGAAATATAATCTGTATTCTAGGTGTAATACATTCTGTGGTCTAGGTCTATTATAATCTGTGCTCTAGGAGTAATACAATCTGTGGTCTAGGTGTATTATCCTCTGTGGTATAGGAGTAATACAATCAGAGGTCTAAGAGTAATATAATATGTGGTCTAGGTGAAATATAATCTGTATTCTGGGAGTAATACAATCTGTGGTCTAGGTGCATTATAATCTGTGGTCTAGGTGAAATATAATCTGTGGGCTAGGTGTAATACATTCTGCTGTCTAGATGTAATATACTCTGTGGTCTAGGTGGATTATAATCTGTGGTCAAAGTGTAATACAATTTGTGGTCTAGGAGTAATACAACCTGTGGTCTAGGTGTATTATAATCTGTGGTCTAGGTGTAATACAATTTGTGGTCTAGGTGTAATACAATCTGTGGTCTAAGTGTAATATAATCTGTGGTCTAGGTGTAATATAATCTGTGGTCGAGGAGTAATATAACCTGTGGACAAGGTGTAATATAATCTGTGGTCAAGGTTTAATATAATCTGTGGTGTAGGAGTAATAAAGTCTGTGGTCAAGGAGTAATATAATCTGTGGTCTCGGTGTAATGTCACCTGTGGTCAAGGTGTAATATAATCTGTGGTCTAGGAGTAATACAATCTGTGGTCGAGGTGTAATATAATCTGTGGTCTAGCTGTAATATAATCTGTGGACAAGGTGTAATATAACCTGTGGACAAGGAATAATATAACCTGTGGTCAAGGTGTAATATAATCTGTGTTCAAGGTGTAATACAATCTGTGTTCTAGGATTAATACAATCTGTGGTCTAGGTGTAATATAATCTGTGGTCTAGGTGTAATATAATTTGTGGGCTAGGAGTAATAAAGCCTGTGGTCAAGGAGTAATATAATCTGTGGTCTAGGTGTAATGTAACCTGTGGTCAAGGAGTAACATAATCTGTGGTCTAGGTTTAGTATAATCTGTGGTCTACGAGTAATACAATCTGTGGTCTAGGAGTAATATAATCTGTGGTCAAGGAGTAATACAACCTGTGGTCTAGGTGTATTATAATCTGTGGTCTAGGTGTAATACAATTTGTGGTCTAGGTGTAATACAATCTGTGGTCTAGGTGTAATATAATCTGTGGTCTAGGTGTAATATAATCTGTGGTCGAGGAGTAATATAACCTGTGGTCATGGTGAAAATAATCTGTGGTCTAGGTGTAATACAATCTGTGGTCAAGGTGAAACATAATCTGTGTTCTAGGAGTAATACAATCTGTGGTCGAGGTGTAATATAATCTGTGGTCTAGGTGTAACATAACCTGTGGACAAGGTTTAATATAATCTGTGGTCAAGGTTTAATATAATCTGTGGTGTAGGAGTAATACAATCTGTGGTCTAGGCATAATATAATCTGTGTTCTAGGATTAATACAATCTGTGGTCTAGGTGTAATATAATCTGTGGTCTAGGTATATTATAATCTGTGATCTAGGTGTAATATAACCTGTGGTCAAGGTGTAATATAATCTGTGGTCTCGGTGTAATGTAACCTGTGGTCAAGGTGTAATATAATCTGTGGTCTAGGAGTAATACAATCTGTGGTCTAGGCGTAATATAATCTGTGTTCTAGGATTAATACAATCTGTGGTCTAGGTGTAATATAATCTGTGGTCTAGGTATATTATAATCTGTGGTCTAGGTGTAATATAACCTGTGGTCAAGGTGTAATATAATCTGTGGCCAAGGTGTAATACAATCTGTGGTCTAGGCGTAATATAATCTGTGTTCTAGGATTAATACAATCTGTGGTCTAGGAGTAATATTATCTGTGGTCTAGGTGTAATATAATCTGTGGTCAAGGTGTAATATAATCGGTGGTCTAGGTGTAGTTAAATCTGTGGTCTCGGTGTAGTATAATCTGTGGTCTGAGTGTAATACAATCTGTGGTCTAGGAATAATATAATCTGTGGTCTAGGTGTAGTATAATCTGTGGTCTAGGTGTAGTATAATCTGTGGTCTAGGAGTAATATAATCTGTGGTCTAGGAGTAATATAATCTGTGGTCAAGGAGTAATATAACCTGCGGGCAAGGTGTAATATAATCTGTGGTGTTGGAGTATTAAAGCCTGTGGTCAAGGAGTAATATAATCTGTGGTCTAGGAGTAATATTATCTGTGGTCTAGGTGTAATATAATCTGTGGTTAAGGTGTAATATAATCTGTGGTCTAGATGTAATATAATCTGTGGTCTAGGTGTAGTATAATCTGTGGTCTGGGTGTAATACAATCTGTGGTCTAGGAATAATATAATCTGTGGTCTAGGAGTAATATAATCTGTGGTCTAGGTGTAGTATAATCTGTGGTCTAGGTGTAGTATAATCTGTGGTCTAGGAGTAATATAATCTGTGGTCTAGGTGTAATGTAACCTGTGGTCTAGGTGTAATATAATCTGTGGTCTAGGTGTAATACAATCTGTGGTCTAGGTGTAATATAATCTGTGGTCAAGGTGTAATATAATCTGTGTTATAGATGTAATACAATCTGTGGTCTAGGTGTAATATAATCTGTGGTCAAGGTGTAATATAATCTGTGTTCTAGGATTAATAAAATCTGTGGTCTATGTGTAATGTAACCTGTGGTCATGGTGTAATATAATCTGTGGTCTAGTTGTAATGTAACCTGTGGTCAAGGTGTAATATAATCTGTGGTCTAGGTTTTATATAATCTGTGGTCTAGGATTAATAAATCCTGTGGTCAAGGAGTAATATCATCTGTGGTCCAGGTGCAAATTAACCTGTGGTCAAGGAGTACTATAATCTGTGGTCTATGTGCAGTATAATCTGTGGTCTAGGAGTAATATAATCTGTGGTCTAGGAGTAATACAATCTGTGGTCTAGGAGTAATACAATCTGTGATCAGGGAGAAGTATAATCTGTATTCTAGGTGTAATACATTCTGTGGTCTAGGTCTATTATAATCTGTGTTCTAGGAGTAATACAATCTGTGGTCTAGATGTATTATACTCCGTGGTATAGGAGTAATACAATCAGAGGTCTAAGAGTAATATAATCTGTGGTCTAGGTGAAATATAATCTGTATTCTGGGAGTAATACAATCTGTGGTCTAGGTGCATTATAATCTGTGGTCTAGGTGAAATATAATCTGTGGGCTAGGTGTAATACATTCTGCGGTCTAGGTGTAATATACTCTGTGGTCTAGGTGTATTATAATCTGTGGTCAAAGTGTAATACAATTTGTGGTCTAGGAGTATTACAACCTGTGGTCTAGGTGTATTATAATCTGTGGTCTAGGTGTAATACAATTTGTGGTCTAGGTGTAATACAATCTGTGGTCTAGGTGTAATATAATCTGTGGTCTAGGTGTAATATAATCTGTGGTCGAGGAGTAATATAACCTGTGGTCATGGTGAAATATAATCTGTGGTCTAGGTGTAATACAATCTGTGGTCAAGGTGAAACATAATCTGTGTTCTAGGAGTAATACAATCTGTGGTCGTGGTGTAATATAATCTGTGGTCTAGGTGTAACATAACCTGTGGACAAGGTTTAATATAATCTGTGGTCAAGGTTTAATATAATCTGTGGTCTAGGAGTAATACAATCTGTGGTCTAGGAGTAATACAATCTGTGGTCTAGGCGTAATATAATCTGTGTTCTAGGATTAATACAATCTGTGGTCTAGGTGTAATATAATCTGTGGTCTAGGTATATTATAATCTGTGGTCTAGGTGTAATATAACCTGTGGTCAAGGTGTAATATAATCTGTGGCCAAGGTGTAATACAATCTGTGGTCTAGGCGTAATATAATCTGTGTTCTAGGATTAATACAATCTGTGGTCTAGGAGTAATATTATCTGTGGTCTAGGTGTAATATAATCTGTGGTCAAGGTGTAATATAATCTGTGGTCTAGGTGTAGTTAAATCTGTGGTCTCGGTGTAGTATAATCTGTGGTCTGAGTGTAATACAATCTGTGGTCTAGGAATAATATAATCTGTGGTCTAGGAGTAATATAATCTGTGGTCTAGGTGTAGTATAATCTGTGGTCTAGGCGTAGTATAATCTGTGGTCTAGGAGTAATATAATCTGTGGTCTAGGAGTAATATAATCTGTGGTCAAGGAGTAATATAACCTGCGGTCAAGGTGTAATATAATCTGTGGTGTTGGAGTAATAAAGCCTGTGGTCAAGGAGTAATATAATCTGTGGTCTAGGTGTAATGTAACCTGTGGTCTAGGTGTAATATAATCTGTGCTCGAGGTGTAATACAATCTGTGGTCTAGGTGTAATATAATCTGTGGTCAAGGTGTAATATAATCTGTGTTCTAGGATTAATAAAATCTGTGGTCTATGTATAATGTAACCTGTGGTCATGGTGTAATATAATCTGTGGTCTAGTTGTAATGTAACCTGTGGTCAAGGTGTAATATAATCAGTGGTCTTGGAGTAATAAAGCCTGTGGTCAAGGAGTAATATAATCTGTGGTCCAGGTGCAAATTAACCTGTGGTCAAGGAGTACTATAATCTGTGGTCTATGTGCAGTATAATCTGTGGTCTAGGAGTAATATAATCTGTGGTCTAGGAGTAATACAATCTGTGGTCTAGGAGTAATGCAATCTGTGATCAGGGAGAAGTATAATCTGTATTCTAGGTGTAATACATCCTGTGGTCTAGGTCTATTATAATCTGTGTTCTAGGAGTAATACAATCTGTGGTCTAGGTGTATTATACTCCGTGGTATAGGAGTAATACAATCAGAGGTCTAAGCGTAATATAATCTGTGGTCTAGGTGAAATATAATCTGTATACTGGGAGTAATACAATCTGTGGTCTAGGTGCATTATAATCTGTGGTCTAGGTGAAATATAATCTGTGGTCTAGGTATATTATAATCTGTGGTCTAGGTGTAATATAACCTGTGGTCAAGGTGTAATATAATCTGTGGTCAAGGTGTAATACAATCTGTGGTCTAGGAGTAATATTATTTGTGGTCTAGGTGTAATATAATCTGTGGTCTAGGTGAAATATAATCTGTATTCTGGGAGTAATACAATCTGTGGTCTAGGTGCATTATAATCTGTGGTCTAGGTGAAATATAATCTGTGGTCTAGGTGAAATATAATCTGTGCGCTAGGTGTAATACATTCTGCGGTCTAGGTGTAATATACTCTGTGGTCTAGGTGTATTATAATCTGTGGTCAAAGTGTAATACAATTTGTGGTCTAGGTGTAATGCAATCTGTGGTCTAGGTGTAATATAATCTGTGGTCTAGGTGTAATATAATCGGTGGTCGAGGAGTAATATAACCTGTGGTCATGGTGAAATGTAATCTGTGGTCTAGGTGTAATACAATCTGTGGTCAAGGTGAAACATAATCTGTGTTCTAGGAGTAATACAATCTGTGGTCTAGGTGTAATATAATCTGTGGTCTAGGTGTAACATAACCTGTGGACAAGGTTTAATATAATCAGTGGTCAAGGTTTAATATAATCTGTGGTGTAGGAGTAATAAAGTCTGTGGTCAAGGAGTAATATAATCTGTGTTATAGATGTAATACAATCTGTGGTCTAGGTGTAATATAATCTGTGGTCAAGGTGTAATATAATCTGTGTTCTATGATTAATAAAATCTGTGGTCTATGTGTAATGTAACCTGTGGTCATGGTGTAATATAATCAGTGGTCTAGTTGTAATGTAACCTGTGGTCAAGGAGTTATATAATCTGTGGTCTAGGTGTAATAAAGCCTGTGGTCAAGGAGTAATATAATCTGTGGTCTATGTGCAGTATAATCTGTGGTCTAGGAGTAATATAATCTGTGGTCTAGGAGTAATACAATCTGTGGTCTAGGAGTAATACAATCTGTGATCAGGGAGAAGTATAATCTGTATTCTAGGTGTAATACATTCTGTGGTCTAGGTCTATTATAATCTGTGTTCTAGGATTAATACAATCTGTGGTCTAGGTGTATTATAATCTGTGGTCTAGATGAAATATAATCTGTTGTCTAGGTGTAATACATTCTGCGGTCTAGGTGTATATAATCTGTGGTCTAGGTGTATTATAATTCGTGGTCTAGGTGTCATACAATCTGTGTTCAAGATGTAATGCAATCTGTGGTCTAGGTGTAATATTATCTGTGGTCTAGGTGTAATATAATCTGTGGTCTAGGTGTAATATTATCTGTGTCAAGGTGTAACATAATCTGTGGTCTAGGAGTAACACAACCTGTGGTCTAGGTGTATTGTAATCTGTGGTCTTGGTGAAATATAATCTGTGGTCTAGGTGTAATATAATCTGTGGTCTAGGTGTAATAAAATCTGTGGTCTAGGTGAAATACAATCTGTGGTCTAGGTGTAATATAATCTGTGGTCTAGGTGTAATATAATCTGTGTTCTAGGAGTAATACAATCTGTGGTCTAGGTGTAATATAATCTGTGGTCCAGGTGTAATATAACCTGTGGACAAGCTGTAATATAATCTGTGGTCTAGGTGTAATATAATCTGTGGTCCAGGTGTAATATAATCTGTGGTCCAGGAGTAATAAAATCTGTGGTCTAGGTGTAATATAACCAGTGGTCTAGGTGTAATGTAACCTGTGGTCAAGGAGTAACATAATCTGTGGTCTAGGTGTAGTATAATCTGTGGTCGACGAGTAATACAATCTGTGGTCTCGGAGTAATATAATCTGTGGTCAAGAAGTAATATAATCTGTGGTCAAGGTGTAATATAATCTGTGGTCTAAATGTAATATAACCTGTGGTCAAGGTGTAATGTAACCTGTGGTCTAGGTGTAATGTAACCTGTGGTCAAGGAGTAACATAATCTGTGGTCTAGGTGTAGTATAATCTGTGGTCTACGAGTAATACAATCTGTGGTCTCGGAGTAATATAATCTGTGGTCAAGGAGTAATATAATCTGTGGTCAAGGTGTAATATAATCTGTGGTCTAAATGTAATATAACCTGTGGTCAAGGTGTAATATAATCTGTGTTCTAGGATTAATAAAATCTGTAGTCTAGGTGTCATATAACCTGTAGTCAAGGTTTAATATAATCTGTGGCTTGGAGTAATAAAGCCTGTGGTCAAGGAGTAATATAATCAGTGGTCTAGGTGTAAATTAACCTGTGGTCAACGAGTACTATAATCTGTGGTCTAGGTGTAGTATAATCTGTGGTCTAGGAGTAATACGACTGTGGTCAAGGAGAAATATAATCTGTATTCTAGGTGTAATACATTCTGTGGTCTAGGTCTATTATAATCTGTGTTCTAGGATTAATACAATCTGTGGTCTAGGTGTATTATAATCTGTGGTATAGGACAAATACAATCAGAGGTCTAAGAGTAATATAATCTGAGGTCTCGGTGAAATATAATCTGTATTCCAAGAGTAATACAATCTGTGGTCTAGGTGTATTATAATCTGTGGTCTAGATGAAATATAATCTGTTGTCTAGGTGTAATACATTCTGCGGTCTAGGTGTATATAATCTGTGGTCTAGGAGTATTACAATCTGTGGTCTAGGTGTATTACAATTCGTGGTCTAGGTGTCATACAATCTGTGTTCAAGATGTAATGCAATCTGTGGTCTAGGTGTAATATTATCTGTGGTCTAGGTGTAATATAATCTGTGGTCTAGGTGTAATATTATCTGTGTCAAGGTGTAACATAATCTTGTGTCTAGGAGTAACACAACCTGTGGTCTAGGTGTATTGTAATCTGTGGTCTTGGTGAAATATAATCTGTGGTCTAGGTGTAATATAATCTGTGGTCTAGGTGTAATAAAATCTGTGGTCTAGGTGAAATACAATCTGTGGTCTAGGTGTAATATAATCTGTGGTCTAGGTGTAATATAATCTGTGTTCTAGGAGTAATACAATCTGTGGTCTACGTGTCATATAATCTGTGGTCCAGGTATAATATAACCTGTGGACAAGCTGTAATATAATCTGTGGTCTAGGTGTAATATAATCTGTGGTCCAGGAGTAATAAAATCTGTGGTCTAGGTGTAATATAACCAGTGGTCTAGGTGTAATGTAACCTGTGGTCAAGGAGTAACATAATCTGTGGTCTAGGTGTAGTATAATCTGTGGTCGACGAGTAATACAATCTGTGGTCTCGGAGTAATATAATCTGTGGTCAAGAAGTAATATAATCTGTGGTCAAGGTGTAATATAATCTGTGGTCTAAATGTAATATAATCTGTGGTCAAGGTGTAATATAATCTGTGGTCTAAATGTAATATAACCTGTGGTCAAGGTGTAATGTAACCTGTGGTCTAGGTGTAATGTAACCTGTGGTCAAGGAGTAACATAATCTGTGGTCTAGGTGTAGTATAATCTGTGGTCTACGAGTAATACAATCTGTGGTCTCGGAGTAATATAATCTGTGGTCAAGGAGTAATATAATCTGTGGTCAAGGTGTAATATAATCTGTGGTCTAAATGTAATATAACCTGTGGTCAAGGTGTAATATAATCTGTGTTCTAGGATTAATAAAATCTGTAGTCTAGGTGTCATATAACCTGTAGTCAAGGTTTAATATAATCTGTGGCTTGGAGTAATAAAGCCTGTGGTCAAGGAGTAATATAATCAGTGGTCTAGGTGTAAATTAACCTGTGGTCAACGAGTACTATAATCTGTGGTCTAGGTGTAGTATAATCTGTGGTCTAGGAGTAATACGACTGTGGTCAAGGAGAAATATAATCTGTATTCTAGGTGTAATACATTCTGTGGTCTAGGTCTATTATAATCTGTGTTCTAGGATTAATACAATCTGTGGTCTAGGTGTATTATAATCTGTGGTATAGGACAAATACAATCAGAGGTCTAAGAGTAATATAATCTGAGGTCTCGGTGAAATATAATCTGTATTCCAAGAGTAATACAATCTGTGGTCTAGGTGTATTATAATCTGTGGTCTAGATGAAATATAATCTGTTGTCTAGGTGTAATACATTCTGCGGTCTAGGTGTATATAATCTGTGGTCTAGGAGTATTACAATCTGTGGTCTAGGTGTATTACAATTCGTGGTCTAGGTGTCATACAATCTGTGTTCAAGATGTAATGCAATCTGTGGTCTAGGTGTAATATTATCTGTGGTCTAGGTGTAATATAATCTGTGGTCTAGGTGTAATATTATCTGTGTCAAGGTGTAACATAATCTTGTGTCTAGGAGTAACACAACCTGTGGTCTAGGTGTATTGTAATCTGTGGTCTTGGTGAAATATAATCTGTGGTCTAGGTGTAATATAATCTGTGGTCTAGGTGTAATAAAATCTGTGGTCTAGGTGAAATACAATCTGTGGTCTAGGTGTAATATAATCTGTGGTCTAGGTGTAATATAATCTGTGTTCTAGGAGTAATACAATCTGTGGTCTACGTGTCATATAATCTGTGGTCCAGGTATAATATAACCTGTGGACAAGCTGTAATATAATCTGTGGTCTAGGTGTAATATAATCTGTGGTCCAGGAGTAATAAAATCTGTGGTCTAGGTGTAATATAACCAGTGGTCTAGGTGTAATGTAACCTGTGGTCAAGGAGTAACATAATCTGTGGTCTAGGTGTAGTATAATCTGTGGTCGACGAGTAATACAATCTGTGGTCTCGGAGTAATATAATCTGTGGTCAAGAAGTAATATAATCTGTGGTCAAGGTGTAATATAATCTGTGGTCTAAATGTAATATAACCTGTGGTCAAGGTGTAATATAATCTGTGTTCTAGGATTAATAAAATCTGTAGTCTAGGTGTCATATACCCTGTCGTCAAGGTGTAATATAATCTGTGGTCTAGGTTTAATATACTCTGTGGTCTAGGTGTAATGTAACCTGTGGTCAAGGTGTAATACAAACTGTGGTCAAGGTGTAATATAATCTGTGGTCAAGGTGTAATACAATCTGTGTTCTAGGATTAATACAATCTGTGGTCTAGGTGTAATATAATCTGTGGTCTAGGAGTAATATTATCTGTGGTCTAGGTGTAATATAATCTGTGGTTAAGGTGTAATATAATCTGTGGTCTAGGAGTAATATAATCTGTGGTCTAGGTGTAGTATAATCTGTGGTCTAGGTGTAGTATAATCTGTGGTCTAGGAGTAATATAATCTGTGGTCTAGGAGTAATATAATCTGTGGTCAAGGAGTAATATAACCTGCGGTCAAGGTGTAATATAATCTGTGGTGTTGGAGTAATAAAGCCTGTGGTCAAGGAGTAATATAATCTGTGGTCTAGGTGTAATGTAACCTGTGGTCTAGGTGTAATATAATCTGTGCTCGAGGTGTAATACAATCTGTGGTCTAGGTGTAATATAATCTGTGGTCAAGGTGTAATATAATCTGTGTTCTAGGATTAATAAAATCTGTGGTCTATGTATAATGTAACCTGTGGTCATGGTGTAATATAATCTGTGGTCTAGTTGTAATGTAACCTGTGGTCAAGGTGTAATATAATCAGTGGTCTGGGAGTAATAAAGCCTGTGGTCCAGGTGCAAATTAACCTGTGGTCAAGGAGTACTATAATCTGTGGTCTATGTGCAGTATAATCTGTGGTCTAGGAGTAATATAATCTGTGGTCTAGGAGTAATACAATCTGTGGTCTAGGAGTAATGCAATCTGTGATCAGGGAGAAGTATAATCTGTATTCTAGGTGTAATACCTCCTGTGGTCTAGGTCTATTATAATCTGTGTTCTAGGAGTAATACAATCTGTGGTCTAGGTGTATTATACTCCGTGGTATAGGAGTAATACAATCAGAGGTCTAAGCGTAATATAATCTGTGGTCTAGGTGAAATATAATCTGTATACTGGGAGTAATACAATCTATGGTCTAGGTGCATTATAATCTGTGGTCTAGGTGAAATATAATCTGTGGTCTAGGTATATTATAATCTGTGGTCTAGGTGTAATATAACCTGTGGTCAAGGTGTAATATAATCTGTGGTCAAGGTGTAATACAATCTGTGGTCTAGGAGTAATATTATTTGTGGTCTAGGTGTAATATAATCTGTGGTCTAGGTGAAATATAATCTGTATTCTGGGAGTAATACAATCTGTGGTCTAGGTGCATTATAATCTGTGGTCTAGGTGAAATATAATCTGTGGTCTAGGTGAAATATAATCTGTGGTCAAGGTGTAATACAATCTGTGGTCTAGGAGTAATATTATTTGTGGTCTAGGTGTAATATAATCTGTGGTCTAGGTGAAATATAATCTGTATTCTGGGAGTAATACAATCTGTGGTCTAGGTGCATTATAATCTGTGGGCTAGGTGTAATACATTCTGCGGTCTAGGTGTAATATACTCTGTGGTCTAGGTGTATTATAATCTGTGGTCAAAGTGGAATACAATTTGTGGTCTAGGTGTAATGCAATCTGTGGTCTAGGTGTAATATAATCTGTGGTCTAGGTGTAATATAATCGGTGGTCGAGGAGTAATATAACCTGTGGTCATGGTGAAATGTAATCTGTGGTCTAGGTGTAATACAATCTGTGGTCAAGGTGAAACATAATCTGTGTTCTAGGAGTAATACAATCTGTGGTCTAGGTGTAATATAATCTGTGGTCTAGGTGTAACATAACCTGTGGACAAGGTTTAATATAATCAGTGGTCAAGGTTTAATATAATCTGTGGTGTAGGAGTAATAAAGTCTGTGGTCAAGGAGTAATATAATCTGTGTTATAGATGTAATACAATCTGTGGTCTAGGTGTAATATAATCTGTGGTCAAGGTGTAATATAATCTGTGTTCTATGATTAATAAAATCTGTGGTCTATGTGTAATGTAACCTGTGGTCATGGTGTAATATAATCAGTGGTCTAGTTGTAATGTAACCTGTGGTCAAGGAGTTATATAATCTGTGGTCTAGGTGTAATAAAGCCTGTGGTCAAGGAGTAATATAATCTGTGGTCTATGTGCAGTATAATCTGTGGTCTAGGAGTAATATAATCTGTGGTCTAGGAGTAATACAATCTGTGATCAGGGAGAAGTATAACCTGTATTCTAGGTGTAATACATTCTGTGGTCTAGGTCTATTATAATCTGTGTTCTAGGATTAATACAATCTGTGGTCTAGGTGTAATATAATCTGTGGTCTAGATGAAATATAATCTGTTGTCTAGGTGTAATACATTCTGCGGTCTAGGTGTATATAATCTGTGGTCTAGGAGTATTACAATCTGTGGTCTAGGTGTATTACAATTCGTGGTCTAGGTGTAGTATAATCTGTGGTCTAGGTGTAGTATAATCTGTGGTCTAGGAGTAATATAATCTGTGGTCTAGGAGTAATATAATCTGTGGTCAAGGAGTAATATAACCTGCGGTCAAGGTGTAATATAATCTGTGGTGTTGGAGTAATAAAGCCTGTGGTCAAGGAGTAATATAATCTGTGGTCTAGGTGTAATGTAACCTGTGCTCGAGGTGTAATACAATCTGTGGTCTAGGTGTAATATAATCTGTGGTCAAGGTGTAATATAATCTGTGTTCTAGGATTAATAAAATCTGTGGTCTATGTATAATGTAACCTGTGGTCATGGTGTAATATAATCTGTGGTCTAGTTGTAATGTAACCTGTGGTCAAGGTGTAATATAATCAGTGGTCTGGGAGTAATAAAGCCTGTGGTCAAGGAGTAATATAATCTGTGGTCCAGGTGCAAATTAACCTGTGGTCAAGGAGTACTATAATCTGTGGTCTATGTGCAGTATAATCTGTGGTCTAGGAGTAATATAATCTGTGGTCTAGGAGTAATACAATCTGTGGTCTAGGAGTAATGCAATCTGTGATCAGGGAGAAGTATAATCTGTATTCTAGGTGTAATACATCCTGTGGTCTAGGTCTATTATAATCTGTGTTCTAGGAGTAATACAATCTGTGGTCTAGGAGTAATATTATCTGTGGTCTAGGTGTAATATAATCTGTGGTTAAGGTGTAATATAATCTGTGGTCTAGGAGTAATATAATCTGTGGTCTAGGTGTAGTATAATCTGTGGTCTAGGTGCATTATAATCTGTGGTCTAGGAGTAATATAATCTGTGGTCTATGAGTAATATAATCTGTGGTCAAGGAGTAATATAACCTGCGGTCAAGGTGTAATATAATCTGTGGTGTTGGAGTAATAAAGCCTGTGGTCAAGGAGTAATATAATCTGTGGTCTAGGTGTAATGTAACCTGTGGTCTAGGTGTAATATAATCTGTGCTCGAGGTGTAATACAATCTGTGGTCTAGGTGTAATATAATCTGTGGTCAAGGTGTAATATAATCTGTGTTCTAGGATTAATAAAATCTGTGGTCTATGTATAATGTAACCTGTGGTCATGGTGTAATATAATCTGTGGTCTAGTTGTAATGTAACCTGTGGTCAAGGTGTAATATAATCAGTGGTCTGGGAGTAATAAAGGCTGTGGTCAAGGAGTAATATAATCTGTGGTCCAGGTGCAAATTAACCTGTGGTCAAGGAGTACTATAATCTGTGGTCTATGTGCAGTATAATCTGTGGTCTAGGAGTAATATAATCTGTGGTCTAGGAGTAATACAATCTGTGGTCTAGGAGTAATGCAATCTGTGATCAGGGAGAAGTATAATCTGTATTCTAGGTGTAATACATCCTGTGGTCTAGGTCTATTATAATCTGTGTTCTAGGAGTAATACAATCTGTGGTCTAGGTGTATTATACTCCGTGGTATAGGAGTAATACAATCAGAGGTCTAAGCGTAATATAATCTGTGGTCTAGGTGAAATATAATCTGTATACTGGGAGTAATACAATCTGTGGTCTAGGTGCATTATAATCTGTGGTCTAGGTGAAATATAATCTGTGGTCTAGGTATATTATAATCTGTGGTCTAGGTGTAATATAACCTGTGGTCAAGGTGTAATATAATCTGTGGTCAAGGTGTAATACAATCTGTGGTCTAGGAGTAATATTATTTGTGGTCTAGGTGTAATATAATCTGTGGTCTAGGTGAAATATAATCTGTATTCTGGGAGTAATACAATCTGTGGTCTAGGTGCATTATAATCTGTGGTCTAGGTGAAATATAATCTGTGGTCTAGGTGAACTATAATCTGTGCGCTAGGTGTAATACATTCTGCGGTCTAGGTGTAATATACTCTGTGGTCTAGGTGTATTATAATCTGTGGTCAAAGTGTAATACAATTTGTGGTCTAGGTGTAATGCAATCTGTGGTCTAGGTGTAATATAATCTGTGGTCTAGGTGTAATATAATCGGTGGTCGAGGAGTAATATAACCTGTGGTCATGGTGAAATGTAATCTGTGGTCTAGGTGTAATACAATCTGTGGTCAAGGTGAAACATAATCTGTGTTCTAGGAGTAATACAATCTGTGGTCTAGGTGTAATATAATCTGTGGTCTAGGTGTAACATAACCTGTGGACAAGGTTTAATATAATCAGTGGTCAAGGTTTAATATAATCTGTGGTGTAGGAGTAATAAAGTCTGTGGTCAAGGAGTAATATAATCTGTGTTATAGATGTAATACAATCTGTGGTCTAGGTGTAATATAATCTGTGGTCAAGGTGTAATATAATCTGTGTTCTATGATTAATAAAATCTGTGGTCTATGTGTAATGTAACCTGTGGTCATGGTGTAATATAATCAGTGGTCTAGTTGTAATGTAACCTGTGGTCAAGGAGTTATATAATCTGTGGTCTAGGTGTAATAAAGCCTGTGGTCAAGGAGTAATATAATCTGTGGTCTATGTGCAGTATAATCTGTGGTCTAGGAGTAATATAATCTGTGGTCTAGGAGTAATACAATCTGTGGTCTAGGAGTAATACAATCTGTGATCAGGGAGAAGTATAATCTGTATTCTAGGTGTAATACATTCTGTGGTCTAGGTCTATTATAATCTGTGTTCTAGGATTAATACAATCTGTGGTCTAGGTGTATTATAATCTGTGGTCTAGATGAAATATAATCTGTTGTCTAGGTGTAATACATTCTGCGGTCTAGGTGTAATATAATCTGTGGTCTAGGAGTATTACAATCTGTGGTCTAGGTGTATTACAATTCGTGGTCTAGGTGTCATACAATCTGTGTTCAAGATGTAATGCAATCTGTGGTCTAGGTGTAATATTATCTGTGGTCTAGGTGTAATATAATCTGTGGTCTAGGTGTAATATTATCTGTGTCAAGGTGTAACATAATCTTGTGTCTAGGAGTAACACAACCTGTGGTCTAGGTGTATTGTAATCTGTGGTCTTGGTGAAATATAATCTGTGGTCTAGGTGTAATATAATCTGTGGTCTAGGTGTAATAAAATCTGTGGTCTAGGTGAAATACAATCTGTGGTCTAGGTGTAATATAATCTGTGGTCTAGGTGTAATATAATCTGTGTTCTAGGAGTAATACAATCTGTGGTCTACGTGTCATATAATCTGTGGTCCAGGTATAATATAACCTGTGGACAAGCTGTAATATAATCTGTGGTCTAGGTGTAATATAATCTGTGGTCCAGGAGTAATAAAATCTGTGGTCTAGGTGTAATATAACCAGTGGTCTAGGTGTAATGTAACCTGTGGTCAAGGAGTAACATAATCTGTGGTCTAGGTGTAGTATAATCTGTGGTCGACGAGTAATACAATCTGTGGTCTCGGAGTAATATAATCTGTGGTCAAGAAGTAATATAATCTGTGGTCAAGGTGTAATATAATCTGTGGTCTAAATGTAATATAACCTGTGGTCAAGGTGTAATATAATCTGTGTTCTAGGATTAATAAAATCTGTAGTCTAGGTGTCATATAACCTGTCGTCAAGGTGTAATATAATCTGTGGTCTAGGTTTAATATAATCTGTGGTCTAGGTGTAATGTAACCTGTGGTCAAGGTGTAATACAAACTGTGGTCAAGGTGTAATATAATCTGTGGTCAAGGTGTAATACAATCTGTGTTCTAGGATTAATACAATCTGTGGTCTAGGTGTAATATAATCTGTGGTCTAGGAGTAATATTATCTGTGGTCTAGGTGTAATATAATCTGTGGTTAAGGTGTAATATAATCTGTGGTCTAGGAGTAATATAATCTGTGGTCTAGGTGTAGTATAATCTGTGGTCTAGGTGTAGTATAATCTGTGGTCTAGGAGTAATATAATCTGTGGTCTAGGAGTAATATAATCTGTGGTGTTGGAGTAATAAAGCCTGTGGTCAAGGAGTAATATAATCTGTGGTCTAGGTGTAATGTAACCTGTGGTCTAGGTGTAATATAATCTGTGCTCGAGGTGTAATACAATCTGTGGTCTAGGTGTAATATAATCTGTGGTCAAGGTGTAATATAATCTGTGTTCTAGGATTAATAAAATCTGTGGTCTATGTATAATGTAACCTGTGGTCATGGTGTAATATAATCTGTGGTCTAGTTGTAATGTAACCTGTGGTCAAGGTGTAATATAATCAGTGGTCTGGGAGTAATAAAGCCTGTGGTCAAGGAGTAATATAATCTGTGGTCCAGGTGCAAATTAACCTGTGGTCAAGGAGTACTATAATCTGTGGTCTATGTGCAGTATAATCTGTGGTCTAGGAGTAATATAATCTGTGGTCTAGGAGTAATACAATCTGTGGTCTAGGAGTAATGCAATCTGTGATCAGGGAGAAGTATAATCTGTATTCTAGGTGTAATACATCCTGTGGTCTAGGTCTATTATAATCTGTGTTCTAGGAGTAATACAATCTGTGGTCTAGGAGTAATATTATCTGTGGTCTAGGTGTAATATAATCTGTGGTTAAGGTGTAATATAATCTGTGGTCTAGGAGTAATATAATCTGTGGTCTAGGTGTAGTATAATCTGTGGTCTAGGTGTAGTATAATCTGTGGTCTAGGAGTAATATAATCTGTGGTCTATGAGTAATATAATCTGTGGTCAAGGAGTAATATAACCTGCGGTCAAGGTGTAATATAATCTGTGGTGTTGGAGTAATAAAGCCTGTGGTCAAGGAGTAATATAATCTGTGGTCTAGGTGTAATGTAACCTGTGGTCTAGGTGTAATATAATCTGTGCTCGAGGTGTAATACAATCTGTGGTCTAGGTGTAATATAATCTGTGGTCAAGGTGTAATATAATCTGTGTTCTAGGATTAATAAAATCTGTGGTCTATGTATAATGTAACCTGTGGTCATGGTGTAATATAATCTGTGGTCTAGTTGTAATGTAACCTGTGGTCAAGGTGTAATATAATCAGTGGTCTGGGAGTAATAAAGGCTGTGGTCAAGGAGTAATATAATCTGTGGTCCAGGTGCAAATTAACCTGTGGTCAAGGAGTACTATAATCTGTGGTCTATGTGCAGTATAATCTGTGGTCTAGGAGTAATATAATCTGTGGTCTAGGAGTAATACAATCTGTGGTCTAGGAGTAATGCAATCTGTGATCAGGGAGAAGTATAATCTGTATTCTAGGTGTAATACATCCTGTGGTCTAGGTCTATTATAATCTGTGTTCTAGGAGTAATACAATCTGTGGTCTAGGTGTATTATACTCCGTGGTATAGGAGTAATACAATCAGAGGTCTAAGCGTAATATAATCTGTGGTCTAGGTGAAATATAATCTGTATACTGGGAGTAATACAATCTGTGGTCTAGGTGCATTATAATCTGTGGTCTAGGTGAAATATAATCTGTGGTCTAGGTATATTATAATCTGTGGTCTAGGTGTAATATAACCTGTGGTCTAGGTGTAATATAATCTGTGGTCAAGGTGTAATACAATCTGTGGTCTAGGAGTAATATTATTTGTGGTCTAGGTGTAATATAATCTGTGGTCTAGGTGAAATATAATCTGTATTCTGGGAGTAATATAATCTGTGGTCTAGGTGCATTATAATCTGTGGTCTAGGTGAAATATAATCTGTGGTCTAGGTGAAATATAATCTGTGCGCTAGGTGTAATACATTCTGCGGTCTAGGTGTAATATACTCTGTAGTCTAGGTGTATTATAATCTGTGGTCAAAGTGTAATACAATTTGTGGTCTAGGTGTAATGCAATCTGTGGTCTAGGTGTAATATAATCTGTGGTCTAGGTGTAATATAATCGGTGGTCGAGGAGTAATATAACCTGTGGTCATGGTGAAATGTAATCTGTGGTCTAGGTGTAATACAATCTGTGGTCAAGGTGAAACATAATCTGTGTTCTAGGAGTAATACAATCTGTGGTCTAGGTGTAATATAATCTGTGGTCTAGGTGTAACATAACCTGTGGACAAGGTTTAATATAATCAGTGGTCAAGGTTTAATATAATCTGTGGTGTAGGAGTAATAAAGTCTGTGGTCAAGGAGTAATATAATCTGTGTTATAGATGTAATACAATCTGTGGTCTAGGTGTAATATAATCTGTGGTCAAGGTGTAATATAATCTGTGTTCTATGATTAATAAAATCTGTGGTCTATGTGTAATGTAACCTGTGGTCATGGTGTAATATAATCAGTGGTCTAGTTGTAATGTAACCTGTGGTCAAGGAGTTATATAATCTGTGGTCTAGGTGTAATAAAGCCTGTGGTCAAGGAGTAATATAATCTGTGGTCTATGTGCAGTATAATCTGTGGTCTAGGAGTAATATAATCTGTGGTCTAGGAGTAATACAATCTGTGGTCTAGGAGTAATACAATCTGTGATCAGGGAGAAGTATAATCTGTATTCTAGGTGTAATACATTCTGTGGTCTAGGTCTATTATAATCTGTGTTCTAGGATTAATACAATCTGTGGTCTAGGTGTATTATAATCTGTGGTCTAGATGAAATATAATCTGTTGTCTAGGTGTAATACATTCTGCGGTCTAGGTGTATATAATCTGTGGTCTAGGAGTATTACAATCTGTGGTCTAGGTGTATTATAATTCGTGGTCTAGGTGTCATACAATCTGTGTTCAAGATGTAATGCAATCTGTGGTCTAGGTGTAATATTATCTGTGGTCTAGGTGTAATATAATCTGTGGTCTAGGTGTAATATTATCTGTGTCAAGGTGTAACATAATCTTGTGTCTAGGAGTAACACAACCTGTGGTCTAGGTGTATTGTAATCTGTGGTCTTGGTGAAATATAATCTGTGGTCTAGGTGTAATATAATCTGTGGTCTAGGTGTAATAAAATCTGTGGTCTAGGTGAAATACAATCTGTGGTCTAGGTGTAATATAATCTGTGCTCTAGGTGTAATATAATCTGTGTTCTAGGAGTAATACAATCTGTGGTCTAGGTGTAATATAATCTGTGGTCCAGGTGTAATATAACCTGTGGACAAGCTGTAATATAATCTGTGGTCTAGGTGTAATATAATCTGTGGTCCAGGTGTAATATAATCTGTGGTCCAGGAGTAATAAAATCTGTGGTCTAGGTGTAATATAACCAGTGGTCTAGGTGTAATGTAACCTGTGGTCAAGGAGTAACATAATCTGTGGTCTAGGTGTAGTATAATCTGTGGTCTACGAGTAATACAATCTGTGGTCTCGGAGTAATATATTCTGTGGTCAAGGAGTAATATAATCTGTGGTCAAGGTGTAATATAATCTGTGGTCTAAATGTAATATAACCTGTGGTCAAGGTGTAATATAATCTGTGTTCTAGGATTAATAAAATCTGTAGTCTAGGTGTCATATAACCTGTAGTCAAGGTTTAATATAATCTGTGGCTTGGAGTAATAAAGCCTGTGGTCAAGGAGTAATATAATCAGTGGTCTAGGTGTAAATTAACCTGTGGTCAACGAGTACTATAATCTGTGGTCTAGGTGTAGTATAATCTGTGGTCTAGGAGAGTAATACGACTGTGGTCAAGGAGAAATATAATCTGTATTCTAGGTGTAATACATTCTGTGGTCTAGGTCTATTATAATCTGTGTTCTAGGATTAATACAATCTGTGGTCTAGGTGTATTATAATCTGTGGTATAGGACAAATACAATCAGAGGTCTAAGAGTAATATAATCTGAGGTCTCGGTGAAATATAATCTGTATTCCAAGAGTAATACAATCTGTGGTCTAGGTGTATTATAATCTGTGGTCTAGATGAAATATAATCTGTTGTCTAGGTGTAATACATTCTGCGGTCTAGGTGTATATAATCTGTGGTCTAGGAGTATTACAATCTGTGGTCTAGGTGTATTACAATTCGTGGTCTAGGTGTCATACAATCTGTGTTCAAGATGTAATGCAATCTGTGGTCTAGGTGTAATATTATCTGTGGTCTAGGTGTAATATAATCTGTGGTCTAGGTGTAATATTATCTGTGTCAAGGTGTAACATAATCTTGTGTCTAGGAGTAACACAACCTGTGGTCTAGGTGTATTGTAATCTGTGGTCTTGGTGAAATATAATCTGTGGTCTAGGTGTAATATAATCTGTGGTCTAGGTGTAATAAAATCTGTGGTCTAGGTGAAATACAATCTGTGGTCTAGGTGTAATATAATCTGTGGTCTAGGTGTAATATAATCTGTGTTCTAGGAGTAATACAATCTGTGGTCTACGTGTCATATAATCTGTGGTCCAGGTATAATATAACCTGTGGACAAGCTGTAATATAATCTGTGGTCTAGGTGTAATATAATCTGTGGTCCAGGAGTAATAAAATCTGTGGTCTAGGTGTAATATAACCAGTGGTCTAGGTGTAATGTAACCTGTGGTCAAGGAGTAACATAATCTGTGGTCTAGGTGTAGTATAATCTGTGGTCGACGAGTAATACAATCTGTGGTCTCGGAGTAATATAATCTGTGGTCAAGAAGTAATATAATCTGTGGTCAAGGTGTAATATAATCTGTGGTCTAAATGTAATATAACCTGTGGTCAAGGTGTAATATAATCTGTGTTCTAGGATTAATAAAATCTGTAGTCTAGGTGTCATATAACCTGTCGTCAAGGTGTAATATAATCTGTGGTCTAGGTTTAATATAATCTGTGGTCTAGGTGTAATGTAACCTGTGGTCAAGGTGTAATACAACCTGTGGTCAAGGTGTAATATAATCTGTGGTCAAGGTGTAATACAATCTGTGTTCTAGGATTAATACAATCTGTGGTCTAGGTGTAATATAATCTGTGGTCTAGGAGTAATATTATCTGTGGTCTAGGTGTAATATAATCTGTGGTTAAGGTGTAATATAATCTGTGGTCTAGGTGTAATATAATCTGTGGTCTAGGTGTAGTATAATCTGTGGTCTGGGTGTAATACAATCTGTGGTCTAGGAATAATATAATCTGTGGTCTAGGAGTAATATAATCTGTGGTCTAGGTGTAGTATAATCTGTGGTCTAGGTGTAGTATAATCTGTGGTCTAGGAGTAATATAATCTGTGGTCAAGGAGTAATATAACCTGTGGTCAAGGTGTAATATAATCTGTGGTGTTGGAGTAATAAAGCCTGTGGTCAAGGACTAATATAATCTGTGGTCTAGGTGTAATGTAACCTGTGGTCTAGGTGTAATATAATCTGTGGTCTAGGTGTAATACAATCTGTGGTCTAGGTGTAATATAATCTGTGGTCAAGGTGTAATATAATCTGTGTTATAGATGTAATACAATCTGTGGTCTAGGTGTAATATAATCTGTGGTCAAGGTGTAATATAATCTGTGTTCTAGGATTAATAAAATCTGTGGTCTATGTGTAATGTAACCTGTGGTCATGGTGTAATATAATCTGTGGTCTAGTTGTAATGTAACCTGTGGTCAAGGTGTAATATAATCTGTGGTCTAGGTTTTATATAATCTGTGGTCTAGGAGAAAAAAGCCTGTGGTCAAGGTGTAATATAATCTGTGGTCCAGGTGCAAATTAACCTGTGGTCAAGGAGTATTATAATCTGGTCTATGTGCAGTATAATCTGTGGTCTAGGAGTAATATAATCTGTGGTCTAGGAGTAATACAATCTGTGGTCTAGGAGTAATGCAATCTGTGATCAGGGAGAAGTATAATCTGTATTCTAGGTGTAATACATTCTGTGGTCTAGGTCTATTATAATCTGTGTTCTAGGAGTAATACAATCTGTGGTCTAGGTGTATTATACTCCGTGATATAGGAGTAATACAATCAGAGGTCTAAGAGTAATATAATCTGTGGTCTAGGTGAAATATAATCTGTATTCTGGGAGTAATACAATCTGTGGTCTAGGTGCATTATAATCTGTGGTCGAGGTGAAATATAATCTGTGGGCTAGGTGTAATACATTCTGCGGTCTAGGTGTAATATACTCTGTGGTCTAGGTGTATTATAATCTGTGGTCAAAGTGTAATACAATTTGTGGTCTAGGTGTAATGCAATCTGTGGTCTAGGTGTATTATAATCTGTGGTCTAGGAGTAATATAATCTGTGGTCTAGGTGTAATATAATCTGTGGTCGAGGAGTAATATAACCTGTGGTCATGGTGAAATATAATCTGTGGTCTAGGTGTAATACAATCTGTGGTCAAGGTGAAACATAATCTGTGTTCTAGGAGTAATACAATCTGTGGTCTAGGTGTAATATAATCTGTGGTCTAGGTGTAACATAACCTGTGGACAAGGTTTAATATAATCAGTGGTCAAGGTTTAATATAATCTGTGGTGTAGGAGTAATAAAGTCTGTGGTCAAGGAGTAATATAATCTGTGTTATAGATGTAATACAATCTGTGGTCTAGGTGTAATATAATCTGTGGTCTAGGTGTAATATAACCTGTGGTCATGGTGTAATATAATCTGTGGTCAAGGTGTAATATAATCTGTGTTCTATGATTAATAAAATCTGTGGTCTATGTGTAATGTAACCTGTGGTCAAGGTGTAATATAATCTGTGGTCTAGGTTTTATGTAATCTGTGGCCTAGGTGTAATAAAGCCTGTGGTCAAGGAGTAATATAATCTGTGGTCCAGGTGCAAATTAACCTGTGGTCAAGGAGTACTATAATCTGTGGTCTATGTGCAGTATAATCTGTGGTCTAGGAGTAATACAATCTGTGGTCTAGGAGTAATGCAATCTGTGATCAGGGAGAAGTATAATCTGTATTTTAGGTGTAATACATTCTGTGGTCTAGGTCTATTATAATCTATGCTCTAGGAGTAATACAATCTGTGGTCTAGGTGTATTATACTCTGTGGTATAGGAGTAATACAATCAGAGGTCTAAGAGTAATATAATCTGTGGTCTAAGTGAAATATAATCTGTATTCTGGGAGTAATACAATCTGTGGTCTAGGTGCATTATAATCTGTGGTCTAGGTGAAATATAATCTGTGCGCTAGGTGTAATACATTCTGCGGTCTAGGTGTAATATACTCTGTGGTCTAGGTGTATTATAATCTGTGGTCAAAGTGTAATACAACCTGTGGTCTAGGTGTATTATAATCTGTGGTCTAGGTGTAATACAATTTGTGGTCTAGGTGTAATGCAATCTGTGGTCTAGGTGTAATATAATCTGTGGTCTAGGTGTAATATAATCTGTGGTCTAGGAGTAATATAACCTGTGGTCATGGCGAAATATAACCTGTGGTCGAGGTGTAATACAATCTGTGGTCAAGGTGAAACATAATCTGTGTTCGAGGAGTAATACAATCTGTGGTCTAGGTGTAATATAATCTGTGGTCTAGGTGTAACATAACCTGTGGACAAGGTTTAATATAATCTGTGGTCAAGGTTTAATATAATCTGTGGTGTAGGAGTAATAAAGTCTGTGGTCAAGGAGTAATATAATCTGTGGTCTCGGTGTATTGTAACCTGTGGTCAAGGTGTAATATAATCTGTGGTCTAGGAGTAATACAATCTGTGGTCTAGGTGTAATATAATCTGTGGTCTAGGAACAATATAATCTGTGGTCTAGGTGTAATATAATCTGTGGTCTAGCTGTAATATAACCTGTGGTCTAGGTGTATTATAATCTGTGGTCTAGGTGTAATACAATTTGTGGTCTAGGTGTAATATAATCTGTGGTCGAGGTGTATTATAATCTGTGTTCAAGGATTAATACAATCTGTGGTCTAGGTGTATTATAATCTGTGGTATAGGAGTAATACAATCAGAGGTCTAAGAGTAATATAATCTGTGGTCTAGGTGAAATATAATCTGTATTCTAGGAGTAATACAATCTGTGTTCTAGGTGTATTATAATCTGTTTCCTAGGTGAAATATAATCTGTGGTCTAGGCGTACTACAATCTGTGGTCTAGGTGTATTACAATTCGTTGTCTAGGTGTAATACAATCTGTGGTCAAGGTGTCATATAATCTGTGGTCTAGGTGTAATATAATCTGTGTTCTAGGAGTAATATAATCTGTGGTCTAGGTGTAATATAATCTGTGGTCTTGGTGTAATATAATCTGTGGTCTAGGAGTAATAAAACCTGTGGTCAAGGAGTAATATAATCTGTGGTCTAGGTGCAGTATAATCTGTGGTCTAGGAGTAATACACCCTGTGGTCAAGGAGAAATATAATCTCTATTCTAGGTGTAATACAATCTGTGGTCTAGGTGTATTATAATCTGTGGTCCAGGTGTAATACAATTTGTGGTCTAGGTGTAATACAATCTGTGGTCTAGGAGTAATATAATCTGTGTTCAAGGTTTTATGTAATCTGTGGTCAAGTTGAAATATAATCTGTGTTCTATGTGTAATACAATCTGTGGTCTGGGTGTAATAAAATCTGTGGTCTAGGTGTAATGTAATCTGTGGTCTAGGTGTATTATAACCTATGGACAAGGTGTAATATAATCTGTGGTCAAGGTTTAATATAATCTGTGGTCTAGGTGTAATGTAACCTGTGGTCTAGGTACAATATAATGTGTGGTCGAGGTGTAATAATATCTGTGCTCTAGGTATAATATAATGTGTGGTCCAGGTGTAATATAATCTGTCGACTAGGAGTAATATAATCTGTGCTCTAGGTGTAATATAATCTGTGGTCTAGGTGTAATACAATCTGTGGTCTACGTGTAATATAATCTGTGGTCTAGGTGTATTATAATCTGTGGTCAAAGTGTAATACAATTTGTGGTCTAGGAGTAATACAACCTGTGGTCTATGTGTATTATAATCTGTGCTCTAGGTATAATACAATTTGTGGTCTAGGTGTATTATAATCTGTGGTCAAAGTGTAATACAATTTGTGGTCTAGGAGTAATACAACCTGTGGTCTAGGTGTATTATAATCTGTGGTCTAGGTGTAATACAATTTGTGGTCTAGGTGTAATACAATCTGTGGTCTAGGTGTAATACAATCTGTGGTCTTGGTGTAATATAATCTGTGGTCTAGGAGTAATAAAACCTGAGGTCAAGGAGTAATATAATCTGTGGTCTAGGTGTAATATAATCTGTGGTCTTGGTGTAATATAATCTGTGGTCTAGGAGTAATAAAACCTGTGGTCAAGGAGTAATATAATCTGTGGTCTAGGTGCAGTATAATCTGTGGTGTGGGAGTAATACACCCTGTGGTCAAGGAGAAATATAATCTCTATTCTAGGTGTAGTACAATCTGTGGTCTAGGTGTATTATAATCTGTGGTCTAGGTGTAATACAATTTGTGGTCTAGGTGTAATACAATCTGTGGTCTAGGTGTAATATAATCTGTGGTCTCGGAGTAATATAATCTGTGTTCAAGGTGTCATATAATCTGTGGTCAAGTTGAAATATAATCTATGTTCTATGTGTAATACAATCTGTGGTCTAGGTGTAATAAAATCTGTGGTCTAGGTGTAATGTAATCTGTGGTCTAGGTGTATTATAACCTATGGACAAGGTGTAATATAATCTGTGGTCAAGGTTTAATATAATCTGTGGTCTAGGCGTAATGTAACCTGTGGTCTAGGTACAATATAATGTGTGGTCGAGGTGTAATAATATCTGTGCTCTAGGTATAATATAATGTGTGGTCTAGGTGTAATATAATCTGTGGTCTAGGAGTAATATAATCTGTGCTCTAGGTGTAATATAATCTGTGGTCAAGGTTTAATACAATCTGTGGTCTAGGTGTAATATAATCTGTGGTCTGGGTGTATTATAATCTGTGGTCAAAGTGTAATACAATTTGTGGTCTAGGAGTAATACAACCTGTGGTCTATGTGTATTATAATCTGTGGTCTAGGTATAATACAATTTGTGCTCTAGGTGTATTATAATCTGTGGTCAAAGTGTAATACAATCTGTGGTCTCTGTGTAATACAATCTGTGGTCTAGGTGTAATATAATCTGTGGTCACGGTGTAATATAATCCGTGGTCTAGGTGTAATATAATCTCTGTTCTAGGAGTAATATAATCTGTGGACTAGGTGTAATATAATCTGTGTTCTAGTTGTAATACAATCTGTGGTCTATGTGTAATATTATCTGTGGCCTAGGAGTAATATAATCTGTGGTCTAGTTTTAATATAATCTGTGTTCTAGGAGGAATACAATCTGTGGTCTAGGAGTAATATAATCTGTGGTCTAGGAGTAATATAATCTGTGGTCGATGTGTAATATAATCTGTGGTCAAGGTGAAATATGATCTGTGTTCAAGGAGAAATACAATCTGTGTTCAAGGTGTAACACAAACTGTGGTCTAGGTGTAATATAATCTGTGGTCACGGTGCATTATAATCTGTGGTCTAGGAGTAATATAATCTGTGGTCTAGGTGTAAAATAATCTGTGGTCAAGGTGAAATATAATCTGTGTTCAAGGAGTAATACAATCTGTGGTCTAGGTGTGATATAATCTGTGGTCTAGGCGTAATATAATCTGTGTTCCAGGATTAATACAATCTGTGGTCTAGGTGTAATATAATCTGTGGTCTAGGTATATTATAATCTGTGGTCTAGGTGTAATATAACCTGTGGTCTAGGTGTAATATAATCTGTGGCCAAGGTGTAATACAATCTGTGGTCTAGGCGTAATATAATCTGTGTTCTAGGATTAATACAATCTGTGGTCTAGGAGTAATATTATCTGTGGTCTAGGTGTAATATCATCTGTGGTCAAGGTGTAATATAATCTGTGGTCTAGGTGTAGTTAAATCTGTGGTCTCGGTGTAATATAATCTGTGGTCTGAGTGTAATGCAATCTGTGGTCTAGGAATAATATAATCTGTGGTCTAGGAGTAATATAATCTATGGTCTAGGTGTAGTATAATCTGTGGTCTAGGTGTAGTATAATCTGTGGTCTAGGAGTAATATAATCTGTGGTCTAGGAGTAATATAATCTGTGGTCAAGGAGTAATATAACCTGCGGTCAAGGTGTAATATAATCTGTGGTGTTGGAGTAATAAAGCCTGTGGTCAAGGAGTAATATAATCTGTGGTCTAGGTGTAATGTAACCTGTGGTCTAGGTGTAATATAATCTGTGGTCTAGGTGTAATACAATCTGTGGTTTAGGTGTAATATAATCTGTGGTCAAGGTGTAATATAATCTGTGGTCTAGGATTAATAAAATCTGTGGTCTATGTATAATGTAACCTGTGGTCATGGTGTAATATAATCTGTGGTCAAGTTGTAATGTAACCTGTGGTCAAGGTGTAATATAATCTGTGGTCCAGGTGCAAATTAACCTGTGGTCAAGGAGTACTATAATCTGGTCTATGTGCAGTATAATCTGTGGTCTAGGAGTAATATAATCTGTGGTCTAGGAGTAATACAATCTGTGGTCTAGGAGTAATGCAATCTGTGATCAGGGAGAAGTATAATCTGTATTCTAGGTGTAATATATTCTGTGGTCTAGGTCTATTATAATCTGTGTTCTAGGAGTAATACAATCTGTGGTCTAGGTGTATTATACTCCGTGGTATAGGAGTAATACAATCTGTGGTCTATGTGTAATATAATCTGTGGTCTAGGTGTAACATAACCTGTGGACATGGTTTAATATAATCTGTGGTCAAGGTTTAATATAATCTGTGGTGTAGGAGTAATACAATCTGTGGTCTAGGCGTAATATAATCTGTGTTCTAGGATTAATACAATCTGTGGTCTAGGTGTAATATAATCTGTGGTCTAGGTATATTATAATCTGTGGTCTAGGTGTAATATAACCTGTGGTCAAGTTGTAATATAATCTGTGGCCAAGGTGTAATACAATCTGTGGTCTAGGTGTAATATAATCTGTGTTCTAGGATTAATACAATCTGTGGTCTAGGTGTAGTATAATCTGTGGTCTAGGTGTAGTATAATCTGTGGTCTAGGAGTAATATAATCTGTGGTCTAGGAGTAATATAATCTGTGGTCAAGGAGTAATATAACCTGCGGTCAAGGTGTAATATAATCTGTGGTGTTGGAGTAATAAAGCCTGTGGTCAAGGAGTAATATAATCTGTGGTCTAGGTGTAATGTAACCTGTGGTCTAGGTGTAATATAATCTGTGGTCTAGGTGTAATACAATCTGTGGTTTAGGTGTAATATAATCTGTGGTCAAGGTGTAATATAATCTGTGGTCTAGGATTAATAAAATCTGTGGTCTATGTATAATGTAACCTGTGGTCATGGTGTAATATAATCTGTGGTCAAGTTGTAATGTAACCTGTGGTCAAGGTGTAATATAATCTGTGGTCCAGGTGCAAATTAACCTGTGGTCAAGGAGTACTATAATCTGGTCTATGTGCAGTATAATCTGTGGTCTAGGAGTAATATAATCTGTGGTCTAGGAGTAATACAATCTGTGGTCTAGGAGTAATGCAATCTGTGATCAGGGAGAAGTATAATCTGTATTCTAGGTGTAATATATTCTGTGGTCTAGGTCTATTATAATCTGTGTTCTAGGAGTAATACAATCTGTGGTCTAGGTGTATTATACTCCGTGGTATAGGAGTAATACAATCTGTGGTCTAGGTGTAATATAATCTGTGGTCTAGGTGTAACATAACCTGTGGACATGGTTTAATATAATCTGTGGTCAAGGTTTAATATAATCTGTGGTGTAGGAGTAATACAATCTGTGGTCTAGGCGTAATATAATCTGTGTTCTAGGATTAATACAATCTGTGGTCTAGGTGTAATATAATCTGTGGTCTAGGTATATTATAATCTGTGGTCTAGGTGTAATATAACCTGTGGTCAAGGTGTAATATAATCTGTGGCCAAGGTGTAATACAATCTGTGGTCTAGGCGTAATATAATCTGTGTTCTAGGATTAATACAATCTGTGGTCTAGGAGTAATATTATCTGTGGTCTAGGTGTAATATAATCTGTGGACAAGGTGTAATATAATCTGTAAACTAGGTGAAGTTAAATCTGTGGTCTCGGTGTAGTATAATCTGTGGTCTGAGTGTAATACAATCTGTGGTCTAGGAATAATATAATCTGTGGTCTAGGAGTAATATAATCTGTGGTCTAGGTGTAGTATAATCTGTGGTCTAGGTGTAGTATAATCTGTGGTCTAGGTGTAGTATAATCTGTGGTCTAGGAGTAATATAATCTGTGGTCTAGGAGTAATATAATCTGTGGTCAAGGAGTAATATAACCTGCGGTCAAGGTGTAATATAATCTGTGGTGTTGGAGTAATAAAGCCTGTGGTCAAGGAGTAATATAATCTGTGGTCTAGGTGTAATGTAACCTGTGGTCTAGGTGTAATATAATCTGTGGTCTAGGTGTAATACAATCTGTGGTCTAGGTGTAATATAATCTGTGGTCAAGGTGTAATATAATCTGTGGTCTAGGATTAATAAAATCTGTGGTCTATGTATAATGTAACCTGTGGTCATGGTGTAATATAATCTGTGGTCTAGGAGTAATAAAGCCTGTGGTCAAGGTGTAATATAATCAGTGGTCCAGGTGCAAATTAACCTGTGGTCAAGGAGTACTATAATCTGGTCTATGTGCAGTATAATCTGTGGTCTAGGAGTAATATAATCTGTGGTCTAGGAGTAATACAGTCTGTGGTCTAGGAGTAATGCAATCTGTGATCAGGGAGAAGTATAATCTGTATTCTAGGTGTAATACATTCTGTGGTCTAGGTCTATTATAATCTGTGTTCTAGGAGTAATACAATCTGTGGTCTAGGTGTATTATACTCCGTGGTATAGGAGTAATACAATCAGAGGTCTAAGAGTAATATAATCTGTGGTCTAGGTGAAATATAATCTGTATTCTGGGAGTAATACAATCTGTGGTCTAGGTGCATTATAATCTGTCGTCTAGGTGAAATATAATCTGTGGGCTAGGTGTAATACATTCTGCGGTCTAGGTATAATATACTCTGTGGTCTAGGTGTATTATAATCTGTGGTCAAAGTGTAATACAATTTGTGGTCTAGGTGTAATGCAATCTGTGGTCTAGGTGTATTATAATCTGTGGTCTAGGAGTAATATAACCTGTGGTCATGGTGAAATATAATCTGTGGTCTAGGAGTAATACAATCTGTGGTCAAGGTGAAACATAATCTGTGTTCTAGGAGTAATACAATCTGTGGTCTAGGTGTAATATAATCTGTGGTCTAGGAGTAATACAATCTGTGGTCAAGGTGAAACATAATCTGTGTTCAAGGATTAATACAATCTGTGGTCTAGGTGTATTATAATCTGTGGTATAGGAGTAATACAATCAGAGGTCTAAGAGTAATATAATCTGTGGTCTAGGTGAAATATAATCTGTATTCTGGGAGTAATACAATCTGTGGTCTAGGTGCATTATAATCTGTGGTCTAGGTGAAATATAATCTGTGCGCTAGGTGTAATACATTCTGCGGTCTAGGTGTAATATACTCTGTGGTCTAGGTGTATTATAATCTGTGGTCAAAGTGTAATACAACCTGTGGTCTAGGTGTATTATAATCTGTGGTCTAGGTGTAATACAATTTGTGGTCTAGGTGTAATGCAATCTGTGGTCTAGGTGTAATATAATATGTGGTCTAGGTGTAACATAATCTGTGGTCTAGGAGTAATATAACCTGTGGTCATGGCGAAATATAATCTGTGGTCGAGGTGTAATACAATCTGTGGTCAAGGTGAAACATAATCTGTGTTCTAGGAGTAATACAATCTGTGGTCTAGGTGTAATATAATCTGTGGTCTAGGTGTAACATAACCTGTGGACAAGGTTTAATATAATCTGTGGTCAAGGTTTAATATAATCTGTGGTGTAGGAGTAATAAAGTCTGTGGTCAAGGAGTAATATAATCTGTGGTCTTGGTGTAATGTAACCTGTGGTCAAGGTGTAATATAATCTGTGGTCTAGGAGTAATACAATCTGTGGTCTAGGCGTAATATAATCTGTGGTCTAGGAACAATATAATCTGTGGTCTAGGTGTAATATAACCTGTGGTCTAGGTGTATTATAATCTGTGGTCTAGGTGTAATACAATTTGTGGTCTAGGTGTAATATAATCTGTGGTCGAGGTGTATTATAATCTGTGTTCAAGGATTAATACAATCTGTGGTCTCGGTGTATTATAATCTGTGGTATAGGAGTAATACAATCAGAGGTCTAAGAGTAATATAATCTGTGGTCTAGGTGAAATATAATCTGTATTCTAGGAGTAATACAATCTGTGGTCTAAGTGTATTATAATCTGTTTCCTAGGTGAAATATAATCTGTAGTCTAGGTGTACTACAATCTGTGGTCTAGGTGTATTACAATTCGTGGTCTCGGTGTCATACAATCTGTGTACAAGGTGTAATACAATCTGTGGTCTAGGTGTAATACAATCTGTGGTCAAGGTGTCATATAATCTGTGGTCTAGGTGTAATATAATCTGTGGTCTTGGTGTAATATAATCTGTGGTCTAGGTGTAACATAATCTGTGGTCTAGGAGTAATATAACCTGTGGTCATGGCGAAATATAATCTGTGGTCGAGGTGTAATACAATCTGTGGTCAAGGTGAAACATAATCTGTGTTCTAGGAGTAATACACCCTGTGGTCAAGGAGAAATATAATCTCTATTCTAGGTGTAATACAATCTGTGGTCTAGGTGTATTATAATCTGTGGTCTAGGTGTAATACAATTTGTGGTCTAGGTGTAATACAATCTGTGGTCTAGGTGTAATAAAATCTGTGGTCTAGGTGTAATGTAATCTGTGGTCTAGGTGTATTATAACCTATGGACAAGGTGTAATATAATCTGTGGTCAAGGTTTAATATAATCTGTGGTCTAGGTGTAATGTAACCTGTGGTCTAGGTACAATATAATGTGTGGTCGAGGTGTAATAAAATCTGTTCTATGTGTAATACAATCTGTGGTCTAGGTTTAATAAAATCTGTGGTCTAGGTGTAATGTAATCTGTGGTCTAGGTGTATTATAACCTATGGACAAGGTGTAATATAATCTGTGGTCAAGGTTTAATATAATCTGTGGTCTAGGTGTAATGTAACCTGTGGTCTAGGTACAATATAATGTGTGGTCGAGGTGTAATAATATCTGTGCTCTAGGTATAATATAATGTGTGGTCTAGGTGTAATATAATCTGTGGTCTAGGAGTAATATAATCTGTGTTCAAGGTGTCATATAATCTGTGGTCAAGTTGAAATATAATCTGTGTTCTATGTGTAATACAATCTGTGGTCTAGGTGTAATAAAATCTGTGGTCTAGGTGTAATGTAATCTGTGGTCTAGGTGTATTATAACCTATGGACAAGGTGTAATATAATCTGTGGTCAAGGTTTAATATAATCTGTGGTCTAGGTGTAATGTAACCTGTGGTCTAGGTACAATATAATGTGTGGTCGAGGTGTAATAATATCTGTGCTCTAGGTATAATATAATGTGTGGTCTAGGTGTAATATAATCTGTAGTCTAGGAGTAATATAATCTGTGCACTAGGTGTAATATAATCTGTGGTCAAGGTGTAATACAATCTGTGGTCTAGGTGTAATATAATCTGTGGTCTAGGTGTATTATAATCTGTGGTCAAAGTGTAATACAATTTGTGGTCTAGGAGGAATACAACCTGTGGTCTATGTGTATTATAATCTGTGGTCTAGGTATAATACAATTTGTGGTTTAGGTGTATTATAATCTGGTCAAAGTGTAATACAATTTGTGGTCTAGGAGTAATACAACCTGTGTTCTAGGTGTATTATAATCTGTGGTCTAGGTGTAATACAATCTGTGGTCTAGGTGTTATACAATCTGTGGTCTTGGTGTAATATAATCTGTGGTCTAGGAGTAATAAAACCTGTGGTCAAGGAGTAATATAATCTGTGGTCTAGGTGTAATATAATCTGTGGTCTTGGTGTAATATAATCTGTGGTCTAGGAGTAATAAAACCTGTGGTCAAGGAGTAATATAATCTGTGGTCTAGGTGCAGTATAATCTGTGGTCTAGGAGTAATACACCCTGTGGTCAAGGAGAAATATAATCTCTATTCTAGGTGTAATACAATCTGTGGTCTAGGTGTATTATAATCTGTGGTCTAGGTGTAATACAATTTGTGGTCTAGGTGTAATACAATCTGTGGTCTAGGTGTAATATAATCTGTGGTCTCGGAGTAATATAATCTGTGTTCAAGGTGTCATATAATCTGTGGTCAAGTTGAAATATAATCTGTGTTCTATGTGTAATACAATCTGTGGTCTAGGTGTAATAAAATCTGTGGTCTAGGTGTAATGTAATCTGTGGTCTAGGTGTATTATAACCTATGGACAAGGTGTAATATAATCTGTGGTCAAGGTTTAATATAATCTGTGGTCTAGGTGTAATGTAACCTGTGGTCTAGGTACAATATAATGTGTGGTCGAGGTGTAATAATATCTGTGCTCTAGGTATAATATAATGTGTGGTCTAGGTGTAATATAATCTGTGGTCTAGGAGTAATATAATCTGTGCTCTAGGTGTAATATAATCTGTGGTCAAGGTGTAATACAATCTGTGGTCTAGGTGTAATATAATCTGTGGTCTAGGTGTATTATAATCTGTGGTCAAAGTGTAATACAATTTGTGGTCTAGGAGTAATACAACCTGTGGCCTATGTGTATTATAATCTGTGGTCTAGGTATAATACAATTTGTGGTCTAGGTGTATTATAATCTGTGGTCAAAGTGTAATACAATCTGTGGTCTCTGTGTAATACAATCTGTGGTCTAGGTGTAATATAATCTGTGGTCTAGGAGTAATATAATCTGTGTTCTAGGTGTCATATAATCTGTGGTCAAGGTGAAATATAATCTGTGTTCTATGTGTAATACAATCTGTGGTCTAGGTGTAATATAATCTGTGGTCTAGGTGTAATATAATCTGTGGTCTTGGTGTAATATAATCTGTGGTCTAGGAGTAATAAAACCTGTGGTCAAGGAGTAATATCATCTGTGGTCTAGGTGCAGTATAATCTGTGGTCTAGGAGTAATACACCCTGTGGTCAAGGAGAAATATAATCTCTATTCTAGGTGTAATACAATCTGTGGTCTAGGTGTATTATAATCTGTGGTCTAGGTGTAATTCAATTTGTGGTCTAGGTGTAATACAATCTGTGGTCTAGGTGTAATATAATCTGTGGTCTAGGAGTAATATAATCTGTGTTCAAGGTGTCATATAATCTGTGGTCAAGTTGAAATATAATCTGTGTTCTATGTGTAATACAATCTGTGGTCTAGGTGTAATAAAATCTGTGGTCTAGGTGTAATGTAATCTGTGGTCTAGGTGTATTATAACCTATGGACAAGGTGTAATATAATCTGTGGTCAAGTTTTAATATAATCTGTGGTCTAGGTGTAATGAAACCTGTGGTCTAGGTACAATATAATGTGTGGTCGAGGTGTAATAATATCTGTGCTCTAGGTATAATATAATGTGTGGTCTAGGTGTAATATAATCTGTGGTCTAGGAGTAATATAATCTGTGCTCTAGGTGTAATATAATCTGTGGTCAAGGTGTAATACAATTTGCGGTCTAGGAGTAATACAACCTGTGGTCTATGTGTATTATAATCTGTGGTCTATGTATAATACAATTTGTGGTCTAGGTGTATTATAATCTGTGGTCAAAGTGTAATACAATTTGTGGTCTAGGAGTAATACAACCTGTGGTCTAGGTGTATTATAATCTGTGGTCTAGGTGTAATACAATTTGTGGTCTAGGTGTAATACAATCTGTGGTCTAGGTGTAATACAATTTGTGGTCTAGGTGTATTATAATCTGTGGTCAAAGTGTAATACAATCTGTGGTCTCTGTGTAATACAATCTGTGGTCTAGGTGTAATATAATCTGTGGTCTAGGAGTAATATAATCTGTGTTCTAGGTGTCATATAATCTGTGGTCAAGGTGAAATATAATCTGTGTTCTATGTGTAATACAATCTGTGGTCTAGGTGTAATATAATCTGTGGTCTAGGTGTAATATAATCTGTGGTCTTGGTGTAATATAATCTGTGGTCTAGGAGTAATAAAACCTGTGGTCAAGGAGTAATATCATCTGTGGTCTAGGTGCAGTATAATCTGTGGTCTAGGAGTAATACACCCTGTGGTCAAGGAGAAATATAATCTCTATTCTAGGTGTAATACAATCTGTGGTCTAGGTGTATTATAATCTGTGGTCTAGGTGTAATTCAATTTGTGGTCTAGGTGTAATACAATCTGTGGTCTAGGTGTAATATAATCTGTGGTCTAGGAGTAATATAATCTGTGTTCTAGGTGTCATATAATCTGTGGTCAAGGTGAAATATAATCTGTGTTCTATGTGTAATACAATCTGTGGTCTAGGTGTAATATAATCTGTGGTCTAGGTGTAATGTAATCTGTGGTCTAGGTGTATTATAACCTATGGACAAGGTGTAATATAATCTGTGGTCAAGGTTTAATATAATCTGTGGTGTAGGAGTAATAAAGCCTGTGGTCAAGGAGTAATATAATCTGTGGTCAAGGTGTAATGTAACCTGTGGTCTAGGTGTAATATAATGTGTGGTCGAGGTGTAATATTATCTGTGCTCTAGGTATAATATAATGTGTGGTCTAGATGTAATATAATCTGTGGTCTAGGTGTAATATAATCTGTGTTCTAGGTATCATACAATCTGTGTTCAAGGTGTGATACAATCTGTGGTCTAGGTGTAATATAACCTGTGGTCAAGGTGTAATATAATCTGTGATCAAGGTGTAATATAATTTGTGGTCTAGGTGTAATACAATCTGTGGTCAAGCAGTAATATAATGTGTGGTCTAGGTGTAATATAACCTGTGGTCAAGGTGTAATATAAGGTGTGGTCTAGGTGTAATGTAATCTGTGGTCAAGCAGCAATATAATGTGTGGTCTAGGTGTAACATAATCTGTGGTCTAGGTGTAATATAACCTGTGGTCAATGTGTAATATAATCTGTGGTCAAGGTGAAATATAATCTGTGTTCTATGTGTAATACAATCTGTGATCTAGGTGTAATATAATCTATGGTCTAGGTGTAATACATTCTGCCGTCTAGGTGTAATATAATCTGTGGTCTAGGAATAATACAATCTGTGGTCTTGGTGTAATACAATTCGTGGTCTAGGTATCATACAATCTGTGTTCAAGGTGTGATACAATCTGTGGTCTAGGTGTAATACAATCTGTGGTCTAGGTGTAATACAATCTTTGGTCTAGGTGTAATATAATCTGTGGTCTTGGTATAATATAATCTGTGGTCTAGGAGTAATATAATCTGTGTTCTAGGTATCATACAATCAGTGTTCAAGGTGTGATACAATCTGTGGTCTAGGTGTTATATAACCTGTGGTCAATGTGTAATATAATCTGTGGTCAAGGTGTAATATAATCTGTGGTCGAGGTGTAATACAATCTGTGGTCGAGGTGTAATATAATGTGTAGTCTAGGTGTAATATAATCTGTGGTCTAGGTGTAATATAACCTGTGGTCAAGGTGTAGTATAATCTGTGGTCTAGGTGTAATGTAATCTGTGGTCAAGCAGCAATATAATGTGTTGTCTAGGTGTAATAATATCTGTGGTCTAGGTGTAATATAACCAGTGGTCTAGGTGTAATATAATCTGTGGTCGAGGTGTAATACAATCTGTGGTCAAGCTGTAATATAATGTGTAGTCTAGGTGTAATATAATCTGTGGTCTAGGTGTAATATAACCTGTGGTCAAGGTGTAGTATAATCTGTGGTCAAGGTGTAATGTAATCTGTGGTCAAGCAGCAATATAATGTGTTGTCTAGGTGTAATAATATCTGTGGTCTAGGTGTAATATAACCAGTGGTCTAGGTGTAATATAATCTGTGGTCAAGGTGAAATATAATCTGTGTTCTATGTGTAATACAATCTGTGGTCTAGGTGTAATATAATCTGTGGTCTAGGAATAATACAATCTGTGGTCTAGGTGTAATACAATTCGTGGTCTAGGTATCATACAATCTGTGTTCAAGGTGTGATACAATCTGTGGTCTAGGTGTAATATAATCTGTGGTCTAGCTGTATTATAATCTGTGGTCAAAGTGTAATACAATTTGTGGTCTAGGAGTAATACAACCTGTGGTCTAGGTGTATTATAATCTGTGGTGAAGGTATAATACAATTTGTGGTCTATGTGTAATACAATCTGTGGTCTAGGTGTAATACAATCTTTGGTCTAGGTGTAATATAATCTATGGTCTTGGTGTAATATAATCTGTGGTCTAGGAGTAATATAACCTGTGGTCATGGTGAAATATAATCTGTGGTCTAGGTGTAATACAATCTGTGGTCAAGGTGTAATATAATCTGTGGTCTAGGTGTAGTATAATCTGTGGTCGAGGGGTAATATAATCTGTGGTCTAGGAGTAATTTAATCTGTGCTCTAGGTGTAATATAACCAGTGGTCAAGGTGTAATATAATCTGTGGTCTAGGTGTAATATAATCTGTGGTCAAGCAGTAATATAATGTGTGGTCTAGGGGTAATAATATCTGTGGTCTAGGTGTAATATAACCTGTGCTCAAGGTGTAATATAATCTGTGGTCAAGGTTTAATATAATCTGTGGTGTCGGAGTAATAATGCCTGTGGTCAAGGAGAAATAGTATCTGTGGTCTAGGTTTAATGTAACCTGTGCTCAAGGTGTAATATAATCTGTGGTCTAGGTGTAATATAATCTGTGGTCAAGCAGTAATATAATGTGTGGTCTAGGTGTAATATAATCTGTGGTCTAGGTGTAATATAACCAGTGGTCAAGGTGTAATATAATCTGTGATCTAGGTATAATATAATGTGTGGTCTAGGTGTAATAATATCTGTGGTCTAGGTGTAATATAACCTGTGGTCAAGGTGTAATATAATCTGTGGTCTAGGAGTAATATAATGTGTGGTCTAGGTGTAATAATATCTGTGGTCTAGGAGTAATATAATCTGTGTTCTAGGTGTAATGTAATCTGTGGTCAAGGTGTAATACAATCTGTGGTCAAGGTGTAATACAATCTGTGGTCTAGGCGTAATATAATCTGTGGTCTAGGTGTAACATAATCTGTGGTCAAGGTTTAATATAATCTGTGGTGTCGGAGTAATAATGCCTGTGGTCAAGGAGAAATATAATCTGTGGTCTAGGTTTAATGTAACCTGTGGTCAAGGTGTAATATAATCTGTAGTCTTGGTGTAGTATAATCTGTGGTCTAGGTGTAATATAACCTGTGGTCAAGGTGTAATATAATCTGTGGTCTAGGTATAATATAATCTGTGGTCAAGGTGAAATATAATCTGTGTTCTATGTGTAATACAATCTGTGGTCTAGGTGTAGTATAATCTGTGGTATGGAATTAATACAATCTGTGGTCTAGGAGTAATATAATCTGTGGTCAAAGGGTAATATAATCTGTGGTCTCGGTGTAATATAACCTGTGGTCAAGGTGTAATACAATCTGTGGTCAAGGTGTAATATAATGTGTGGTGTAGGAGTAATATAATCTGTGGTCAAGGTGTAATACAATCTGTGGTCAAGCAGCAATATAATGTGTAGTCTAGTTGTAATATGATCTGTGGTCTAGGTGTAATATAACCTGTGGTCAAGGTGTAATATAATCTGTGGTCTAGGTGTAATATAATCTGTGGTCTAGGAGTAATATAACCTGTGGTCAAGGTGTAATATAATCTGTGGTCTCGGTGTAATATAACCTGTGGTCAAGGTGTAATATAATCTGTGGTCTAGGTGTAATATAATCTGTGGTCTAGGAGTAATATAACCTGTGGTCAAGGTGTAATATAAACTGTGGTCTAGGTGTAATATAACCTGTGGTCAAGGTGTAATATAACCTGTGGTCAAGGTGTAATATAATGTGTGGTCTCGGTGTAATATAATCTGTGGTCAAGCAGCAATATAATGTGTGGTCTAGGTGTAATATAACCTGTGGTCAAGGTGTAATATAATCTGTGGTCAAAGTGTAATACAATTTGTGGTCTCGGAGTAATACAACCTGTGGTCTAGGTGTATTATAATCTGTGGTCTAGGTGTAATACAATTTGTGGTCTAGGTGTAATATAATCTGTGGTCGAGGTGTATTATAATCTGTGTTCAAGGATTAATACAATCTGTGGTCTAGGTGTATTATAATCTGTGGTATAGGAGTAATACAATCAGAGGTCTAAGAGTAATATAATCTGTGGTCTAGGTGAAATATAATCTGTATTCTAGGAGTAATACAATCTGTGGTCTAGGTGTATTATAATCTGTTTCCTAGGTGAAATATAATCTGTGGTCTAGGTGTACTACAATCTGTGGTCTAGGTGTATTACAATTCGTGGTCTCGGTGTCATACAATCTGTGTTCAAGGTGTAATACAATCTGTGGTCTAGGTGTAATACAGACTGTGGTCAAGGAGTCATATAATCTGTGGTGTAGGTGTAGTATAATCTGTGGTCTAGAAGTACTACAATCTGTGCTCTAGGAGTAATATAATCTGTGGTCTAGGTGTAATATAATCTGTGTTCTAGGAGTAATATAATCTGTGGTCTAGGTGTAATGTAATCTGTTGTCAAGCAGCAATATAATGTGTTGTCTAGGTGTAATAATATCTGTGGTCTAGGTGTAATATAACCAGTGGTCTAGGTGTAATATAATCTGTGGTCAAGGTGAAATATATTCTGTGTTCTATGTGTAATACAATCTGTGGTCTAGGTGTAATATAATCTATGGTCTAGGTGTAATAGATTCTGCAGTCTAGGTGTAATATAATCTGTGGTCTAGGAATAATACAATCTGTGGTCTAGGTGTAATACAATTCGTGGTCTAGGTATCATACAATCTGTGTTCAAGGTGTGATACAATCTGTGGTCTAGGTGTAATATAATCTGTGGTCTAGGTGTATTATAATCTGTGGTCAAAGTGTAATACAATTTGTGGTCTAGGAGTAATACAACCTGTGGTCTAGGTGTATTATAATCTGTGGTGAAGGTATAATACAATTTGTGGTCTATGTGTAATACAATCTGTGGTCTAGGTGTAATACAATCTTTGGTCTAGGTGTAATATAATCTATGGTCTTGGTGTAATATAATCTGTGGTCTACGAGTAATATAACCTGTGGTCATGGTGAAATATAATCTGTGGTCTAGGTGTAATACAATCTGTGGTCAAGGTGAAACATAATCTGTGTTCTAGGAGTAATACAATCTGTGGTCTAGGTGTAATATAACCTGTGGACAAGGTGTAATATAATCTGTGGTCAAGGTTTAATATAATCTGTGGTCTAGGAGTAATAAAGCCTGTGGTCAAAGAGTAATATAATCTGTGGTCAAGGTGTAATGTAACCTGTGGTCTAGGTGTAATATAATCTGTGGTCTAGGAGTAATATAACCTGTGGTCAAGGTGTAATATAAACTGTGGTCTAGGTGTAATATAACCTGTGGTCAAGGTGTAATATAATCTGTGGTCAAGGTGTAATATAATGTGTGGTCTCGGTGTAATATAACCTGTGGTCTAGGTGTATTATAATCTGTGGTCAAGGTGTAATATAAACTGTGGTCTAGGTGTAATATAATCTGTGGTCGAGGTGTATTATAATCTGTGGTATAGGAGTAATACAATCAGAGGTCTAAGAGTAATATAATCTGTGGTCTAGGTGAAATATAATCTGTATTCTAGGAGTAATACAATCTGTGGTCTAGGTGTATTATAATCTGTTTCCTAGGTGAAATATAATCTGTGGTCTAGGTGTACTACAATCTGTGGTCTAGGTGTATTACAATTCGTGGTCTCGGTGTCATACAATCTGTGTTCAAGGTGTAATACAATCTGTGGTCTAGGTGTAATACAGACTGTGGTCAAGGAGTCATATAATCTGTGGTGTAGGTGTAGTATAATCTGTGGTCTAGAAGTACTACAATCTGTGCTCTAGGAGTAATATAATCTGTGGTCTAGGTGTAATATAATCTGTGTTCTAGGAGTAATATAATCTGTGGTCTAGGTGTAATATAATCTGTGGTCTTGGTGTAATATAATCTGTGGTCTAGGAGTAATAAAGCCTGTGGTCAAGGAGTAATATAATCTGTGGTCTAGGTGCAGTATAATCTGTGGTCTAGGAGTAATACACCCTGTGGTCAAGGAGAAATATAATCTCTATTCTAGGTGTAATACAATCTGTGGTCTAGGTGTATTATAATCTGTGGTCTAGGTGTAATACAATTTGTGGTCTAGGTGTAATACAATCTGTGGTCTAGGTGTAATATAATCTGTGGTCTAGGAGTAATATAATCTGTGTTCAAGGTGTCATATAATCTGTGGTCAAGTTGAAATATAATCTGTGTTCTATGTGTAATACAATCTGTGGTCTAGGTGTAATAAAATCTGTGGTCTAGGTGTAATGTAATCTGTGGTCAAGGTGTAATATTATCTGTGGTCAAGGTTTAATATAATCTGTGCTCTAGGTGTAATGTAACCTGTGGTCTAGGTACAATATAATGTGTGGTCGAGGTGTAATAATATCTGTGCTCTAGGTATAATATAATGTGTGGTCTAGGTGTAATATAATCTGTGGTCTAGGTGTAATATAATCTGTGCTCTAGGTGTAATATAATCTGTGGTCAAGGTGTAATACAATCTGTGGTCGAGGTGTAATATAATCTGTGGTCTAGGTGTAATATAATCTGTGGTCAAAGTGTAATACAATTTGTGGTCTAGGAGTAATACAACCTGTGGTCTATGTGTATTATAATCTGTGGTCTAGGTATAATACAATTTGTGGTTTAGGTGTATTATAATCTGTGGTCAAAGTGTAATGCAATTTGTGTTCGAGGAGTAATACAACCTGTGGTCTAGGTGTATTATAATCTGTGGTCTAGGTGTAATACAATTTGTGGTCTAGGTGTAATACAATCTGTGGTCTAGGTGTAATACAATCGGTGGTCTAGGTGTAATACAATCTGTGGTCTCTGTGTAATACAATCTGTGGTCTAGGTGTAATATAATCTGTGGTCTAGGAGTAATATAATCTGTGTTCTAGGTGTCATATAATCTGTGGTCAAGGTGAAATATAATCTGTGGTATGGGTGTAATGTAATCTGTGGTCTAGGTGTATTATAACCTATGGACAAGGTGTAATATAATCTGTGGTCAAGGAGTAATATAATCTGTGGTCTAGGTGTAATGTAACCTGTGGTCTAGGTGTAATATAATGTGTGGTCGAGGTGTAATATTATCTGTGCTCTAGGTATAATATAATGTGTGGTCTAGATGTAATACAATCTGTGGTCAAGGTGAAACATAATCTGTGTTCTAGGAGTAATACAATCTGTGGTCTAGGTGTAATATAACCTGTGGACAAGGTGTAATATAATCTGTGGTCAAGGTTTAATATAATCTGTGGTCTAGGAGTAATAAAGCCTGTGGTCAAAGAGTAATATAATCTGTGGTCAAGGTGTAATGTAACCTGTGGTCTAGGTGTAATATAATCTGTGGTCTAGGAGTAATATAACCTGTGGTCAAGGTGTAATATAAACTGTGGTCTAGGTGTAATATAACCTGTGGTCAAGGTGTAATATAACCTGTGGTCAAGGTGTAATATAATGTGTGGTCTCGGTGTAATATAACCTGTGGTCTAGGTGTATTATAATCTGTGGTCAAGGTGTAATATAAACTGTGGTCTAGGTGTAATATAATCTGTGGTCGAGGTGTATTATAATCTGTGTTCAAGGATTAATACAATCTGTGGTCTAGGTGTATTATAATCTGTGGTATAGGAGTAATACAATCAGAGGTCTAAGAGTAATATAATCTGTGGTCTAGGTGAAATATAATCTGTATTCTAGGAGTAATACAATCTGTGGTCTAGGTGTATTATAATCTGTTTCCTAGGTGAAATATAATCTGTGGTCTAGGTGTACTACAATCTGTGGTCTAGGTGTATTACAATTCGTGGTCTCGGTGTCATACAATCTGTGTTCAAGGTGTAATACAATCTGTGGTCTAGGTGTAATACAGACTGTGGTCAAGGAGTCATATAATCTGTGGTGTAGGTGTAGTATAATCTGTGGTCTAGAAGTACTACAATCTGTGCTCTAGGAGTAATATAATCTGTGGTCTAGGTGTAATATAATCTGTGTTCTAGGAGTAATATAATCTGTGGTCTAGGTGTAATATAATCTGTGGTCTTGGTGTAATATAATCTGTGGTCTAGGAGTAATAAAGCCTGTGGTCAAGGAGTAATATAATCTGTGGTCTAGGTGCAGTATAATCTGTGGTCTAGGAGTAATACACCCTGTGGTCAAGGAGAAATATAATCTCTATTCTAGGTGTAATACAATCTGTGGTCTAGGTGTATTATAATCTGTGGTCTAGGTGTAATACAATTTGTGGTCTAGGTGTAATACAATCTGTGGTCTAGGTGTAATATAATCTGTGGTCTAGGAGTAATATAATCTGTGTTCAAGGTGTCATATAATCTGTGGTCAAGTTGAAATATAATCTGTGTTCTATGTGTAATACAATCTGTGGTCTAGGTGTAATAAAATCTGTGGTCTAGGTGTAATGTAATCTGTGGTCAAGGTGTAATATTATCTGTGGTCAAGGTTTAATATAATCTGTGCTCTAGGTGTAATGTAACCTGTGGTCTAGGTACAATATAATGTGTGGTCGAGGTGTAATAATATCTGTGCTCTAGGTATAATATAATGTGTGGTCTAGGTGTAATATAATCTGTGGTCTAGGTGTAATATAATCTGTGCTCTAGGTGTAATATAATCTGTGGTCAAGGTGTAATACAATCTGTGGTCGAGGTGTAATATAATCTGTGGTCTAGGTGTAATATAATCTGTGGTCAAAGTGTAATACAATTTGTGGTCTAGGAGTAATACAACCTGTGGTCTATGTGTATTATAATCTGTGGTCTAGGTATAATACAATTTGTGGTTTAGGTGTATTATAATCTGTGGTCAAGGTGTAATACAATCTGTGGTCTAGGTGTAATATAATGTGTGGTCTAGGTGTAATAATATCTGTGGTCTAGGTGTAATATAACCTGTGGTCTAGGTGTAATATAATCTGTGGACAAGGTGTAATGTAACCTGTGGTCAAGGTATAATATGACCTGTGGTCAAGGTGTAATATATCTGTGATCAAGGTGTAATACAATCTGTGTTCTAGGAGTAATACAATCTGTGGTCTAGGTGTAATATAATCTGTGGTCTAGGTGTAATATAACCTGTGGACAAGGTGTAATATAATCTGTGGTCTAGGTGTAATATAATCTGTGGTCTAGGAGTAATATAATCTGTGGTCAAGGAGTAATATAACCTGTGGTCTAGGTGAAATATAATATGTGGTGTTGGAGTAATAAAGCCTGTGGTCAAGGAGTAATATAATCTGTGGTCGAGGTGTAATGTAACCTGTGGTCTAGGTGTAATATAATCTGTGCTCGAGGTGTAATACAATCTGTGGTCTCGGTGTAATATAATCTGTGGTCAAGGTGTAATATAATCTGTGTTATAGGTGTAATACAATCTGTGGTCTAGGTGTAATATAATCTGTGGTCAAGGTGTAATATAATCTGTGCTCTAGGATTAATAAAATCTGTGGTCTATGTGTAATGTAACCTGTGGTCATGGTGTAATATAATCTGTGGTCTAGTTGTAATGTAACCTGTGGTCAAGGTGAAATATAATCTGTGGTCTAGGTGTTATGTAATCTGTGGTCTAGGAGTAATAAAGCCTGTGGTCAAGGAGTAATATAATCTGTGGTCCAGGTGCAAATTAACCTGTGGTCAAGGAGTACTATAATCTGTGGTCTATGTGCAGTATAATCTGTGGTCTAGGAGTAATACAATCTGTGGTCTAGGAGTAATGCAATCTGTGATCAGGGAGAAATATAATCTGTATTCTAGGTGTAATACATTCTGTGGTCTAGGTCTAATATAATCTGTGTTCTAGGAGTAATACAATCTGTGGTCGAGGTGTATTATACTCTGTGGTATAGGAGTAATACAATCAGAGGTCTAAGAGTGATATAATCTGTGGTCTAGGTGAAATATACTCTGCATTCTGGGAGTAATACAATCTGTGGTCTAGGTGCATTATAATCTGTGGTCTCGGTGAAATATAATCTGTGGTCTAGGTGTAATACATTCTGCGGTCTAGGTGTAATATACTCTGTGGTCTACGTGTATTATAATCTGTGGTCAAAGTGTAATACAATTTGTGGTCTAGGAGAAATACAGCCTGTGGTCTAGGTGTATTATAATCTGTGGTCTAGGTGTAATACAATTTGTGGTCTAGGTGTAATACAATCTGCGGTCTAGGTGTAATATAATCTGTGGTCGAGGAGTAATATAACCTGTGGACAAGCTGTAATATAATCTGTGGTCTAGGTGTAATATAATCTGTGGTCCAGGAGTAATAAAATCTGTGGTCTAGATGTAATATAACCAGTGGTCTAGGTGTAATGTAACCTGTGGTCAAGGAGTAACATAATCTGTGGTCTAGGTGTAGTATAATCTGTGGTCTACGAGTAATACAATCTGTGGTCTCGGAGTAATATAATCTGTGGTCAAAGAGTAATATAATCTGTGGTCTAGGTGTAATATAATCTGTGGTCTAAATGTAATATAACCTGTGGTCAAGGTGTAATATAATCTGTGTTCTAGGATTAATAAAATCTGTAGTCTAGGTGTCATATAACCTGTCGTCAAGGTGTAATATAATCTGTGGTCTAGATTTAATATAATCTGTGGTCTAGGTGTAATGTAACCTGTGGTCAAGGTGTAATATAACCTGTGGTCAAGGTGTAATATAATCTGTGGTCAAGGTGTAATACAATCTGTGTTCTAGGATTAATACAATCTGTGGTCTAGGTGTAATATAATCTGTGGATTAGGTATAATATAATCTGTGGTCTAGGTGTAATATAACCTGTGGTCAAGGTGTAATATTATCTGTGCTGTAGGTGTATTATAATCTGTGGTCAAGGTGTAATATAATCTGTGGTCTAGGAGTAATATAATCTGTGGTCTAGGAGTAATATAATCTGTGGTCAAGGTGTAATATAATCTGTGGTCTAGGTGTAGTATAATCTGTGGTCTAGGTGTAGTATAATCTGTAGTCCAGGAGTAATATAATCTGTGGTCTAGGAGTAATATAAGCTGTGGTCAAGGTGTAATATAATCTGTGGTGTTGGAGTAATAAAGCCTGTGGTCAAGGAGTAATATAATCTGTGGTCTAGGTGTAATGTAACCTGTGGTCTAGGTGTAATATAATTTGTGCTCGAGGTGTAATACAATCTGTGGTCTAGGTGTAATAGAATCTGTGGTCAAGGTGTAATATAATCTGTGTTATAGGTGTAATACAATATGTGGTCAAGGTGTAATATAATCTGTGTTATAGGTGTAATACAATCTGTGGTCTAGGTGTAATATAATCTGTGGTCAAGGTGTAATATAATCTGTGTTCTAGGATTAATAAAATCTGTGGTCTATGTGTAATGTAACCTGTGGTCATGGTGTAATATAATCTGTGGTCTAGTTGTAATGTAACCTGTGGTCAAGGTGTAATATAATCTGTGGTCTAGGTTTTATATAATCTGTGGTCTAGGAGTAATAAAGCCTGTGGTCAAGGAGTAATATAATCTGTGGTCCAGGTGTAAATTAACCTGTGGTCAAGGTGTAATATAATCTGTGTTATAGGTGTAATACAATCTGTGGTCTAGGTGTAATATAATCTGTGGTCAAGGTGTAATATAATCTGTGTTCTAGGATTAATAAAATCTGTGGTCTATGTGTAATGTAACCTGTGGTCATGGTGTAATATAATCTGTGGTCTAGTTGTAATGTAACCTGTGGTCAAGGTGTAATATAATCTGTGGTCTAGGTTTTATATAATCTGTGGTCTAGGAGTAATAAACCCTGTGGTCAAGGAGTAATATAATCTGTGGTCCAGGTGTAAATTAACCTGTGGTCAAGGAGTACTATAATCTGTGGTCTATGTGCAGTATAATCTGTGGTCTAGGAGTAATACAATCTGTGGTCTAGGAGTAATGCAATCTGTGGTCAAGGTCTATTATAATCTGTGTTCTAGGATTAATACAATCTGTGGTCTAGGTGTATTATAATCTGTGGTATAGGAGTAATACGATCAGAGGTCTAAGAGTAATATAATCTGTGGTCTAGGTGAAATATAATCTGTATTCTAGGAGTAATACAATCTGTGGTCTAGGTGTATTATAATCTGTGGTCTAGGTGAAATATAATCTGTGGTCTAGGTGTAATACAATTTGAGGTCTAGGTATCATACAATCTTTTTTCAAGGTGTGATAAAATCTGTGGTCTAGGTGTAATATAATCTGTGCTCTAAGAGTATTATAATCTGTGGTCTAGGAGTATTATAATCTGTGGTCTAGGTGTATTATAATCTGTGGTCAAAGTGTAATACAATTTGTGGTCTAGGTGTAATATAACCTGGGGTCTAGGTGTATTATAATCTGTGGTCTAGGTGTAATACAATTTGTGGTCTCGGAGTAATACAATCTGTGGTCAAGGGGTAATACAATTTGTGGTCTAGGTGCAATACAATCTGTGGTCTAGGTGTAATACAATCTGTGTTCTATGTGTAATACAATCTGTGGTCTTGGTGTAATATAATCTGTGGTCTAGGAGTAATATAACCTGTCGTCATGGCGAAATATAATCTGTGGTCTAGGTGTAATACAATCTGTGGTCAAGGTGAAACATAATCTGTGTTCTAGGAGTAATACAATCTGTGGTCTAGGTGTAATATAATCTGTGGTCTAGGTGTAATATAACCTGTGGACAAGGTGTAATATAATCTGTGGTCAAGGTTTAATATAATCTGTGGTGTAGGAGTAATAACGCCTGTGGTCAAGGAGTAATATAATCTGTGGTCTAGGTGTAATGTAACCTGTGGTCAAGGAGTAATATAATCTGTGGTCTAGGAGTAATACAATCAGTTGTCAAGGAATAATATAATCTATGGTCTATGTGTAATCTAATCTGTGGTCTAGGGGTAGTATAATCTGTGGTCTAGGTGTAATATAATCTGTGGTATAGGTGTAATATAATCTGTGGTCAAGCAGTAATATATTGTGTGGTCTAGGTATAATATAATCTGTGGTCTAGGTGTAATATAACCTGTGGTCAAGGTGTAATATCTGTGGTCTAGGAGTAATACAATCTGTGGTCTAGGCGTAATATAATCTGTGGTCTAGGAATAATATTATCTGTGGTCTAGGTGTAATATAATCTGTGGTCTAGGCGTAGTATAATCTGTGGTCTAGGAATAATCAAATCTGTGGTCTAGGAGTAATATAATCTGTGGTCAAGGTGTAATATAATCTGTGGTCTAGGTGTAGTATAATCTGTGGTCTAGGAGTAATATAATCTGTGGTCTAGGAGTAATATAATCTGTGGTCAAGGAGTAATATAACCTGTGGTAAAGGTGTAATATAATATGTGGTGTTGGAGTAATAAAGCCTGTGGTCAAGGAGTAATATAATCTGTGGTCTAGGTGTAATGTAACCTGTGGTCTAGGTGTAATATAATCTGTGCTCGAGGTGTAATACAATCTGTGGTCTAGGTGTAATATAATCTGTGGTCTAGGTGTAATATAATCTGTCGTCTAGGTGTAATGTAACCTGTGGTCTAGGTGTAATATAATCTGTGTTCTAGGATTAATAAAATCTGTGGTCTATGTGTAATGTAACCTGTGGTCCTGGTGTAATATAATCTGTGGTCTAGTTGTAATGTAACCTGTGGTCAAGGTGTAATATAATCTGTGGTCTAGGTTTTATGTAATCTGTGGTCAAGGAGTAATAAAGCCTGTGGTCAAGGAGTAATATAATCTGTGGTCCAGGTGCAAATTAACCTGTGGTCAAGGAGTACTATAATCTGTGGTCTAGGAGTAATACAATCTGTGGTCTAGGAGTAATGCAACCTGTGATCAAGGAGAAATATAATCTGTATTCTAGGTGTAATACATTCTGTGGTCTAGTTCTATTATAATCTGTGTTCTAGGAGTAATACAATCTGTGGTCGAGGTGTATTATACTCTGTGCTATAGGAGTAATACAATCAGAGGTCTAAAAGTAATATAATCTGTGGTCGAGGTGAAATGTAATCTGTATTCTGGGAGAAATACAATCTGTGGTCTAGGTGCATTATAATCTGTGGTCTAGGTGTATTATAATCTGTGGTCAACGTGTAATACAATTTGTGGTCTAGGAGTAATACAACCTGTGGTCTAGGTGTATTATAATCTGTGGTCTAGGCGTAATACAATTTGTGGTCTAGGTGTAATACAATCTGTGGTCTAGGTGTAATACAATCTGTGGTCTAGGTGTAATACAATCTGTGGTCTAGGTGTAATAAAATCTATGGTCTAGGTGTAATATAACCAGTGGTCTAAATGTAATATAACCTGTGGTCAAGGTGTAATATAATCTGTGTTCTAGGATTAATAAAATCTGTAGTCTAGGTGTAATATAATCTGTGGTCAAGGTGTAATATAATCTGTGTTCTAGGATTAATAAAATCTGTGGTCTAGTTGTAATGTAACCTGTGGTCATGGTGTAATATAATCTGTGGTCTAGGTTTTATGTAATCTGTGGTCTAGGTGTAATAAAGCCTGTGGTCAAGGAGTAATATAATCTGTGGTCCAGGTGCAAATTAACCTGTGGTCAAGGAGTACTATAATCTGTGGTCTATGTGCAGTATAATCTGTGGTCTAGGAGTAATACAATCTGTGGTCTAGGAGTAATGCAACCTGTGATCAGGGAGAAATATAATCTGTATTCTAGGTGTAATACATTCTGTGGTCTAGGTCTAATATACTCTGTGTTCTAGGAGTAATACAATCTGTGGTCGAGGTGTATTATACTCTGTGGTATAGGAGTAATACAATCAGAGGTCTAAAAGTAATAAAATCTGTGGTCGAGGTGAAATATAATCTGTATTCTGGGAGTAATACAATCTGTGCTCTAGGTGCATTATAATCTGTGGTCTAGGTGAAATATAATCTGTGGTCTAGGTGTAATACATTCTGCGGTCTAGGTGTAATATACTCTGTGGTCTAGGTGTATTATAATCTGTGGTCAAAGTGTAATACAATTTGTGGTCTAGGAGTAATACAACCTGTGGTCTAGGTGTCTTATAATCTGTGGTCTAGGTGTAATACAATTTGTGGTCTAGGTGTAATACAATCTGTGGTCTAGGTGTAATACAATCTGTGGTCTAGGTGTAATATAATCTGTGGTCGAGGAGTAATATAACCTGTGGACAAGCTGTAATATAATCTGTGGTCTAGGTGTAATATAATCTGTGGTCCAGGAGTAATAAAATCTATGGTCTAGGTGTAATATAACCAGTAGTCTAGGTGTAATGTAACCTGTGGTCAAGGAGTAACATAGTCTGTGGTCTAGGTGTAGTATAATCTGTGGTCTACGAGTAATACAATCTGTGGTCTCGGAGTAATATAATCTGTGGTCAAGGAGTAATATAATCTGTGGTCTAGGTGTAATATAATCTGTGGTCTAAATGTAATATAACCTGTGGTCAAGGTGTAATATAATCTGTGTTCTAGGATTAATAAAATCTGTAGTCTAGGTGTCATATAACCTGTCGTCAAGGTGTAATATAATCTGTGGTCTAGATTTAATATAATCTGTGGTCTAGGTGTAATGTAACCTGTGGTCAAGGTGTAATATAACCTGTGGTCAAGGTGTAATATAATCTGTGGTCAAGGTGTAATACAATCTGTGTTCTAGGATTAATACAATCTGTGGTCTAGGTGTAATATAATCTGTGGATTAGGTATAATATAATCTGTGGTCTAGGTGTAATATAACCTGTGGTCAAGGTGTAATATAATCTGTGGGCTAGCCTTAATATAATCTGTGGTCTAGGAGTAATATTATCTGTGGTCTAGGTGTAATATAATCTGTGGTCAAGGTGTAATATAATCTGTGGTCTAGGTGTAGTATAATCTGTGGTCTAGGTGTAATGTAACCTGTGGTCAAGGTGTAATATAACCTGTGGTCTAGGTGTAATACAATCTGTGGTCAAGGTGTAATATAATCTGTGTTATAGGTGTAATACAATCTGTGGTCTAGGTGTAATATAACCTGTGGTCAAGGTGAAATATAATCTGTGGGCTAGCCTTAATATAATCTGTGGTCTAGGAGTAATATTATCTGTGGTCTAGGTGTAATATAATCTGTGGTCTAGGTGTAGTATAATCTGTGGTCTAGGTGTAGTATAATCTGTGGTCTAGGAGTAATATAATCTGTGGTCTAGGAGTAATATAACCTGTGGTCAAGGTGTAATATAATCTGTGGTGTTGGAGTAATAAAGCCTGTGATCAAGGAGTAATATAATCTGTGGTCTAGGTGTAATGTAACCTGTGGTCTAGGTGTAATATAATCTGTGCTCGAGGTGTAATACAATCTGTGGTCTAGGTGTAATATAATCTGTGGTCAAGGTGTAATATAATCTGTGGTCAAGGTGTAATATAATCTGTGTTATAGGTGTTATACAGTCTGTGGTCTAGGTGTAATATAATCTGTGGTCAAAGTGTAATATAATCTGTGTTCAAGGATTAATAAAATCTGTGGTCTATGTGTAATGTAACCTGTGGTCAAGGAGTAATATAATCTGTGGTCTAGGTGCAAATTAACCTGTGGTCAAGGAGTACTATAATCTGTGGTCTATGTGCAGTATAATCTGTGGTCTAGGAGTAATACAATCTGTGGTCTAGGAGTAATGCAATCTGTGATCAGGGAGAAGTATAATCTGTATTTTAGGTGTAATACATTCAGTGGTCTAGGATTAATAAAATCTGTAGTCTAGGTGTCATATAACCTGTCGTCAAGGTGTAATATAATCTGTGGTCTAGATTTAATATAATCTGTGGTCTACGTGTAATGTAACCTGTGGTCAAGGTGTAATATAATCTGTGGTCTAAATGTAATATAACCTGTGGTCAAGGTGTAATATAATCTGTGTTCTAGGATTAATAAAATCTGTAGTCTAGGTGTCATATAACCAGTCGTCAAGGTGTAATATAATCTGTGGTCTAGATTTAATATAATCTGTGGTCTAGGTGTAATGTAACCTGTGGTCAAGGTGTAATATAACCTGTGGTCAAGGTGTAATATAATCTGTGGTCAAGGTGTAATACAATCTGTGTTCTAGGATTAATACAATCTGTGGTCTAGGTGTAATATAATCTGTGGATTAGGTATAATATAATCTGTGGTCTAGGTGTAATATAACCTGTGGTCAAGGTGTAATATAATCTGTGGGATAGCCTTAATATAATCTGTGGTCTAGGAGTAATATTATCTGTGGTCTAGGTGTAATATAATCTGTGGTCAAGGTGTAATATAATCTGTGGTCTAGGTGTAGTATAATCTGTGGTCTAGGTGTAATGTAACCTGTGGTCAAGGTGTAATATAACCTGTGGTCTAGGTGTAATACAATCTGTGGTCAAGGTGTAATATAATCTGTGTTATAGGTGTAATACAATCTGTGGTCTAGGTGTAATATAACCTGTGGTCAAGGTGTAATATAATCTGTGGGCTAGCCTTAATATAATCTGTGGTCTAGGAGTAATATTATCTGTGGTCTAGGTGTAATATAATCTGTGGTCTAGGTGTAGTATAATCTGTGGTCTAGGTGTAGTATAATCTGTGGTCTAGGAGTAATATAATCTGTGGTCTAGGAGTAATATAACCTGTGGTCAAGGTGTAATATAATCTGTGGTGTTGGAGTAATAAAGCCTGTGATCAAGGAGTAATATAATCTGTGGTCTAGGTGTAATGTAACCTGTGGTCTAGGTGTAATATAATCTGTGCTCGAGGTGTAATACAATCTGTGGTCTAGGTGTAATATAATCTGTGGTCAAGGTGTAATATAATCTGTGGTCAAGGTGTAATATAATCTGTGTTATAGGTGTTATACAGTCTGTGGTCTAGGTGTAATATAATCTGTGGTCAAGGTGTAATATAATCTGTGTTCTAGGATTAATAAAATCTGTGGTCTATGTGTAATGTAACCTGTGGTCAAGGAGTAATATAATCTGTGGTCTAGGTGCAAATTAACCTGTGGTCAAGGAGTACTATAATCTGTGGTCTATGTGCAGTATAATCTGTGGTCTAGGAGTAATATAATCTGTGATCAGGGAGAAGTATAATCTGTATTCTAGGTGTAATACATTCTGTGGTCTAGGTCTATTATAATCTGTGCTCTAGGAGTAATACAATCTGTGGTCTAGGTGTATTATCCTCTGTGGTATAGGAGTAATACAATCAGAGGTCTAAGAGTAATATAATATGTGGTCTAGGTGAAATATAATCTGTATTCTGGGAGTAATACAATCTGTGGTCTAGGTGCATTATAATCTGTGGTCTAGGTGAAATATAATCTGTGGGCTAGGTGTAATACATTCTGCTGTCTAGATGTAATATACTCTGTGGTCTAGGTGGATTATAATCTGTGGTCAAAGTGTAATACAATTTGTGGTCTAGGAGTAATACAACCTGTGGTCTAGGTGTATTATAATCTGTGGTCTAGGTGTAATACAATTTGTGGTCTAGGTGTAATACAATCTGTGGTCTAGGTGTAATACAATCTGTGGTCTAAGTGTAATATAATCTGTGGTCTAGGTGTAATATAATCTGTGGTCGAGGAGTAATATAACCTGTGGACAAGGTGTAATATAATCTGTGGTCAAGGTTTAATATAATCTGTGGTGTAGGAGTAATAAAGTCTGTGGTCAAGGAGTAATATAATCTGTGGTCTCGGTGTAATGTCACCTGTGGTCAAGGTGTAATATAATCTGTGGTCTAGGAGTAATACAATCTGTGGTCGAGGTGTAATATAATCTGTGGTCTAGCTGTAATATAATCTGTGGACAAGGTGTAATATAACCTGTGGACAAGGAATAATATAACCTGTGGTCAAGGTGTAATATAATCTGTGTTCAAGGTGTAATACAATCTGTGTTCTAGGATTAATACAATCTGTGGTCTAGGTGTAATATAATCTGTGGTCTAGGTGTAATATAATTTGTGGGCTAGGAGTAATAAAGCCTGTGGTCAAGGAGTAATATAATCTGTGGTCTAGGTGTAATGTAACCTGTGGTCAAGGAGTAACATAATCTGTGGTCTAGGTTTAGTATAATCTGTGGTCTACGAGTAATACAATCTGTGGTCTAGGAGTAATATAATCTGTGGTCAAGGAGTAATACAACCTGTGGTCTAGGTGTATTATAATCTGTGGTCTAGGTGTAATACAATTTGTGGTCTAGGTGTAATACAATCTGTGGTCTAGGTGTAATATAATCTGTGGTCTAGGTGTAATATAATCTGTGGTCGAGGAGTAATATAACCTGTGGTCATGGTGAAAATAATCTGTGGTCTAGGTGTAATACAATCTGTGGTCAAGGTGAAACATAATCTGTGTTCTAGGAGTAATACAATCTGTGGTCGAGGTGTAATATAATCTGTGGTCTAGGTGTAACATAACCTGTGGACAAGGTTTAATATAATCTGTGGTCAAGGTTTAATATAATCTGTGGTGTAGGAGTAATACAATCTGTGGTCTAGGCGTAATATAATCTGTGTTCTAGGATTAATACAATCTGTGGTCTAGGTGTAATATAATCTGTGGTCTAGGTATATTATAATCTGTGATCTAGTTGTAATATAACCTGTGGTCAAGGTGTAATATAATCTGTGGTCTCGGTGTAATGTAACCTGTGGTCAAGGTGTAATATAATCTGTGGTCTAGGAGTAATACAATCTGTGGTCTAGGCGTAATATAATCTGTGTTCTAGGATTAATACAATCTGTGGTCTAGGTGTAATATAATCTGTGGTCTAGGTATATTATAATCTGTGGTCTAGGTGTAATATAACCTGTGGTCAAGGTGTAATATAATCTGTGGCCAAGGTGTAATACAATCTGTGGTCTAGGCGTAATATAATCTGTGTTCTAGGATTAATACAATCTGTGGTCTAGGAGTAATATTATCTGTGGTCTAGGTGTAATATAATCTGTGGTCAAGGTGTAATATAATCGGTGGTCTAGGTGTAGTTAAATCTGTGGTCTCGGTGTAGTATAATCTGTGGTCTGAGTGTAATACAATCTGTGGTCTAGGAATAATATAATCTGTGGTCTAGGTGTAGTATAATCTGTGGTCTAGGTGTAGTATAATCTGTGGTCTAGGAGTAATATAATCTGTGGTCTAGGAGTAATATAATCTGTGGTCAAGGAGTAATATAACCTGCGGGCAAGGTGTAATATAATCTGTGGTGTTGGAGTAATAAAGCCTGTGGTCAAGGAGTAATATAATCTGTGGTCTAGGTATATTATAATCTGTGATCTAGTTGTAATATAACCTTTGGACAAGGTGTAATATAATCTGTGGTCAAGGTTTAATATAATCTGTGGTGTAGGAGTAATAAAGTCTGTGGTCAAGGAGTAATATAATCTGTGATCTCGGTGTAATGTCACCTGTGGTCAAGGTGTAATATAATCTGTGGTCTAGGTATATTATAATCTGTGATCTAGTTGTAATATAACCTGTGGACAAGGTGTAATATAATCTGTGGTCAAGGTTTAATATAATCTGTGGTGTAGGAGTAATAAAGTCTGTGGTCAAGGAGTAATATAATCTGTGGTCTCGGTGTAATGTCACCTGTGGTCAAGGTGTAATATAATCTGTGGTCTAGGAGTAATACAATCTGTGGTCGAGGTGTAATATAATCTGTGGTCTAGCTGTAATATAATCTGTGGACAAGGTGTAATATAACCTGTGGACAAGGAATAATATAACCTGTGGTCAAGGTGTAATATAATCTGTGTTCAAGGTGTAATACAATCTGTGTTCTAGGATTAATACAATCTGTGGTCTAGGTGTAATATAATCTGTGGTCTAGGTGTAATATAATTTGTGGGCTAGGAGTAATAAAGCCTGTGGTCAAGGAGTAATATAATCTGTGGTCTAGGTGTAATGTAACCTGTGGTCAAGGAGTAACATAATCTGTGGTCTAGGTTTAGTATAATCTGTGGTCTACGAGTAATACAATCTGTGGTCTAGGAGTAATATAATCTGTGGTCAAGGAGTAATACAACCTGTGGTCTAGGTGTATTATAATCTGTGGTCTAGGTGTAATACAATTTGTGGTCTAGGTGTAATACAATCTGTGGTCTAGGTGTAATATAATCTGTGGTCTAGGTGTAATATAATCTGTGGTCGAGGAGTAATATAACCTGTGGTCATGGTGAAAATAATCTGTGGTCTAGGTGTAATACAATCTGTGGTCAAGGTGAAACATAATCTGTGTTCTAGGAGTAATACAATCTGTGGTCGAGGTGTAATATAATCTGTGGTCTAGGTGTAACATAACCTGTGGACAAGGTTTAATATAATCTGTGGTCAAGGTTTAATATAATCTGTGGTGTAGGAGTAATACAATCTGTGGTCTAGGCGTAATATAATCTGTGTTCTAGGATTAATACAATCTGTGGTCTAGGTGTAATATAATCTGTGGTCTAGGTATATTATAATCTGTGATCTAGTTGTAATATAACCTGTGGTCAAGGTGTAATATAATCTGTGGTCTCGGTGTAATGTAACCTGTGGTCAAGGTGTAATATAATCTGTGGTCTAGGAGTAATACAATCTGTGGTCTAGGAGTAATATAATCTGTGTTCTAGGATTAATACAATCTGTGGTCTAGGTGTAATATAATCTGTGGTCTAGGTATATTATAATCTGTGGTCTAGGTGTAATATAACCTGTGGTCAAGGTGTAATATAATCTGTGGCCAAGGTGTAATACAATCTGTGGTCTAGGCGTAATATAATCTGTGTTCTAGGATTAATACTATCTGTGGTCTAGGAGTAATATTATCTGTGGTCTAGGTGTAATATAATCTGTGGTCAAGGTGTAATATAATCGGTGGTCTAGGTGTAGTTAAATCTGTGGTCTCGGTGTAGTATAATCTGTGGTCTGAGTGTAATACAATCTGTGGTCTAGGAATAATATAATCTGTGGTCTAGGTGTAGTATAATCTGTGGTCTAGGTGTAGTATAATCTGTGGTCTAGGAGTAATATAATCTGTGGTCTAGGAGTAATATAATCTGTGGTCAAGGAGTAATATAACCTGCGGGCAAGGTGTAATATAATCTGTGGTGTTGGAGTAATAAAGCCTGTGGTCAAGGAGTAATATAATCTGTGGTCTAGGAGTAATATTATCTGTGGTCTAGGTGTAATATAATCTGTGGTTAAGGTGTAATATAATCTGTGGTCTAGATGTAATATAATCTGTGGTCTAGGTGTAGTATAATCTGTGGTCTGGGTGTAATACAATCTGTGGTCTAGGAATAATATAATCTGTGGTCTAGGAGTAATATAATCTGTGGTCTAGGTGTAGTATAATCTGTGGTCTAGGTGTAGTATAATCTGTGGTCTAGGAGTAATATAATCTGTGGTCTAGGTGTAATGTAACCTGTGGTCTAGGTGTAATATAATCTGTGGTCTAGGTGTAATACAATCTGTGGTCAAGGTGTAATATAATCTGTGTTATAGATGTAATACAATCTGTGGTCTAGGTGTAATATAATCTGTGGTCAAGGTGTAATGTAACCTGTGGTCATGGTGTAATATAATCTGTGGTCTAGTTGTAATGTAACCTGTGGTCAAGGTGTAATATAATCTGTGGTCTAGGTTTTATATAATCTGTGGTCTAGGAGTAATAAAGCCTGTGGTCAAGGAGTAATATAATCTGTGGTCCAGGTGCAAATTAACCTGTGGTCAAGGAGTACTATAATCTGTGGTCTATGTGCAGTATAATCTGTGGTCTAGGAGTAATATAATCTGTGGTCTAGGAGTAATACAATCTGTGGTCTAGGAGTAATACAATCTGTGATCAGGGAGAAGTATAATCTGTATTCTAGGTGTAATACATTCTGTGGTCTAGGTCTATTATAATCTGTGTTCTAGGAGTAATACAATCTGTGGTCTAGGTGTATTATACTCCGTGGTATAGGAGTAATACAATCAGAGGTCTAAGAGTAATATAATCTGTGGTCTAGGTGAAATATAATCTGTATTCTGGGAGTAATACAATCTGTGGTCTAGGTGCATTATAATCTGTGGTCTAGGTGAAATATAATCTGTGGGCTAGGTGTAATACATTCTGCGGTCTAGGTGTAATATACTCTGTGGTCTAGGTGTATTATAATCTGTGGTCAAAGTGTAATACAATTTGTGGTCTAGGAGTAATACAACCTGTGGTCTAGGTGTATTATAATCTGTGGTCTAGGTGTAATACAATTTGTGGTCTAGGTGTAATACAATCTGTGGTCTAGGTGTAATATAATCTGTGGTCTAGGTGTAATATAATCTGTGGTCGAGGAGTAATATAACCTGTGGTCATGGTGAAATATAATCTGTGGTCTAGGTGTAATACAATCTGTGGTCAAGGTGAAACATAATCTGTGTTCTAGGAGTAATACAATCTGTGGTCGAGGTGTAATATAATCTGTGGTCTAGGTGTAACATAACCTGTGGACAAGGTTTAATATAATCTGTGGTCAAGGTTTAATATAATCTGTGGTCTAGGAGTAATACAATCTGTGGTCTAGGAGTAATACAATCTGTGGTCTAGGCGTAATATAATCTGTGTTCTAGGATTAATACAATCTGTGGTCTAGGTGTAATATAATCTGTGGTCTAGGTATATTATAATCTGTGGTCTAGGTGTAATATAACCTGTGGTCAAGGTGTAATATAATCTGTGGCCAAGGTGTAATACAATCTGTGGTCTAGGCGTAATATAATCTGTGTTCTAGGATTAATATAATCTGTGGTCAAGGTGTAATATAATCTGTGGTCTAGGTGTAGTTAAATCTGTGGTCTCGGTGTAGTATAATCTGTGGTCTGAGTGTAATACAATCTGTGGTCTAGGAATAATATAATCTGTGGTCTAGGAGTAATATAATCTGTGGTCTAGGTGTAGTATAATCTGTGGTCTAGGTGTAGTATAATCTGTGGTCTAGGAGTAATATAATCTGTGGTCTAGGAGTAATATAATCTGTGGTCAAGGAGTAATATAACCTGCGGTCAAGGTGTAATATAATCTGTGGTGTTGGAGTAATAAAGCCTGTGGTCAAGGAGTAATATAATCTGTGGTCTAGGTGTAATGTAACCTGTGGTCTAGGTGTAATATAATCTGTGCTCGAGGTGTAATACAATCTGTGTTCAAGGTGTAATATAATCTGTGGTCAAGGTGTAATATAATCTGTGGTCTAGGATTAATAAAATCTGTGGTCTATGTATAATGTAACCTGTGGTCATGGTGTAATATAATCTGTGGTCTAGTTGTAATGTAACCTGTGGTCAAGGTGTAATATAATCAGTGGTCTGGGAGTAATAAAGCCTGTGGTCAAGGAGTAATATAATCTGTGGTCCAGGTGCAAATTAACCTGTGGTCAAGGAGTACTATAATCTGTGGTCTATGTGCAGTATAATCTGTGGTCTAGGAGTAATATAATCTGTGGTCTAGGAGTAATACAATCTGTGGTCTAGGAGTAATGCAATCTGTGATCAGGGAGAAATATAATCTGTATTCTAGGTGTAATACATTCTGTGGTCTAGGTCTAATATAATCTGTGTTCTAGGAGTAATACAATCTGTGGTCGAGGTGTATTATACTCTGTGGTATAGGAGTAATACAATCAGAGGTCTAAGAGTGATATAATCTGTGGTCTAGGTGAAATATAATCTGTATTCTGGGAGTAATACAATCTGTGGTCTAGGTGCATTATAATCTGTGGTCTAGGTGAAATATAATCTGTGGTCTAGGTGTAATACATTCTGCGGTCTAGGTGTAATATACTCTGTGGTCTAGGTGTATTATAATCTGTGGTCAAAGTGTAATACAATTTGTGGTCTAGGAGTAATACAACCTGTGGTCTAGGTGTATTATAATCTGTGGTCTAGGTGTAATACAATTTGTGGTCTAGGTGTAATACAATCTGTGGTCTAAGTGTAATATAATCTGTGGTCTAGGTGTAATATAATCTGTGGTCGAGGAGTAATATAACCTGTGGACAAGGTGTAATATAATCTGTGGTCAAGGTTTAATATAATCTGTGGTGTAGGAGTAATAAAGTCTGTGGTCAAGGAGTAATATAATCTGTGGTCTCGGTGTAATGTCACCTGTGGTCAAGGTGTAATATAATCTGTGGTCTAGGAGTAATACAATCTGTGGTCGAGGTGTAATATAATCTGTGGTCTAGCTGTAATATAATCTGTGGACAAGGTGTAATATAACCTGTGGACAAGGAATAGTATAACCTGTGGTCAAGGTGTAATATAATCTGTGTTCAAGGTGTAATACAATCTGTGTTCTAGGATTAATACAATCTGTGGTCTAGGTGTAATATAATCTGTGGTCTAGGTGTAATATAATTTGTGGGCTAGGAGTAATAAAGCCTGTGGTCAAGGAGTAATATAATCTGTGGTCTAGGTGTAATGTAACCTGTGGTCAAGGAGTAACATAATCTGTGGTCTAGGTTTAGTATAATCTGTGGTCTACGAGTAATACAATCTGTGGTCTAGGAGTAATATAATCTGTGGTCAAGGAGTAATACAACCTGTGGTCTAGGTGTATTATAATCTGTGGTCTAGGTGTAATACAATTTGTGGTCTAGGTGTAATACAATCTGTGGTCTAGGTGTAATATAATCTGTGGTCTAGGTGTAATATAATCTGTGGTCGAGGAGTAATATAACCTGTGGTCATGGTGAAAATAATCTGTGGTCTAGGTGTAATACAATCTGTGGTCAAGGTGAAACATAATCTGTGTTCTAGGAGTAATACAATCTGTGGTCGAGGTGTAATATAATCTGTGGTCTAGGTGTAACATAACCTGTGGACAAGGTTTAATATAATCTGTGGTCAAGGTTTAATATAATCTGTGGTGTAGGAGTAATACAATCTGTGGTCTAGGCGTAATATAATCTGTGTTCTAGGATTAATACAATCTGTGGTCTAGGTGTAATATAATCTGTGGTCTAGGTATATTATAATCTGTGATCTAGGTGTAATATAACCTGTGGTCAAGGTGTAATATAATCTGTGGTCTCGGTGTAATGTAACCTGTGGTCAAGGTGTAATATAATCTGTGGTCTAGGAGTAATACAATCTGTGGTCTAGGCGTAATATAATCTGTGTTCTAGGATTAATACAATCTGTGGTCTAGGTGTAATATAATCTGTGGTCTAGGTATATTATAATCTGTGGTCTAGGTGTAATATAACCTGTGGTCAAGGTGTAATATAATCTGTGGCCAAGGTGTAATACAATCTGTGGTCTAGGCGTAATATAATCTGTGTTCGAGGATTAATACAATCTGTGGTCTAGGAGTAATATTATCTGTGGTCTAGGTGTAATATAATCTGTGGTCAAGGTGTAATATAATCGGTGGTCTAGGTGTAGTTAAATCTGTGGTCTCGGTGTAGTATAATCTGTGGTCTGAGTGTAATACAATCTGTGGTCTAGGAATAATATAATCTGTGGTCTAGGTGTAGTATAATCTGTGGTCTAGGTGTAGTATAATCTGTGGTCTAGGAGTAATATAATCTGTGGTCTAGGAGTAATATAATCTGTGGTCAAGGAGTAATATAACCTGCGGGCAAGGTGTAATATAATCTGTGGTGTTGGAGTAATAAAGCCTGTGGTCAAGGAGTAATATAATCTGTGGTCTAGGAGTAATATTATCTGTGGTCTAGGTGTAATATAATCTGTGGTTAAGGTGTAATATAATCTGTGGTCTAGATGTAATATAATCTGTGGTCTAGGTGTAGTATAATCTGTGGTCTGGGTGTAATACAATCTGTGGTCTAGGAATAATATAATCTGTGGTCTAGGAGTAATATAATCTGTGGTCTAGGTGTAGTATAATCTGTGGTCTAGGTGTAGTATAATCTGTGGTCTAGGAGTAATATAATCTGTGGTCTAGGTGTAATGTAACCTGTGGTCTAGGTGTAATATAATCTGTGGTCTAGGTGTAATACAATCTGTGGTCTAGGTGTAATATAATCTGTGGTCAAGGTGTAATATAATCTGTGTTATAGATGTAATACAATCTGTGGTCTAGGTGTAATATAATCTGTGGTCAAGGTGTAATATAATCTGTGTTCTAGGATTAATAAAATCTGTGGTCTATGTGTAATGTAACCTGTGGTCATGGTGTAATATAATCTGTGGTCTAGTTGTAATGTAACCTGTGGTCAAGGTGTAATATAATCTGTGGTCTAGGTTTTATATAATCTGTGGTCTAGGAGTAATAAAGCCTGTGGTCAAGGAGTAATATAATCTGTGGTCCAGGTGCAAATTAACCTGTGGTCAAGGAGTACTATAATCTGTGGTCTATGTGCAGTATAATCTGTGGTCTAGGAGTAATATAATCTGTGGTCTAGGAGTAATACAATCTGTGGTCTAGGAGTAATACAATCTGTGATCAGGGAGAAGTATAATCTGTATTCTAGGTGTAATACATTCTGTGGTCTAGGTCTATTATAATCTGTGTTCTAGGAGTAATACAATCTGTGGTCTAGGTGTATTATACTCCGTGGTATAGGAGTAATACAATCAGAGGTCTAAGAGTAATATAATCTGTGGTCTAGGTGAAATATAATCTGTATTCTGGGAGTAATACAATCTGTGGTCTAGGTGCATTATAATCTGTGGTCTAGGTGAAATATAATCTGTGGGCTAGGTGTAATACATTCTGCGGTCTAGGTGTAATATACTCTGTGGTCTAGGTGTATTATAATCTGTGGTCAAAGTGTAATACAATTTGTGGTCTAGGAGTAATACAACCTGTGGTCTAGGTGTATTATAATCTGTGGTCTAGGTGTAATACAATTTGTGGTCTAGGTGTAATACAATCTGTGGTCTAGGTGTAATATAATCTGTGGTCTAGGTGTAATATAATCTGTGGTCGAGGAGTAATATAACCTGTGGTCATGATGAAATATAATCTGTGGTCTAGGTGTAATACAATCTGTGGTCAAGGTGAAACATAATCTGTGTTCTAGGAGTAATACAATCTGTGGTCGAGGTGTAATATAATCTGTGGTCTAGGTGTAACATAACCTGTGGACAAGGTTTAATATAATCTGTGGTCAAGGTTTAATATAATCTGTGGTCTAGGAGTAATACAATCTGTGGTCTAGGAGTAATACAATCTGTGGTCTAGGCGTAATATAATCTGTGTTCTAGGATTAATACAATCTGTGGTCTAGGTGTAATATAATCTGTGGTCTAGGTATATTATAATCTGTGGTCTAGGTGTAATATAACCTGTGGTCAAGGTGTAATATAATCTGTGGCCAAGGTGTAATACAATCTGTGGTCTAGGCGTAATATAATCTGTGTTCTAGGATTAATACAATCTGTGGTCTAGGAGTAATATTATCTGTGGTCTAGGTGTAATATAATCTGTGGTCAAGGTGTAATATAATCTGTGGTCTAGGTGTAGTTAAATCTGTGGTCTCGGTGTAGTATAATCTGTGGTCTGAGTGTAATACAATCTGTGGTCTAGGAATAATATAATCTGTGGTCTAGGAGTAATATAATCTGTGGTCTAGGTGTAGTATAATCTGTGGTCTAGGTGTAGTATAATCTGTGGTCTAGGAGTAATATAATCTGTGGTCTAGGAGTAATATAATCTGTGGTCAAGGAGTAATATAACCTGCGGTCAAGGTGTAATATAATCTGTGGTGTTGGAGTAATAAAGCCTGTGGTCAAGGAGTAATATAATCTGTGGTCTAGGTGTAATGTAACCTGTGGTCTAGGTGTAATATAATCTGTGCTCGAGGTGTAATACAATCTGTGGTCTAGGTGTAATATAATCTGTGGTCAAGGTGTAATATAATCTGTGTTCTAGGATTAATAAAATCTGTGGTCTATGTATAATGTAACCTGTGGTCATGGTGTAATATAATCTGTGGTCTAGTTGTAATGTAACCTGTGGTCAAGGTGTAATATAATCAGTGGTCTGGGAGTAATAAAGCCTGTGGTCAAGGAGTAATATAATCTGTGGTCCAGGTGCAAATTAACCTGTGGTCAAGGAGTACTATAATCTGTGGTCTATGTGCAGTATAATCTGTGGTCTAGGAGTAATATAATCTGTGGTCTAGGAGTAATACAATCTGTGGTCTAGGAGTAATGCAATCTGTGATCAGGGAGAAGTATAATCTGTATTCTAGGTGTAATACATCCTGTGGTCTAGGTCTATTATAATATGTGTTCTAGGAGTAATACAATCTGTGGTCTAGGTGTATTATACTCCGTGGTATAGGAGTAATACAATCAGAGGTCTAAGCGTAATATAATCTGTGGTCTAGGTGAAATATAATCTGTATACTGGGAGTAATACAATCTGTGGTCTAGGTGCATTATAATCTGTGGTCGAGGTGAAATATAATCTGTGGTCTAGGTATATTATAATCTGTGGTCTAGGTGTAATATAACCTGTGGTCAAGGTGTAATATAATCTGTGGTCAAGGTGTAATACAATCTGTGGTCTAGGAGTAATATTATTTGTGGTCTAGGTGTAATATAATCTGTGGTCTAGGTGAAATATAATCTGTATTCTGGGAGTAATACAATCTGTGGTCTAGGTGCATTATAATCTGTGGTCTAGGTGAAATATAATCTGTGGTCTAGGTGAAATATAATCTGTGGTCTAGGTGTAATACAATTCGTGGTCTAGGTATCATACAATCTGTGTTCAAGGTGTGATACAATCTGTGGTCTAGGTGTAATATACTCTGTGGTCTAGGTGTATTATAATCTGTGGTCAAAGTGTAATACAATTTGTGGTCTAGGTGTAATGCAATCTGTGGTCTAGGTGTAATATAATCTGTGGTCTAGGTGTAATATAATCGGTGGTCGAGGAGTAATATAACCTGTGGTCATGGTGAAATGTAATCTGTGGTCTAGGTGTAATACAATCTGTGGTCAAGGTGAAACATAATCTGTGTTCTAGGAGTAATACAATCTGTGGTCTAGGTGTAATATAATCTGTGGTCTAGGTGTAACATAACCTGTGGACAAGGTTTAAGAAAATCAGTGGTCAAGGTTTAATATAATCTGTGGTGTAGGAGTAATAAAGTCTGTGGTCAAGGAGTAATATAATCTGTGTTATAGATGTAATACAATCTGTGGTCTAGGTGTAATATAATCTGTGGTCAAGGTGTAATATAATCTGTGTTCTATGATTAATAAAATCTGTGGTCTATGTGTAATGTAACCTGTGGTCATGGTGTAATATAATCAGTGGTCTAGTTGTAATGTAACCTGTGGTCAAGGAGTTATATAATCTGTGGTCTAGGTGTAATAAAGCCTGTGGTCAAGGAGTAATATAATCTGTGGTCTATGTGCAGTATAATCTGTGGTCTAGGAGTAATATAATCTGTGGTCTAGGAGTAATACAATCTGTGGTCTAGGAGTAATACAATCTGTGATCAGGGAGAAGTATAATCTGTATTCTAGGTGTAATACATTCTGTGGTCTAGGTCTATTATAATCTGTGTTCTAGGATTAATACAATCTGTGGTCTAGGTGTATTATAATCTGTGGTCTAGATGAGATATCATCTGTTGTCTAGGTGTAATACATTCTGCGGTCTAGGTGTATATAATCTGTGGTCTAGGAGTATTACAATCTGTGGTCTAGGTGTATTATAATTCGTGGTCTAGGTGTCATACAATCTGTGTTCAAGATGTAATGCAATCTGTGGTCTAGGTGTAATATTATCTGTGGTCTAGGTGTAATATAATCTGTGGTCTAGGTGTAATATTATCTGTGTCAAGGTGTAACATAATCTTGTGTCTAGGAGTAACACAACCTGTGGTCTAGGTGTATTGTAATCTGTGGTCTTGGTGAAATATAATCTGTGGTCTAGGTGTAATATAATCTGTGGTCTAGGTGTAATAAAATCTGTGGTCTAGGTGAAATACAATCTGTGGTCTAGGTGTAATATAATCTGTGGTCTAGGTGTAATATAATCTGTGTTCTAGGAGTAATACAATCTGTCGTCTAGGTGTAATATAATCTGTGGTCCAGGTGTAATATAACCTGTGGACAAGCTGTAATATAATCTGTGGTCTAGGTGTAATATAATCTGTGGTCCAGGTGTAATATAATCTGTGGTCCAGGAGTAATAAAATCTGTGGTCTAGGTGTAATATAACCAGTGGTCTAGGTGTAATGTAACCTGTGGTCAAGGAGTAACATAATCTGTGGTCTAGGTGTAGTATAATCTGTGGTCTACGAGTAATACAATCTGTGGTCTCGGAGTAATATATTCTGTGGTCAAGGAGTAATATAATCTGTGGTCAAGGTGTAATATAATCTGTGGTCTAAATGTAATATAACCTGTGGTCAAGGTGTAATATAATCTGTGTTCTAGGATTAATAAAATCTGTAGTCTAGGTGTCATATAACCTGTAGTCAAGGTTTAATATAATCTGTGGCTTGGAGTAATAAAGCCTGTGGTCAAGGAGTAATATAATCAGTGGTCTAGGTGTAAATTAACCTGTGGTCAACGAGTACTATAATCTGTGGTCTAGGTGTAGTATAATCTGTGGTCTAGGAGAGTAATACGACTGTGGTCAAGGAGAAATATAATCTGTATTCTAGGTGTAATACATTCTGTGGTCTAGGTCTATTATAATCTGTGTTCTAGGATTAATACAATCTGTGGTCTAGGTGTATTATAATCTGTGGTATAGGACAAATACAATCAGAGGTCTAAGAGTAATATAATCTGAGGTCTCGGTGAAATATAATCTGTATTCCAAGAGTAATACAATCTGTGGTCTAGGTGTATTATAATCTGTGGTCTAGATGAAATATAATCTGTTGTCTAGGTGTAATACATTCTGCGGTCTAGGTGTATATAATCTGTGGTCTAGGAGTATTACAATCTGTGGTCTAGGTGTATTACAATTCGTGGTCTAGGTGTCATACAATCTGTGTTCAAGATGTAATGCAATCTGTGGTCTAGGTGTAATATTATCTGTGGTCTAGGTGTAATATAATCTGTGGTCTAGGTGTAATATTATCTGTGTCAAGGTGTAACATAATCTTGTGTCTAGGAGTAACACAACCTGTGGTCTAGGTGTATTGTAATCTGTGGTCTTGGTGAAATATAATCTGTGGTCTAGGTGTAATATAATCTGTGGTCTAGGTGTAATAAAATCTGTGGTCTAGGTGAAATACAATCTGTGGTCTAGGTGTAATATAATCTGTGGTCTAGGTGTAATATAATCTGTGTTCTAGGAGTAATACAATCTGTGGTCTACGTGTCATATAATCTGTGGTCCAGGTATAATATAACCTGTGGACAAGCTGTAATATAATCTGTGGTCTAGGTGTAATATAATCTGTGGTCCAGGAGTAATAAAATCTGTGGTCTAGGTGTAATATAACCAGTGGTCTAGGTGTAATGTAACCTGTGGTCAAGGAGTAACATAATCTGTGGTCTAGGTGTAGTATAATCTGTGGTCGACGAGTAATACAATCTGTGGTCTCGGAGTAATATAATCTGTGGTCAAGAAGTAATATAATCTGTGGTCAAGGTGTAATATAATCTGTGGTCTAAATGTAATATAACCTGTGGTCAAGGTGTAATATAATCTGTGTTCTAGGATTAATAAAATCTGTAGTCTAGGTGTCATATAACCTGTCGTCAAGGTGTAATATAATCTGTGGTCTAGGTTTAATATAATCTGTGGTCTAGGTGTAATGTAACCTGTGGTCAAGGTGTAATACAACCTGTGGTCAAGGTGTAATATAATCTGTGGTCAAGGTGTAATACAATCTGTGTTCTAGGATTAATACAATCTGTGGTCTAGGTGTAATATAATCTGTGGTCTAGGAGTAATATTATCTGTGGTCTAGGTGTAATATAATCTGTGGTTAAGGTGTAATATAATCTGTGGTCTAGGTGTAATATAATCTGTGGTCTAGGTGTAGTATAATCTGTGGTCTGGGTGTAATACAATCTGTGGTCTAGGAATAATATAATCTGTGGTCTAGGAGTAATATAATCTGTGGTCTAGGTGTAGTATAATCTGTGGTCTAGCTGTAGTATAATCTGTGGTCTAGGAGTAATATAATCTGTGGTCAAGGAGTAATATAACCTGTGGTCAAGGTGTAATATAATCTGTGGTGTTGGAGTAATAAAGCCTGTGGTCAAGGAGTAATATAATCTGTGGTCTAGGTGTAATGTAACTGTGGTCTAGGTGTAATATAATCTGTGGTCTAGGTGTAATACAATCTGTGGTCTAGGTGTAATATAATCTGTGGTCAAGGTGTAATATAATCTGTGTTATAGATGTAATACAATCTGTGGTCTAGGTGTAATATAATCTGTGGTCAAGGTGTAATATAATCTGTGTTCTAGGATTAATAAAATCTGTGGTCTATGTGTAATGTAACCTGTGGTCATGGTGTAATATAATCTGTGGTCTAGTTGTAATGTAACCTGTGGTCAAGGTGTAATATAATCTGTGGTCTAGGTTTTATATAATCTGTGGTCTAGGAGTAATAAAGCCTGTGGTCAAGGTGTAATATAATCTGTGGTCCAGGTGCAAATTAACCTGTGGTCAAGGAGTACTATAATCTGGTCTATGTGCAGTATAATCTGTGGTCTAGGAGTAATATAATCTGTGGTCTAGGAGTAATACAATCTGTGGTCTAGGAGTAATGCAATCTGTGATCAGGGAGAAGTATAATCTGTATTCTAGGTGTAATACATTCTGTGGTCTAGGTCTATTATAATCTGTGTTCTAGGAGTAATACAATCTGTGGTCTAGGTGTATTATACTCCGTGATATAGGAGTAATACAATCAGAGGTCTAAGAGTAATATAATCTGTGGTCTAGGTGAAATATAATCTGTATTCTGGGAGTAATACAATCTGTGGTCTAGGTGCATTATAATCTGTGGTCGAGGTGAAATATAATCTGTGGGCTAGGTGTAATACATTCTGCGGTCTAGGTGTAATATACTCTGTGGTCTAGGTGTATTATAATCTGTGGTCAAAGTGTAATACAATTTGTGGTCTAGGTGTCATGCAATCTGTGGTCTAGGTGTATTATAATCTGTGGTCTAGGAGTAATATAATCTGTGGTCTAGGTGTAATATAATCTGTGGTCGAGGAGTAATATAACCTGTGGTCATGGTGAAATATAATCTGTGGTCTAGGTGTAATACAATCTGTGGTCAAGGTGAAACATAATCTGTGTTCTAGGAGTAATACAATCTGTGGTCTAGGTGTAATATAATCTGTGGTCTAGGTGTAACATAACCTGTGGACAAGGTTTAATATAATCAGTGGTCAAGGTTTAATATAATCTGTGGTGTACGAGTAATAAAGTCTGTGGTCAAGGAGTAATATAATCTGTGTTATAGATGTAATACAATCTGTGGTCTAGGTGTAATATAATCTGTGGTCTAGGTGTAATATAACCTGTGGTCATGGTGTAATATAATCTGTGGTCAAGGTGTAATATAATCTGTGTTCTATGATTAATAAAATCTGTGGTCTATGTGTAATGTAACCTGTGGTCAAGGTGTAATATAATCTGTGGTCTAGGTTTTATGTAATCTGTGGCCTAGGTGTAATAAAGCCTGTGGTCAAGGAGTAATATAATCTGTGGTCCAGGTGCAAATTAACCTGTGGTCAAGGAGTACTATAATCTGTGGTCTATGTGCAGTATAATCTGTGGTCTAGGAGTAATACAATCTGTGGTCTAGGAGTAATGCAATCTGTGATCAGGGAGAAGTATAATCTGTATTTTAGGTGTAATACATTCTGTGGTCTAGGTCTATTATAATCTATGCTCTAGGAGTAATACAATCTGTGGTCTAGGTGTATTATACTCTGTGGTATAGGAGTAATACAATCAGAGGTCTAAGAGTAATATAATCTGTGGTCTAAGTGAAATATAATCTGTATTCTGGGAGTAATACAATCTGTGGTCTAGGTGCATTATAATCTGTGGTCTAGGTGAAATATAATCTGTGCGCTAGGTGTAATACATTCTGCGTTCTAGGTGTAATATACTCTGTGGTCTAGGTGTATTATAATCTGTGGTCAAAGTGTAATACAACCTGTGGTCTAGGTGTATTATAATCTGTGGTCTAGGTGTAATACAATTTGTGGTCTAGGTGTAATGCAATCTGTGGTCTAGGTGTAATATAATCTGTGGTCTAGGAGTAATATAACCTGTGGTCATGGCGAAATATAATCTGTGGTCGAGGTGTAATACAATCTGTGGTCAAGGTGAAACATAATCTGTGTTCTAGGAGGAATACAATCTGTGGTCTAGGTGTAATATAATCTGTGGTCTAGGTGTAACATAACCTGTGGACAAGGTTTAATATAATCTGTGGTCAAGGTTTAATATAATCTGTGGTGTAGGAGTAATAAAGTCTGTGGTCAAGGAGTAATATAATCTGTGGTCTCGGTGTATTGTAACCTGTGGTCAAGGTGTAATATAATCTCTGGTCTAGGAGTAATACAATCTGTGGTCTAGGTGTAATATAATCTGTGGTCTAGGAACAATATAATCTGTGGTCTAGGTGTAATATAATCTGTGGTCTAGCTGTAATATAACCTGTGGTCTAGGTGTATTATAATCTGTGGTCTAGGTGTAATACAATTTGTGGTCTAGGTGTAATATAATCTGTGGTCGAGGTGTATTATAATCTGTGTTCAAGGATTAATACAATCTGTGGTCTAGGTGTATTATAATCTGTGGTATAGGAGTAATACAATCAGAGGTCTAAGAGTAATATAATCTGTGGTCTAGGTGAAATATAATCTGTATTCTAGGAGTAATACAATCTGTGTTCTAGGTGTATTATAATCTGTTTCCTAGGTGAAATATAATCTGTGGTCTAGGCGTACTACAATCTGTGGTCTAGGTGTATTACAATTCGTGGTCTAGGTGTAATACAATCTGTGGTCTAGGTGTCATATAATCTGTGGTCTAGGTGTAATATAATCTGTGTTCTAGGAGTAATATAATCTGTGGTCTAGGTGTAATATAATCTGTGGTCTTGGTGTAATATAATCTGTGGTCTAGGAGTAATAAAACCTGTGGTCAAGGAGTAATATAATCTGTGGTCTAGGTGCAGTATAATCTGTGGTCTAGGAGTAATACACCCTGTGGTCAAGGAGAAATATAATCTCTATTCTAGGTGTAATACAATCTGTGGTCTAGGTGTATTATAATCTGTGGTCCAGGTGTAATACAATTTGTGGTCTAGGTGTAATACAATCTGTGGTCTAGGTGTAATATAATCTGTGGTCTAGGAGTAATATAATCTGTGTTCAAGGTTTTATGTAATCTGTGGTCAAGTTGAAATATAATCTGTGTTCTATGTGTAATACAATCTGTGGTCTAGGTGTAATAAAATCTGTGGTCTAGGTGTAATGTAATCTGTGGTCTAGGTGTATTATAACCTATGGACAAGGTGTAATATAATCTGTGGTCAAGGTTTAATATAATCTGTGGTCTAGGTGTAATGTAACCTGTGGTCTAGGTACAATATAATGTGTGGTCGAGGTGTAATAATATCTGTGCTCTAGGTATAATATAATGTGTGGTCCAGGTGTAATATAATCTGTCGACTAGGAGTAATATAATCTGTGCTCTAGGTGTAATATAATCTGTGGTCTAGGTGTAATACAATCTGTGGTCTACGTGTAATATAATCTGTGGTCTAGGTGTATTATAATCAGTGGTCAAAGTGTAATACAATTTGTGGTCTAGGAGTAATACAACCTGTGGTCTATGTGTATTATAATCTGTGGTCTAGGTATAATACAATTTGTGGTCTAGGTGTATTATAATCTGTGGTCAAAGTGTAATACTATTTGTGGTCTAGGAGTAATACAACCTGTGGTCTAGGTGTATTATAATCTGTGGTCTAGGTGTAATACAATTTGTGGTCTAGGTGTAATACAATCTGTGGTCTAGGTGTAATACAATCTGTGGTCTTGGTGTAATATAATCTGTGGTCTAGGAGTAATAAAACCTGAGGTCAAGGAGTAATATAATCTGTGGTCTAGGAGTAATATAATCTGTGCTCTAGGTGTAATATAATCTGTGGTCAAGGTTTAATACAATCTGTGGTCTAGGTGTAATATAATCTGTGGTCTGGGTGTATTATAATCTGTGGTCAAAGTGTAATACAATTTGTGGTCTAGGAGTAATACAACCTGTGGTCTATGTGTATTATATTCTGTGGTCTAGGTATAATACAATTTGTGCTCTAGGTGTATTATAATCTGTGGTCAAAGTGTAATACAATCTGTGGTCTCTGTGTAATACAATCTGTGGTCTAGGTGTAATATAATCTGTGGTCACGGTGTAATATAATCCGTGGTCTAGGTGTAATATAATCTCTGTTCTAGGAGTAATATAATCTGTGGACTAGGTGTAATATAATCTGTGTTCTAATTGTAATACAATCTGTGGTCTATGTGTAATATTATCTGTGGCCTAGGAGTAATATAATCTGTGGTCTAGTTTTAATATAATCTGTGTTCTAGGAGGAATACAATCTGTGGTCTAGGAGTAATATAATCTGTGGTCTAGGAGTAATATAATCTGTGGTCGATGTGTAATATAATCTGTGGTCAAGGTGAAATATAATCTGTGTTCAAGGAGAAATACAATCTGTGTTCAAGGTGTAACACAAACTGTGGTCTAGGTGTAATATAATCTGTGGTCACGGTGCATTATAATCTGTGGTCTAGGAGTAATATAATCTGTGGTCTAGGTGTAAGATAATCTGTGGTCAAGGTGAAATATAATCTGTGTTCAAGGAGTAATACAATCTGTGGTCTAGGTGTGATATAATCTGTGGTCTAGGCGTAATATAATCTGTGTTCTAGGATTAATACAATCTGTGGTCTAGGTGTAATATAATCTGTGGTCTAGGTATATTATAATCTGTGGTCTAGGTGTAATATAACCTGTGGTCTAGGTGTAATATAATCTGTGGCCAAGGTGTAATACAATCTGTGGTCTAGGCGTAATATAATCTGTGTTCTAGGATTAATACAATCTGTGGTCTAGGAGTAATATTATCTGTGGTCTAGGTGTAATATCATCTGTGGTCAAGGTGTAATATAATCTGTGGTCTAGGTGTAGTTAAATCTGTGGTCTCGGTGTAATATAATCTGTGGTCTGAGTGTATTGCAATCTGTGGTCTAGGAATAATATAATCTGTGGTCTAGGAGTAATATAATCTATGGTCTAGGTGTAGTATAATCTGTGGTCTAGGTGTAGTATAATCTGTGGTCTAGGAGTAATATAATCTGTGGTCTAGGAGTAATATAATCTGTGGTCAAGGAGTAATATAACCTGCGGTCAAGGTGTAATATAATCTGTGGTGTTGGAGTAATAAAGCCTGTGGTCAAGGAGTAATATAATCTGTGGTCTAGGTGTAATGTAACCTGTGGTCTAGGTGTAATATAATCTGTGGTCTAGGTGTAATACAATCTGTGGTTTAGGTGTAATATAATCTGTGGTCAAGGTGTAATATAATCTGTGGTCTAGGATTAATAAAATCTGTGGTCTATGTATAATGTAACCTGTGGTCATGGTGTAATATAATCTGTGGTCAAGTTGTAATGTAACCTGTGGTCAAGGTGTAATATAATCTGTGGTCCAGGTGCAAATTAACCTGTGGTCAAGGAGTACTATAATCTGGTCTATGTGCAGTATAATCTGTGGTCTAGGAGTAATATAATCTGTGGTCTAGGAGTAATACAATCTGTGGTCTAGGAGTAATGCAATCGGTGATCAGGGAGAAGTATAATCTGTATTCTAGGTGTAATACATTCTGTGGTCTAGGTCTATTATAATCTGTGTTCTAGGAGTAATACAATCTGTGGTCTAGGTGTATTATACTCCGTGGTATAGGAGTAATACAATCAGAGGTCTAAGAGTAATATAATCTGTGGTCTAGGTGAAATATAATCTGTATTCTGGGAGTAATACAATCTGTGGTCTAGGTGCATTATAATCTGTGGTCTAGGTGAAATATAATCTGTGGGCTAGGTGTAATACATTCTGTGGTCAAGGTGAAACATAATCTGTGTTCTAGGAGTAATACAATCTGTGGTCTAGGTGTAATATAATCTGTGGTCTAGGTGTAACATAACCTGTGGACAAGGTTTAATATAATCTGTGGTCAAGGTTTAATATAATCTGTGGTGTAGGAGTAATACAATCTGTGGTCTAGGCGTAATATAATCTGTGTTCTAGGATTAATACAATCTGTGGTCTAGGTGTAATATAATCTGTGGTCTAGGTATATTATAATCTGTGGTCTAGGTGTAATATAATCTGTGGCCAAGGTGTAATACAATCTGTGGTCTAGGCGTAATATAATCTGTGTTCTAGGATTAATACAATCAGTGGTCTAGGAGTAATATTATCTGTGGTCTAGGTGTAATATAATCTGTGGACAAGGTGTAATATAATCTGTAAACTAGGTGTAGTTAAATCTGTGGTCTCGGTGTAGTATAATCTGTGGTCTGAGTGTAATACAATCTGTGGTCTAGGAATAATATAATCTGTGGTCTAGGAGTAATATAATCTGTGGTCTAGGTGTAGTATAATCTGTGGTCTAGGTGTAGTATAATCTGTGGTCTAGGTGTAGTATAATCTGTGGTCTAGGAGTAATATAATCTGTGGTCTAGGAGTAATATAATCTGTGGTCAAGGAGTAATATAACCTGCGGTCAAGGTGTAATATAATCTGTGGTGTTGGAGTAATAAAGCCTGTGGTCAAGGAGTAATATAATCTGTGGTCTAGGTGTAATGTAACCTGTGGTCTAGGTGTAATATAATCTGTGGTCTAGGTGTAATACAATCTGTGGTCTAGGTGTAATATAATCTGTGGTCAAGGTGTAATATAATCTGTGGTCTAGGATTAATAAAATCTGTGGTCTATGTATAATGTAACCTGTGGTCATGGTGTAATATAATCTGTGGTCTAGGAGTAATAAAGCCTGTGGTCAAGGTGTAATATAATCAGTGGTCCAGGTGCAAATTAACCTGTGGTCAAGGAGTACTATAATCTGGTCTATGTGCAGTATAATCTGTGGTCTAGGAGTAATATAATCTGTGGTCTAGGAGTAATACAGTCTGTGGTCTAGGAGTAATGCAATCTGTGATCAGGGAGAAGTATAATCTGTATTCTAGGTGTAATACATTCTGTGGTCTAGGTCTATTATAATCTGTGTTCTAGGAGTAATACAATCTGTGGTCTAGGTGTATTATACTCCGTGGTATAGGAGTAATACAATCAGAGGTCTAAGAGTAATATAATCTGTGGTCTAGGTGAAATATAATCTGTATTCTGGGAGTAATACAATCTGTGGTCTAGGTGCATTATAATCTGTGGTCGAGGTGAAATATAATCTGTGGGCTAGGTGTAATACATTCTGCGGTCTAGGTATAATATACTCTGTGGTCTAGGTGTATTATAATCTGTGGTCAAAGTGTAATACAATTTGTGGTCTAGGTGTAATGCAATCTGTGGTCTAGGTGTATTATAATCTGTGGTCTAGGAGTAATATAATCTGTGGTCTAGGTGTAATATAATCTGTGGTCGAGGAGTAATATAACCTGTGGTCATGGTGAAATATAATCTGTGGTCTAGGAGTAATACAATCTGTGGTCAAGGTGAAACATAATCTGTGTTCTAGGAGTAATACAATCTGTGGTCTAGGTGTAATCTAATCTGTGGTCTAGGTGTAATATAACCTGTGGACAAGGTTTAATATAATCAGTGGTCAAGGTTTAATATAATCTGTGGTGTACGAGTAATAAAGTCTGTGGTCAAGGAGTAATATAATCTGTGTTATAGATGTAATACAATCTGTGGTCTAGGTGTAATATAATCTGTGGTCTAGGTGTAATATAACCTGTGGTCATGGTGTAATATAATCTGTGTTCTATGATTAATAAAATCTGTGGTCTATGTGTAATGTAACCTGTGGTCAAGGTGTAATATAATCTGTGGTCTAGGTTTTATGTAATCTGTGGCCTAGGTGTAATAAAGCCTGTGGTCAAGGAGTAATATAATCTGTGGTCCAGGTGCAAATTAACCTGTGGTCAAGGAGTACTATAATCTGTGGTCTATGTGCAGTATAATCTGTGGTCTAGGAGTAATACAATCTGTGGTCTAGGAGTAATGCAATCTGTGATCAGGGAGAAGTATAATCTGTATTTTAGGTGTAATACATTCTGTGGTCTAGGTCTATTATAATCTGTGCTCTAGGAGTAATACAATCTGTGGTCTAGGTGTATTATACTCTGTGGTATAGGAGTAATACAATCAGAGGTCTAAGAGTAATATAATCTGTGGTCTAGGTGAAATATAATCTGTATTCTGGGAGTAATACAATCTGTGGTCTAGGTGCATTATAATCTGTGGTCTAGGTGAAATATAATCTGTGGTCTAGGTGTAATATAATCTGTGGTCTAGGTGTAATATAACCTGTGGTCATGGCGAAATATAATCTGTGGTCGAGGTGTAATACAATCTGTGGTCAAGGTGAAACATAATCTGTGTTCTAGGAGTAATACAATCTGTGGTCTAGGTGTAATATAATCTGTGGTCTAGGTGTAACATAACCTGTGGACAAGGTTTAATATAATCTGTGGTCAAGGTTTAATATAATCTGTGGTGTAGGAGTAATAAAGTCTGTGGTCAAGGAGTAATATAATCTGTGGTCTCGGTGTAATGTAACCTGTGGTCAAGGTGTAATATAATCTGTGGTCTAGGAGTAATACAATCTGTGGACTAGGCGTAATATAATCTGTGGTCTAGGAACAATATAATCTGTGGTCTAGGTGTAATATAATCTGTGGTCTAGCTGTAATATAACCTGTGGTCTAGGTGTATTATAATCTGTGGTCTAGGTGTAATACAATTTGTGGTCTAGGTGTAATATAATCTGTGGTCGAGGTGTATTATAATCTGTGTTCAAGGATTAATACAATCTGTGGTCTAGGTGTATTATAATCTGTGGTATAGGAGTAATACAATCAGAGGTCTAAGAGTAATATAATCTGTGGTCTAGGTGAAATATAATCTGTATTCTAGGAGTAATACAATCTGTGTTCTAGGTGTATTATAATCTGTTTCCTAGGTGAAATATAATCTGTGGTCTAGGTGTACTACAATCTGTGGTCTAGGTGTATTACAATTCGTGGTCTCGGTGTCATACAATCTGTGTTCAAGGTGTAATGCAATCTGTGGTCTAGGTGTAATACAATCTGTGGTCAAGGTGTCATATAATCTGTGGTCTAGGTGTAATATAATCTGTGTTCTAGGAGTAATATAATCTGTGGTCTAGGTGTAATATAATCTGTGGTCTTGGTGTAATATAATCTGTGGTCTAGGAGTAATACACCCTGTGGTCAAGGAGAAATATAATCTCTATTCTAGGTGTAATACAATCTGTGGTCTAGGTGTATTATAATCTGTGGTCTAGGTGTAATACAATTTGTGGTCTAGGTGTAATACAATCTGAGGTCTCGGTGTAATATAATCTGTGGTCTAGGAGTAATATAATCTGTGTTCAAGGTGTCATATAATCTGTGGTCAAGTTGAAATATAATCTGTGTTCTATGTGTAATACAATCTGTGGTCTAGGTGTAATAAAATCTGTGGTCTAGGAGTAATGTAATCTGTGGTCTAGGTGTATTATAACCTATGGACAAGGTGTAATATAATCTGTGGTCAAGGTTTAATATAATCTGTACTCTAGGTGTAATGTAACCTGTGGTCTAGGTACAATATAATGTGTGGTCGAGGTGTAATAATATCTGTGCTCTAGGTATAATATAATGTGTGGTCCAGGTGTAATATAATCTGTCGTCTAGGAGTAATATAATCTGTGCTCTAGGTGTAATATAATCTGTGGTCAAGGTGTAATACAATCTGTGGTCTACGTGTAATATAATCTGTGGTCTAGGTGTATTATAATCTGTGGTCTAGGTGTAATGCAATTTGTGGTCTAGGTGTAATACAATCTGTGGTCTAGGTGTAATACAATCTGTGGTCTTGGTGTAATATAATCTGTGGTCTAGGAGTAATAAAACCTGTGGTCAAGGAGTAATATAATCTGTGGTCTAGGTGTAATATAATCTGTGGTCTTGGTGTAATATAATCTGTGGTCTAGGAGTAATAAAACCTGTGGTCAAGGAGTAATATAATCTGTGGTCTAGGTGCAGTATAATCTGTGGTGTGGGAGTAATACACCCTGTGGTCAAGGAGAAATATAATCTGTGTTCTAGGTGTCATATAATCTGTGGTCAAGTTGAAATATAATCTGTGTTCTATGTGTAATACAATCTGTGGTCGAGGTGTAATAAAATCTGTGGTCTAGGTGTAATATAATCTGTGGTCTAGGTGTAATGTAATCTGTGGTCTAGGTGTATTATAACCTATGGACAAGGTGTAATATAATCTGTGGTCAAGGTTTAATATAATCTGTGGTCTAGGTGTAATGTAACCTGTGGTCTAGGTACAATATAATGTGTGGTCGAGGTGGAATAATATCTGTGCTCTAGGTATAATATAATGTGTGGTCTAGGTGTAATATAATCTGTGGTCTAGGAGTAATATAATCTGTGCTCTAGGTGTAATATAATCTGTGGTCAAGGTGTAATACAATCTGTGGTCTAGGTGTAATATAATCTGTGGTCTAGGTGTATTATAATCTGTGGTCAAAGTGTAATACAATTTGTGGTCTAGGAGTAATACAACCTGTGGTCTATGTGTATTATAATCTGTGGTCTAGGTATAATACAATTTGTGGTCTAGGTGTATTATAATCTGTGGTCAAAGTGTAATACAATCTGTGGTCTCTGTGTAATACAATCTGTGGTCTAGGTGTAATATAATCTGTGGCCTAGGAGTAATATAATCTGTGTTCTAGGTGTCATATAATCTGTGGTCAAGGTGAAATATAATCTGTGTTCTATGTGTAATACACTCTGTGGTCTAGGTGTAATATAATCTGTGGTCTAGGTGTAATATAATCTGTGGTCTTGGTGTAATATAATCTGTGGTCTAGGAGTAATACACCCTGTGGTCAAGGAGAAATATAATCTCTATTCTAGGTGTAATACAATCTGTGGTCTAGGTGTATTATAATCTGTGGTCTAGGTGTAATACAATTTGTGGTCTAGGTGTAATACAATCTGTGGTCTAGGTGTAATATAATCTGTGGTCTAGGAGTAATATAATCTTTGTTCAAGGTGTCATATAATCTGTGGTCAAGTTGAAATATAATCTGTGTTCTATGTGTAATACAATCTGTGGTCTAGGTGTAATAAAATCTGTGGTCTACGTGTAATGTAATCTGTGGTCTAGGTGTATTATAACCTATGGACAAGGTGTAATATAATCTGTGGTCAAGGTTTAATATAATCTGTGGTCTAGGTGTAATGTAACCTGTGGTCTAGGTACAATATAATGTGTGGTTGAGGTGTAATAATATCTGTGCTCTAGGTATAATATAATGTGTGGTCTAGGTGTAATATAATCTGTGGTCTAGGAGTAATATAATCTGTGCTCTAGTTGTAATGTAACCTGTGGTCAAGGTGTAATATAATCTGTGGTCTAGGTTTTATGTAATCTGTGGTCTAGGTGTAATAAAGCCTGTGGTCAAGGAGTAATATAATCTGTGGTCCAGGTGCAAATTAACCTGTGGTCAAGGAGTACTATAATCTGTGGTCTATGTGCAGTATAATCTGTGGTCTAGGAGTAATACAATCTGTGGTCTAGGATTAATGCAATCTGTGATCAGGGAGAAGTATAATCTGTATTTTAGGTGTAATACATTCTGTGGTCTAGGTCTATTATAATCTGTGCTCTAGGAGTAATACAATCTGTGGTCTAGGTGTATTATACTCTGTGGTATAGGAGTAATACAATCAGAGGTCTAAGAGTAATATAATCTGTGGTCTAGGTGAAATATAATCTGTATTCTGGGAGTAATACAATCTGTGGTCTAGGTGTATTATAATCTGTGGTCAAAGTGTAATACAACCTGTGGTCTAGGTGTATTATAATCTGTGGTCAAAGTGTAATACAACCTGTGGTCTAGGTGTATTATAATCTGTGGTCAAAGTGTAATACAACCTGTGGTCTAGGTGTATTATAATCTGTGGTCTAGGTGTAATACAATTTGTGGTCTAGGTGTAATGCAATCTGTGGTCTAGGTGTAATATAATATGTGGTCTAGGTGTAACATAATCTGTGGTCTAGGAGTAATATAACCTGTGGTCATGGCGAAATATAATCTGTGGTCGAGGTGTAATACAATCTGTGGTCAAGGTGAAACATAATCTGTGTTCTAGGAGTAATACAATCTGTGGTCTAGGTGTAATATAATCTGTGGTCTAGGTGTAACATAACCTGTGGACAAGGTTTAATATAATCTGTGGTCAAGGTTTAATATAATCTGTGGTGTAGGAGTAATAAAGTCTGTGGTCAAGGAGTAATATAATCTGTGGTCTTGGTGTAATGTAACCTGTGGTCAAGGTGTAATATAATCTGTGGTCTAGGAGTAATACAATCTGTGGTCTAGGCGTAATATAATCTGTGGTCTAGGAACAATATAATCTGTGGTCTAGGTGTAATATAATCTGTGGTCTAGCTGTAATATAACCTGTGGTCTAGGTGTATTATAATCTGTGGTCTAGGTGTAATACAATTTGTGGTCTAGGCGTAATATAATCTGTGGTCGAGGTGTATTATAATCTGTGTTCAAGGATTAATACAATCTGTGGTCTAGGTGTATTATAATCTGTGGTATAGGAGTAATACAATCAGGGGTCTAAGAGTAATATAATCTGTGGTCTAGGTGAAATATAATCTGTATTCTAGGAGTAATACAATCTGTGGTCTAGGTGTATTATAATCTGTTTCCTAGGTGAAATATAATCTGTAGTCTAGGTGTACTACAATCTGTGGTCTAGGTGTATTACAATCTGTGGTCAAGGTGTCATATAATCTGTGGTCTAGGTGTAATATAATCTGTGGTCTTGGTGTAATATAATCTGTGGTCTAGGAGTAATAAAACCTGTGGTCAAGGAGTAATATAATCTGTGGTCTAGGAGTAATACACCCTGTGGTCAAGGAGAAATATAATCTCTATTCTAGGTGTAATACAATCTGTGGTCTAGGTGTAATACAATTTGTGGTCTAGGTGTAATACAATCTGTGGTCTAGGTGTAATATAATCTGTGGTCTAGGAGTAATATAATCTGTGTTCAAGGTGTCATATAATCTGTGGTCAAGTTGAAATATAATCTGTGTTCTATGTGTAATACAATCTGTGGTCTAGGTGTAATAAAATCTGTGGTCTAGGTGTAATGTAATCTGTGGTCTAGGTGTATTATAACCTATGGACAAGGTGTAATATAATCTGTGGTCAAGGTTTAATATAATCTGTGGTCTAGGTGTAATGTAACCTGTGGTCTAGGTACAATATAATGTGTGGTCGAGGTGTAATAATATCTGTGCTCTAGGTATAATATAATGTGTGGTCTAGGTGTAATATAATCTGTGGTCTAGGAGTAATATAATCTGTGCACTAGGTGTAATATAATCTGTGGTCAAGGTGTAATACAATCTGTGGTCTAGGTGTAATATAATCTGTGGTCTAGGTGTATTATAATCTGTGGTCAAAGTGTAATACAATTTGTGGTCTAGGAGTAATACAACCTGTGGTCTATGTGTATTATAATCTGTGGTCTAGGTATAATACAATTTGTGGTTTAGGTGTATTATAATCTGGTCAAAGTGTAATACAATTTGTGGTCTAGGAGTAATACAACCTGTGGTCTAGGTGTATTATAATCTGTGGTCTAGGTGTAATACAATTTGTGGTCTAGGTGTAATACAATCTGTGGTCTAGGTGTAATACAATCTGTGGTCTTGGTGTAATATAATCTGTGGTCTAGGAGTAATAAAACCTGTGGTCAAGGAGTAATATAATCTGTGGTCTAGGTGTAATATAATCTGTGGTCTTGGTGTAATATAATCTGTGGTCTAGGAGTAATAAAACCTGTGGTCAAGGAGTAATATAATCTGTGGTCTAGGTGCAGTATAATCTGTGGTCTAGGAGTAATACACCCTGTGGTCAAGGAGAAATATAATCTCTATTCTAGGTGTAATACAATCTGTGGTCTAGGTGTATTATAATCTGTGGTCTAGGTGTAATACAATTTGTGGTCTAGGTGTAATACAATCTGTGGTCTAGGTGTAATATAATCTGTGGTCTCGGAGTAATATAATCTGTGTTCAAGGTGTCATATAATCTGTGGTCAAGTTGAAATATAATCTGTGTTCTATGTGTAATACAATCTGTGGTCTAGGTGAAATAAAATCTGTGGTCTAGGTGTAATGTAATCTGTGGTCTCGGTGTATTATAACCTATGGACAAGGTGTAATATAATCTGTGGTCAAGGTTTAATATAATCTGTGGTCTAGGTGTAATGTAACCTGTGGTCTAGGTACAATATAATGTGTGGTCGAGGTGTAATAATATCTGTGCTCTAGGTATAATATAATGTGTGGTCTAGGTGTAATATAATCTGTGGTCTAGGAGTAATATAATCTGTGCTCTAGGTGTAATATAATCTGTGGTCAAGGTGTAATACAATCTGTGGTCTAGGTGTAATATAATCTGTGGTCTAGGTGTATTATAATCTGTGGTCAAAGTGTAATACAATTTGTGGTCTAGGAGTAATACAACCTGTGGCCTATGTGTATTATAATCTGTGGTCTAGGTATAATACAATTTGTGGTCTAGGTGTATTATAATCTGTGGTCAAAGTGTAATACAATCTGTGGTCTCTGTGTAATACAATCTGTGGTCTAGGTGTAATATAATCTGTGGTCTAGGAGTAATATAATCTGTGTTCTAGGTGTCATATAATCTGTGGTCAAGGTGAAATATAATCTGTGTTCTATGTGTAATACAATCTGTGGTCTAGGTGTAATATAATCTGTGGTCTAGGTGTAATATAATCTATGGTCTTGGTGTAATATAATCTGTGGTCTAGGAGTAATAAAACCTGTGGTCAAGGAGTAATATCATCTGTGGTCTAGGTGCAGTATAATCTGTGGTCTAGGAGTAATACACCCTGTGGTCAAGGAGAAATATAATCTCTATTCTAGGTGTAATACAATCTGTGGTCTAGGTGTATTATAATCTGTGGTCTAGGTGTAATACAATTTGTGGTCTAGGTGTAATACAATCTGTGGTCTAGGTGTAATATAATCTGTGGTCTAGGAGTAATATAATCTGTGTTCAAGGTGTCATATAATCTGTAGTCAAGTTGAAATATAATCTGTGTTCTATGTGTAATACAATCTGTGGTCTAGGTGTAATAAAATCTGTGGTCTAGGTGTAATGTAATCTGTGGTCTAGGTGTATTATAACCTATGGACAAGGTGTAATATAATCTGTGGTCAAGGTTTAATATAATCTGTGGTCTAGGTGTAATGTAACCTGTGGTCTAGGTACAATATAATGTGTGGTCGAGGTGTAATAATATCTGTGCTCTAGGTATAATATAATGTGTGGTCTAGGTGTAATATAATCTGTGGTCTAGGAGTAATATAATCTGTGCTCTAGGTGTAATATAATCTGTGGTCAAGGTGTAATACAATTTGCGGTCTAGGAGTAATACAACCTGTGGTCTATGTGTATTATAATCTGTGGTCTATGTATAATACAATTTGTGGTCTAGGTGTATTATAATCTGTGGTCAAAGTGTAATACAATTTGTGGTCTAGGAGTAATACAACCTGTGGTCTAGGTGTATTATAATCTGTGGTCTAGGTGTAATACAATTTGTGGTCTAGGTGTAATACAATCTGTGGTCTAGGTGTAATACAATCTGTGGTCTAGGTGTAATACAATCTGTGGTCTCTGTGTAATACAATCTGTGGTCTAGGTGTAATATAATCTGTGGTCTAGGAGTAATATAATCTGTGTTCTAGGTGTCATATAATCTGTGGTCAAGGTGAAATATAATCTGTGTTCTATGTGTAATACAATCTGTGGTCTAGGTGTAATATAATCTGTGGTCTAGGTGTAATGTAATCTGTGGTCTAGGTGTATTATAACCTATGGACAAGGTGTAATATAATCTGTGGTCAAGGTTTAATATAATCTGTGGTGTAGGAGTAATAAAGCCTGTGGTCAAGGAGTAATATAATCTGTGGTCAAGGTGTAATGTAACCTGTGGTCTAGGTGTAATATAATGTGTGGTCGAGGTGTAATATTATCTGTGCTCTAGGTATAATATAATGTGTGGTCTAGATGTAATATAATCTGTGGTCTAGGTGTAATATAATCTGTGTTCTAGGTATCATACAATCTGTGTTCAAGGTGTGATACAATCTGTGGTCTAGGTGTAATATAACCTGTGGTCAAGGTGTAATATAATCTGTGATCAAGGTGTAATATAATTTGTGGTCTAGGTGTAATACAATCTGTGGTCAAGCAGTAATATAATGTGTGGTCTAGGTGTAATATATCCTGTGGTCAAGGTGTAATATAAGGTGTGGTCTAGGTGTAATGTAATCTGTGGTCAAGCAGCAATATAATGTGTGGTCTAGGTGTAACATAATCTGTGGTCTAGGTGTAATATAACCTGTGGTCAATGTGTAATATAATCTGTGGTCAAGGTGAAATATAATCTGTATTCTATGTGTAATACAATCTGTGATCTAGGTGTAATATAATCTATGGTCTAGGTGTAATACATTCTGCCGTCTAGGTGTAATATAATCTGTGGTCTAGGAATAATACAATCTGTGGTCTTGGTGTAAAACAGTTCGTGGTCTAGGTATCATACAATCTGTGTTCAAGGTGTGAAACAACTGTGGTCTAGGTGTAATATAATCTGTGGTCTAGGTGTATTATAATCTGTGGTCTAGGTTTAATACAATTTGTGGTCTATGTGTAATACAATCTGTGGTCTAGGTGTAATACAATCTTTGGTCTAGGTGTAATATAATCTGTGGTCTTGGTATAATATAATCTGTGGTCTAGGAGTAATATAACCTGTGGTTATGGTGAAATATAATCTGTGGTCTAGGTGTAATACAATCTGTGGTCAAGGAGTAATATAATCTGTGTTCTAGGTATCATACAATCTGTGTTCAAGGTGTGATACAATCTGTGGTCTAGGTGTAATATAACCTGTGGTCAAGGTGTAATATAATCTGTGGTCAAGGTGTAATATAATCTGTGGTCTAGGTGCAATACAATCTGTGGTCAAGCAGTAATATAATGTGTGGTCTAGGTGTAATATAATCTGTGGTCTAGGTGTAATATAATCTGTGGTCTAGGAGTAATATAATCTGTGTTCTAGGTATCATACAATCAGTGTTCAAGGTGTGATACAATCTGTGGTCTAGGTGTTATATAACCTGTGGTCAATGTGTAATATAATCTGTGGTCAAGGTGTAATATAATCTGTGGTCAAGGTGTAATATAATCTGTGGTCGAGGTGTAATACAATCTGTGGTCAAGCTGTAATATAATGTGTAGTCTAGGTGTAATATAATCTGTGGTCTAGGTGTAATATAACCTGTGGTCAAGGTGTAGTATAATCTGTGGTCTAGGTGTAATGTAATCTGTGGTCAAGCAGCAATATAATGTGTTGTCTAGGTGTAATAATATCTGTGGTCTAGGTGTAATATAACCAGTGGTCTAGGTGTAATATAATCTGTGGTCGAGGTGTAATACAATCTGTGGTCAAGCTGTAATATAATGTGTAGAGTAGGTGTAATATAATCTGTGGTCTAGGTGTAATATAACCTGTGGTCAAGGTGTAGTATAATCTGTGGTCTAGGTGTAATGTAATCTGTGGTCAAGCAGCAATATAATGTGTTGTCTAGGTGTAATAATATCTGTGGTCTAGGTGTAATATAACCAGTGGTCTAGGTGTAATATAATCTGTGGTCAAGGTGAAATATAATCTGTGTTCTATGTGTAATACAATCTGTGGTCTAGGTGTAATATAATCTATGGTCTAGGTGTAATAGATTCTGCGGTCTAGGTGTAATATAATCTGTGGTCTAGGAATAATACAATCTGTGGTCTAGGTGTAATACAATTCGTGGTCTAGGTATCATACAATCTGTGTTCAAGGTGTGATACAATCTGTGGTCTAGGTGTAATATAATCTGTGGTCTAGGTGTATTATAATCTGTGGTCAAAGTGTAATACAATTTGTGGTCTAGGAGTAATACAACCTGTGGTCTAGGTGTATTATAATCTGTGGTGAAGGTATAATACAATTTGTGGTCTATGTGTAATACAATCTGTGGTCTAGGTGTAATACAATCTTTGGTCTAGGTGTAATATAATCTATGGTCTTGGTGTAATATAATCTGTGGTCTAGGAGTAATATAACCTGTGGTCATGGTGAAATATAATCTGTGGTCTAGGTGTAATACAATCTGTGGTCAAGGTGTAATATAATCTGTGGTATAGGTTTAGTATAATCTGTGGTCGAGGGGTAATATAATCTGTGGTCTAGGAGTAATTTAATCTGTGCTCTAGGTGTAATATAACCAGTGGTCAAGGTGTAATATAATCTGTGGTCTAGGTGTAATATAATCTGTGGTCAAGCAGTAATATAATGTGTGGTCTAGGGGTAATAATATCTGTGGTCTAGGTGTAATATAACCTGTGCTCAAGGTGTAATATAATCTGTGGTCAAGGTTTAATATAATCTGTGGTGTCGGAGTAATAATGCCTGTGGTCAAGGAGAAATAGAATCTGTGGTCTAGGTTTAATGTAACCTGTGGTCAAGGTGTAATATAATCTGTGGTCTAGGTGTAATATAATCTGTGGTCAAGCAGTAATATAATGTGTGGTCTAGGTGTAATATAATCTGTGGTCTAGGTGTAATATAACCAGTGGTCAAGGTGTAATATAATCTGTGGTCTAGGTATAATATAATGTGTGGTCTAGGTGTAATAATATCTGTGGTCTAGGTGTAATATAACCTGTGGTCAAGGTGTAATATAATCTGTGGTCTAGGAGTAATATAATGTGTGGTCTAGGTGTAATAATATCTGTGGTCTAGGAGTAATATAATCTGTGTTCTAGGTGTAATGTAATCTGTGGTCAAGGTGTAATACAATCTGTGGTCAAGGTGTAATACAATCTGTGGTCTAGGCGTAATATAATCTGTGGTCTAGGTGTAACATAATCTGTGGTCAAGGTTTAATATAATCTGTGGTGTCGGAGTAATAATGCCTGTGGTCAAGGAGAAATATAATCTGTGGTCTAGGTTTAATGTAACCTGTGGTCAAGGTGTAATATAATCTGTAGTCTTGGTGTAGTATAATCTGTGGTCTAGGTGTAATATAACCTGTGGTCAAGGTGTAATATAATCTGTGGTCTAGGTATAATATAATCTGTGGTCAAGGTGAAATATAATCTGTGTTCTATGTGTAATACAATCTGTGGTCTAGGTGTAGTATAATCTGTGGTATGGAATTAATACAATCTGTGGTCTAGGAGTAATATAATCTGTGGTCAAAGGGTAATATAATCTGTGGTCTCGGTGTAATATAACCTGTGGTCAAGGTGTAATACAATCTGTGGTCAAGGTGTAATATAATGTGTGGTGTAGGAGTAATATAACCTGTGGTCAAGGTGTAATACAATCTGTGGTCAAGCAGCAATATAATGTGTAGTCTAGTTGTAATATGATCTGTGGTCTAGGTGTAATATAACCTGTGGTCAAGGTGTAATATAATCTGTGGTCTAGGTGTAATATAATCTGTGGTCTAGGAGTAATATAACCTGTGGTCAAGGTGTAATATAATCTGTGGTCTCGGTGTAATATAACCTGTGGTCAAGGTGTAATATAATCTGTGGTCTAGGTGTAATATAATCTGTGGTCTAGGAGTAATATAACCTGTGGTCAAGGTGTAATATAAACTGTGGTCTAGGTGTAATATAACCTGTGGTCAAGGTGTAATATAACCTGTGGTCAAGGTGTAATATAATGTGTGGTCTCGGTGTAATATAATCTGTGGTCAAGCAGCAATATAATGTGTGGTCTAGGTGTAATATAACCTGTGGTCAAGGTGTAATATAATCTGTGGTCAAAGTGTAATACAATTTGTGGTCTCGGAGTAATACAACCTGTGGTCTAGGTGTATTATAATCTGTGGTCGAGGTGTATTATAATCTGTGTTCAAGGATTAATACAATCTGTGGTCTAGGTGTATTATAATCTGTGGTATAGGAGTAATACAATCAGAGGCCTAAGAGTAATATAATCTGTGGTCTAGGTGAAATATAATCTGTATTCTAGGAGTAATACAATCTGTGGTCTAGGTGTATTATAATCTGTTTCCTAGGTGAAATATAATCTGTGGTCTAGGTGTACTACAATCTGTGGTCCAGGTGTATTACAATTCGTGGTCTCGGTGTCATACAATCTGTGTTCAAGGTGTAATACAATCTGTGGTCTAGGTGTAATACAGACTGTGGTCAAGGAGTCATATAATCTGTGGTGTAGGTGTAGTATAATCTGTGGTCTAGAAGTACTACAATCTGTGCTCTAGGAGTAATATAATCTGTGGTCTAGGTGTAATATAATCTGTGTTCTAGGAGTAATATAATCTGTGGTCTAGGTGTAATGTAATCTGTGGTCAAGCAGCAATATAATGTGTTGTCTAGGTGTAATAATATCTGTGGTCTAGGTGTAATATAATCTGTGGTCAAGGTGAAATATAATCTGTGTTCTATGTGTAATACAATCTGTGGTCTAGGTGTAATATAATCTATGGTCTAGGAATAATACAATCTGTGGTCTAGGTGTAATACAATTCGTGGTCTAGGTATCATACAATCTGTGTTCAAGGTGTGATACAATCTGTGGTCTAGGTGTAATATAATCTGTGGTCTAGGTGTATTATAATCTGTGGTCAAAGTGTAATACAATTTGTGGTCTAGGAGTAATACAACCTGTGGTCTAGGTGTATTATAATCTGTGGTGAAGGTATAATACAATTTGTGGTCTATGTGTAATACAATCTGTGGTCTAGGTGTAATACAATCTTTGGTCTAGGTGTAATATAATCTATGGTCTTGGTGTAATATAATCTGTGGTCTAGGAGTAATATAACCTGTGGTCATGGTGAAATATAATCTGTGGTCTAGGTGTAATACAATCTGTGGTCAAGGTGAAACATAATCTGTGTTCTAGGAGTAATACAATCTGTGGTCTAGGTGTAATATAACCTGTGGACAAGGTGTAATATAATCTGTGGTCAAGGTTTAATATAATCTGTGGTCTAGGAGTAATAAAGCCTGTGGTCAAAGAGTAATATAATCTGTGGTCAAGGTGTAATGTAACCTGTGGTCTAGGTGTAATATAATCTGTGGTCTAGGAGTAATATAACCTGTGGTCAAGGTGTAATATAAACTGTGGTCTAGGTGTAATATAACCTGTGGTCAAGGTGTAATATAACCTGTGGTCAAGGTGTAATATAATGTGTGGTCTCGGTGTAATATAATCTGTGGTCAAGCAGCAATATAATGTGTGGTCTAGGTGTAATATAACCTGTGGTCTAGGTGTATTATAATCTGTGGTCAAGGTGTAATATAAACTGTGGTCTAGGTGTAATATAACCTGTGGTCTAGGTGTATTATAATCTGTGGTATAGGAGTAATACAATCAGAGGTCTAAGAGTAATATAATCTGTGGTCTAGGTGAAATATAATCTGTATTCTAGGAGTAATACAATCTGTGGTCTAGGTGTATTATAATCTGTTTCCTAGGTGAAATATAATCTGTGGTCTAGGTGTACTACAATCTGTGGTCTAGGTGTATTACAATTCGTGGTCTCGGTGTCATACAATCTGTGTTCAAGGTGTAATACAATCTGTGGTCTAGGTGTAATACAGACTGTGGTCAAGGAGTCATATAATCTGTGGTGTAGGTGTAGTATAATCTGTGGTCTAGAAGTACTACAATCTGTGCTCTAGGAGTAATATAATCTGTGGTCTAGGTGTAATATAATCTGTGTTCTAGGAGTAATATAATCTGTGGTCTAGGTGTAATATAATCTGTGGTCTTGGTGTAATATAATCTGTGGTCTAGGAGTAATAAAGCCTGTGGTCAAGGAGTAATATAATCTGTGGTCTAGGTGCAGTATAATCTGTGGTCTAGGAGTAATACACCCTGTGGTCAAGGAGAAATATAATCTCTATTCTAGGTGTAATACAATCTGTGGTCTAGGTGTATTATAATCTGTGGTCTAGGTGTAATACAATTTGTGGTCTAGGTGTAATACAATCTGTGGTCTAGGTGTAATATAATCTGTGGTCTAGGAGTAATATAATCTGTGTTCAAGGTGTCATATAATCTGTGGTCAAGTTGAAATATAATCTGTGTTCTATGTGTAATACAATCTGTGGTCTAGGTGTAATAAAATCTGTGGTCTAGGTGTAATGTAATCTGTGGTCAAGGTGTAATATTATCTGTGGTCAAGGTTTAATATAATCTGTGCTCTAGGTGTAATGTAACCTGTGGTCTAGGTACAATATAATGTGTGGTCGAGGTGTAATAATATCTGTGCTCTAGGTATAATATAATGTGTGGTCTAGGTGTAATATAATCTGTGGTCTAGGTGTAATATAATCTGTGCTCTAGGTGTAATATAATCTGTGGTCAAGGTGTAATACAATCTGTGGTCGAGGTGTAATATAATCTGTGGTCTAGGTGTAATATAATCTGTGGTCAAAGTGTAATACAATTCGTGGTCTAGGAGTAATACAACCTGTGGTCTATGTGTATTATAATCTGTGGTCTATGTATAATACAATTTGTGGTCTAGGTGTATTATAATCTGTGGTCTAGGTGTAATACAATTTGTGGTCTAGGTGTAATACAATCTGTGGTCTAGGTGTAATACAATCTGTGGTCTAGGTGTAATACAATCTGTGGTCTCTGTGTAATACAATCTGTGGTCTAGGTGTAATATAATCTGTGGTCTAGGAGTAATATAATCTGTGTTCTAGGTGTCATATAATCTGTGGTCAAGGTGAAATATAATCTGTGTTCTATGTGTAATACAATCTGTGGTCTAGGTGTAATATAATCTGTGGTCTAGGTGTAATGTAATCTGTGGTCTAGGTGTATTATAACCTATGGACAAGGTGTAATATAATCTGTGGTCAAGGTTTAATATAATCTGTGGTGTAGGAGTAATAAAGCCTGTGGTCAAGGAGTAATATAATCTGTGGTCAAGGTGTAATGTAACCTGTGGTCTAGGTGTAATATAATCTGTGGTCTAGGAGTAATATAATCTGTGTTCTAGGTGTCATATAATCTGTGGTCAAGGTGAAATATAATCTGTGGTCTAGGTGTAATGTAACCTGTGGTCTAGGTGTAATATAATGTGTGGTCGAGGTGTAATATTATCTGTGCTCTAGGTATAATATAATGTGTGGTCTAGATGTAATATAATCTGTGGTCTAGGTGTAATATAATCTGTGTTCTAGGTATCATACAATCTGTGTTCAAAGTGTGAGACAATCTGTGGTCTAGGTGTAATATAACCTGTGGTCAAGGTGTAATATAATCTGTGATCAAGGTGTAATATAATCTGTGGTCTAGGTGTAATACAATCTGTGGTCAAGCAGTAATATAATATGTGGTCTAGGTGTAATATAACCTGTGGTTAAGGTGTAATATAAGGTGTGGTCTAGGTGTAATGTAATCTGTGGTCAAGCAGCAATATAATGTGTGGTCTAGGTGTAACATAATCTGTGGTCTAGGTGTAATATAACCTGTGGTCAATGTGTAATATAATCTGTGGTCAAGGTGAAATATATTCTGTGTTCTATGTGTAATACAATCTGTGATCTAGGTGTAATACAATCTATGGTCTAGGTGTAATACATTCTGCCGTCTAGGTGTAATATAATCTGTGGTCTAGGAATAATACAATCTGTGGTCTAGGTGTAATACAATTCGTGGTCTAGGTATCATACAATCTGTGTTCAAGGTGTGATACAATCTGTGGTCTAGGTGTAATATAATCTGTGGTCTAGGTGTATTATAATCTGTGGTCAAAGTGTCATACAATTTGTGGTCTAGGAGTAATACAACCTGTGGTCTAGGTGTATTATAATCTGTGGTCTAGGTTTAATACAATTTGTGGTCTATGTGTAATACAATCTGTGGTCTAGGTGTAATACAATCTTTGGTCTAGGTGTAATATAATCTGTGGTCTTGGTGTAATATAATCTGTGGTCTAGGAGTAATATAACCTGTGGTTATGGTGAAATATAATCTGTGGTCTAGGTGTAATACAATCTGTGGTCAAGGTGAAACATTATCTGTGTTCTAGGAGTAATACAATCTGTGGTCTAGGTGTAATATAACCTGTGGACAACGTGTAATATAATCTGTGGTCAAGGTTTAATATAATCTGTGGTCTAGGAGTAATAAAGCCTGTGGTCAAAGAGTAATATAATCTGTGGTCAAGGTGTAATGTAACCTGTGGTCAAGGAATAATATAATATGTGGTCTAGGTGTGATAAAATCTGTGGTCGAGGTGTAGTATAATCTGTGGTCTAGGAGTAATACAATCTGTGGTCTAGGAGGAATATAATCTGTGGTCAAGGTGTGATATAATCTGTGGTCGAGGTGTAGTATAATCTGTGGTCTCATTGTAGTATAATCTGAGGTCTAGGTGTAGTATAACCTGTGGTCAAGGTGTAATATAATATGTGGTCTAGGTGTAATATAATCTGTGGTCTAGGTGTAAGGCAATCTGTTGTCTAGGTGTAATATAATCTGTGGTCTAGGTGTAATATAATCTGTGGTCTAGGCGTAATATAATCTGTGGTCTAGGTGTATTATAACCTATGGACAAGGTGTAATATAATCTGTGGTCAAGGATTAATATAATCTGTGGTGTAGGAGTAATAAAGCCTGTGGTCTAGGTGTAATATAATCTGTGTTCTAGGAGTAATATGATCTGTGGTCTAGGTGTAATATAATCTGTGGTCTTGGTGTAATATAATGTGTGGTGTAGGTGTAATATAATCTGTGGTCAAGCAGCAATATAATGTGTGGTCTAGGTGTAATATAATGTGTGGTCTAGGTGTAATATAATCTGTGGTCTAGGTGTAATATAATCTGTGTTCTAGGAGTAATATAATCTGTGGTCTAGGTGTAATATAATCTGTGGTCTAGGTGTAATATAATGCGTGGTCTAGGTGTAATAATATCTGTGGTCTAGGTGTAATATAACCTGTGGTCTAGGTGTAATATAATGTGTGGTCTAGGTGTAATAATATCTGTGGTCTAGGTGTAATATAACCTGTGGTCTAGGTGTAATATAATCTGTGGACAAGGTGTAATGTAACCTGTGGTCAAGGTATAATATGACCTGTGGTCAAGGTGTAATATATCTGTGATCAAGGTGTAATACAATCTGTGTTCTAGGAGTAATACAATCTGTGGTCTAGGTGTAATATAATCTGTGGTCTAGGTGTAATATAACCTGTGGACAAGGTGTAATATAATCTGTGGTCTAGGTGTAATATAATCTGTGGTCTAGGAGTAATATAACCTGTGGTCAAGGTGTAATATAAACTGTGGTCTAGGTGTAATATAATCTGTGGTCGAGGTGTATTATAATCTGTGTTCAAGGATTAATACAATCTGTGGTCTAGGTGTATTATAATCTGTGGTATAGGAGTAATACAATCAGAGGTCTAAGAGTAATATAATCTGTGGTCTAGGTGAAATATAATCTGTATTCTAGGAGTAATACAATCTGTGGTCTAGGTGTATTATAATCTGTTTCCTAGGTGAAATATAATCTGTGGTCTAGGTGTACTACAATCTGTGGTCTAGGTGTATTACAATTCGTGGTCTCGGTGTCATACAATCTGTGTTCAAGGTGTAATACAATCTGTGGTCTAGGTGTAATACAGTCTGTGGTCAAGGAGTCATATAATCTGTGGTGTAGGTGTAGTATAATCTGTGGTCTAGAAGTACTACAATCTGTGTTCTAGGATTAATACAATCTGTGGTCTAGGTGTAATATAATCTGTGGTCTAGGTGTAATATAATCTGTGGTCTAGGTGTAATATAACCTGTGGTCAAGGTGTAACATAATCTGTGGTCTAGGTGTAATATAATGTGTGGTCTAGGTGTAATAATATCTGTGGTCTAGGTGTAATATAACCTGTGGTCTAGGTGTAATATAATCTGTGGACAAGGTGTAATGTAACCTGTGGTCAAGGTATAATATGACCTGTGGTCAAGGTGTAATATATCTGTGATCAAGGTGTAATACAATCTGTGTTCTAGGAGTAATACAATCTGTGGTCTAGGTGTAATATAATCTGTGGTCTAGGTGTAATATAACCTGTGGACAAGGTGTAATATAATCTGTGGTCTAGGTGTAATATAATCTGTGGTCTAGGAGTAATATAACCTGTGGTCAAGGTATAATATAAACTGTGGTCTAGGTGTAATATAACCTGTGGTCAAGGTGTAATATAATGTGTGGTCTCGGTGTAATATAATCTGTGGTCAAGCAGCAATATAATGTGTGGTCTAGGTGTAATATAATCTGTGGTCTAGGTGTAATATAACCTGTGGTCAAGGTGTAATATAATCTGTGGTCTAGGTGTAATATATTCTGTGGTCAAGCAGTAATACAATGTGTGGTCTAGGTGTAATATAATCTGTGGTCTTGGTGTAATATAATCTGTGGTCTAGGAGTAATATAACCTGTGGTTATGGTGAAATATAATCTGTGGTCTAGGTGTAATACAATCTGTGGTCAAGGTGAAACATTATCTGTGTTCTAGGAGTAATACAATCTGTGGTCTAGGTGTAATATAACCTGTGGACAACGTGTAATATAATCTGTGGTCAAGGTTTAATATAATCTGTGGTCTAGGAGTAATAAAGCCTGTGGTCAAAGAGTAATATAATCTGTGGTCAAGGTGTAATGTAACCTGTGGTCAAGGAATAATATAATATGTGGTCTAGGTGTGATAAAATCTGTGGTCGAGGTGTAGTATAATCTGTGGTCTAGGAGTAATACAATCTGTGGTCTAGGAGGAATATAATCTGTGGTCAAGGTGTGATATAATCTGTGGTCGAGGTGTAGTATAATCTGTGGTCTCATTGTAGTATAATCTGAGGTCTAGGTGTAGTATAACCTGTGGTCAAGGTGTAATATAATATGTGGTCTAGGTGTAATATAATCTGTGGTCTAGGTGTAAGGCAATCTGTTGTCTAGGTGTAATATAATCTGTGGTCTAGGTGTAATATAATCTGTGGTCTAGGCGTAATATAATCTGTGGTCTAGGTGTATTATAACCTATGGACAAGGTGTAATATAATCTGTGGTCAAGGATTAATATAATCTGTGGTGTAGGAGTAATAAAGCCTGTGGTCTAGGTGTAATATAATCTGTGTTCTAGGAGTAATATGATCTGTGGTCTAGGTGTAATATAATCTGTGGTCTTGGTGTAATATAATGTGTGGTGTAGGTGTAATATAATCTGTGGTCAAGCAGCAATATAATGTGTGGTCTAGGTGTAATATAATGTGTGGTCTAGGTGTAATATAATCTGTGGTCTAGGTGTAATATAATCTGTGTTCTAGGAGTAATATAATCTGTGGTCTAGGTGTAATATAATCTGTGGTCTAGGTGTAATATAATGCGTGGTCTAGGTGTAATAATATCTGTGGTCTAGGTGTAATATAACCTGTGGTCTAGGTGTAATATAATGTGTGGTCTAGGTGTAATAATATCTGTGGTCTAGGTGTAATATAACCTGTGGTCTAGGTGTAATATAATCTGTGGACAAGGTGTAATGTAACCTGTGGTCAAGGTATAATATGACCTGTGGTCAAGGTGTAATATATCTGTGATCAAGGTGTAATACAATCTGTGTTCTAGGAGTAATACAATCTGTGGTCTAGGTGTAATATAATCTGTGGTCTAGGTGTAATATAACCTGTGGACAAGGTGTAATATAATCTGTGGTCTAGGTGTAATATAATCTGTGGTCTAGGAGTAATATAACCTGTGGTCAAGGTGTAATATAAACTGTGGTCTAGGTGTAATATAATCTGTGGTCGAGGTGTATTATAATCTGTGTTCAAGGATTAATACAATCTGTGGTCTAGGTGTATTATAATCTGTGGTATAGGAGTAATACAATCAGAGGTCTAAGAGTAATATAATCTGTGGTCTAGGTGAAATATAATCTGTATTCTAGGAGTAATACAATCTGTGGTCTAGGTGTATTATAATCTGTTTCCTAGGTGAAATATAATCTGTGGTCTAGGTGTACTACAATCTGTGGTCTAGGTGTATTACAATTCGTGGTCTCGGTGTCATACAATCTGTGTTCAAGGTGTAATACAATCTGTGGTCTAGGTGTAATACAGTCTGTGGTCAAGGAGTCATATAATCTGTGGTGTAGGTGTAGTATAATCTGTGGTCTAGAAGTACTACAATCTGTGTTCTAGGATTAATACAATCTGTGGTCTAGGTGTAATATAATCTGTGGTCTAGGTGTAATATAATCTGTGGTCTAGGTGTAATATAACCTGTGGTCAAGGTGTAACATAATCTGTGGTCTAGGTGTAATATAATGTGTGGTCTAGGTGTAATAATATCTGTGGTCTAGGTGTAATATAACCTGTGGTCTAGGTGTAATATAATCTGTGGACAAGGTGTAATGTAACCTGTGGTCAAGGTATAATATGACCTGTGGTCAAGGTGTAATATATCTGTGATCAAGGTGTAATACAATCTGTGTTCTAGGAGTAATACAATCTGTGGTCTAGGTGTAATATAATCTGTGGTCTAGGTGTAATATAACCTGTGGACAAGGTGTAATATAATCTGTGGTCTAGGTGTAATATAATCTGTGGTCTAGGAGTAATATAACCTGTGGTCAAGGTATAATATAAACTGTGGTCTAGGTGTAATATAACCTGTGGTCAAGGTGTAATATAATGTGTGGTCTCGGTGTAATATAATCTGTGGTCAAGCAGCAATATAATGTGTGGTCTAGGTGTAATATAATCTGTGGTCTAGGTGTAATATAACCTGTGGTCAAGGTGTAATATAATCTGTGGTCTAGGTGTAATATATTCTGTGGTCAAGCAGTAATACAATGTGTGGTCTAGGTGTAATATAATCTGTGGTCTAGGTGTAATATAATCTGTGTTCTAGGAGTAATATAATCTGTGGTCTAGGTGTAATATAACCTGTGGTCTAGGTGTAATATAATGTGTGGTCTAGGTGTAATAATATCTGTGGTCTAGGTGTAATATAACCTGTGGTCTAGGTGTAATATAATCTGTGGACAAGGTGTAATGTAACCTGTGGTCAAGGTATAATATGACCTGTGGTCAAGGTGTAATATATCTGTGATCAAGGTGTAATACAATCTGTGTTCTAGGATTAATACAATCTGTGGTCTAGGTGTAATATAATCTGTGGTCTAGGTGTAATATAATCTGTGGTCTAGGTGTAATATAATCTGTGGTCTAGGTGTAATATAACCTGTGGTCAAGGTGTAACATAATCTGTGGTCTAGGTGTAACATAATGTGTGGTCTAGGTGTAATAATATCTGTGGTCCAGGTGTAATATAACCTGTGTTCTAGGTGTAATATAATCTGTGGACAAGGTGTAATGTAACCTGTGGTCAAGGTATAATATGACCTGTGGTCAAGGTGTAATATATCTGTGATCAAGGTGTAATACAATCTGTGTTCTAGGAGTAATACAATCTGTGGTCTAGGTGTAATATAATCTGTGGTCTAGGTGTAATATAACCTGTGGACAAGGTGTAATATAATCTGTGGTCTAGGTGTAATATAATCTGTGGTCTAGGAGTAATAAAACCTGTGGTCAAGGTGTAATATAAACTGTGGTCTAGGTGTAATATAACCTGTGGTCAAGGTGTAATATATTGTGTGGTCTCGGTGTAATATAATCTGTGGTCAAGCAGCAATATAATGTGTGGTCTAGGTGTAATATAATCTGTGGTCTAGGTGTAATATAACCTGTGGTCAAGGTGTAATATAATCTGTGGTCTAGGTGTAATATATTCTGTGGTCAAGCAGTAATACAATGTGTGGTCTAGGTGTAATATAATCTGTGGTCTAGGTGTATTACAACCTGTGGTCAAGGTGTAATATAATCTGTGGTCTAGGTGTAATATAATCTGTGGTCAAGGTGTAATATAATCTGTGGTCAAGCAGTAATATAATGTGTGGTCTAGGTCTAATATAATCTGTGGTCTAGGTGTAATATAATCTGTGGTCTAGGTGTAATATAATCTGTGGTCAAGGTGAAATATAATCTGTGTTCTGGGTGTAATACAATCTGTGGTCTAGGTGTAATATAATCTGTGGTCTAGGTGTAATATAACCTGTGGACAATGTGTAATATAATCTGTGGTCTAGGTGTAATATAATCTGTGGTCCAGGTGTAATATAACCTGTGGACAAGGTGTAATGTACCCGTTTGTCAAGGTATAATATGACCTGTGGTCTAGGTGTAATATAATCTGTGGTCCAGGTGTAATATAACCTGTGGACAAGGTGTAATATAACCTGTGGTCAAGGTGTAATATAATGTGTGGTCTAGGTGTAATATAATCTGTGGTCCAGGTGTAATATAACCTGTGGACAAGGTGTAATGTACCCGTTTGTCAAGGTATAATATGACCTGTGGACAATGTGTAATATAATCTGTGGTCTAGGTGTAATATAACCTGTGGACAAGGTGTAATATAACCTGTGGTCAAGGTGTAATATAATCTGTGGTCTAGGTGTAATATAATCTGTGGTCAAGGTGAAATATAATCTGTGTTCTGGGTGTAATACAATCTGTGGTCTAGGTGTAATATAATCTGTGGTCTAGGTGTAATATAACCTGTGGACAATGTGTAATATAATCTGTGGTCTAGGTGTAATATAATCTGTGGTCCAGGTGTAATATAACCTGTGGACAAGGTGTAATGTACCCGTTTGTCAAGGTATAATATGACCTGTGGTCTAGGTGTAATATAATCTGTGGTCCAGGTGTAATATAACCTGTGGACAAGGTGTAATGTACCCGTTTGTCAAGGTATAATATGACCTGTGGACAATGTGTAATATAATCTGTGGTCTAGGTGTAATATAACCTGTGGACAAGGTGTAATATAACCTGTGGTCAAGGTGTAATATAATGTGTGGTCTAGGTGAAATATAATCTGTGTTCTAGGTGTAATACAATCTGTGGTCTCGGTGTAATACAATCTGTGGTCTCGGTGTAATACAATCTGTGGTCTCGGTGTAATACAATCTGTGGTCTCGGTGTAATACAATCTGTGGTCTCGGTGTAATACAATCTGTGGTCTCGGTGTAATACAATCTGTGTTTTAGGTGTAATACAATCTGTGGTTTAGGTGTAATATAATGCAACTCAAACAATGCTGCCAAAGAGGGTCAAAGTTGAAAATCACACAACACCAGGTATAGTCCAACAGGTTTACTTATAAGCACTAACTTTTAGAGGTTGCTCCTTCATCAGCCAATTTTGCTATAAGTTAGGTGTCTTATGGTCTTGTTCCACTACTACCAGATGAAGGAACAGGGCTCTGAAACCTAGTGTTTCCAAATAAACCTGGTGTTGTGTGATTTTCAACTTTGTCCATCCCAGTCCAACATGTGCTCCCCCATATTATGCCAGAGAGGGTGACAATGATAATTTATATGTACGTAGTGCCTTAAGCTCCAAGCTATATAAGAAGCTACTAAAGCAGTTGACTCATTGCTTGGCGTAAGAGAAAGAGATTTTAAAAGAGGAAGGAAAGAAGGTGAGGTTTCGGAAACTCATTTCAGATTGTAGGGCCATGGCAACTCGAGACAAGCCTACCAATGGAAGACCACTTCACATTGAAGATGTGCAGAATGCCAGGTTAAAGGATCACAGATATCTCAAAACGGTTGGAGGAGAAAAGCTTACAGATATGGGGAGGGGTGAGGCCATGAATTTTGAAAACAAGGGTGAGAATTTTTAAATAAAAATGTCACTTTAACTAGGATTCAATTCAGGCCAAACACAGAAATTGCTGAAAAAGCTCAAAAGGTCTGGCAGCATGTGTGGAGAGAAATCAGAGTGAACATTTTGGGCCCGGTGACCCTTCCACAGAACTGATGGTAGCTAAAACAATACAGTCGAGGGAGGCAGTAAAGAGTAAATGATAGATAATTGGGGATAGAGCCCAATGAGAGAGAAGAACAGTTAGATTGAGATTCGATTCCCTTTAGTGTGGAAACAGATCTTTTGGCCCAACAAATCCACACCAAACCTCTGAAGAGTAACCCACCCAGACCCATTTCCCTCTGACTAATGAACCTAACACTACAGGCAATTTAGCCTGGCCAATTCACCTGAGCTGCACATCTTTGGACTGTGGGAGGAAGCCAGACCACCCAGAAGAAATCCACACTGACACAGGGAGAATGTGCAAACTCCACACAGTCACCCAAGGCTGGAGTCAAACCCGGGTCCCTGGTGCTGCAAGGAACCACTGCCAACCACTGAGCCACATGCCACCTGCACTTGCCAATTGGATAATGATCCAGCTAGGAGGTTGAATAGCTGATAATGGAGACTGTTAGTGGCTAACAACGGGTTGTGTGTAAGAGCAGGAGGGCTAGGACATAGTAGTGTTCAAGGCCTAAAGTTATTGAACTCGATATGGAGTTGAGAAGGCTATAGCATCCCCAGGCGGAAAATGAGATGTTGTCCCTCCAGTTTATGCTGAGCTTCACTGGAGCACTGCAACAGAGACAGACATATTGGCCAGGGAATAGGGTGGTGTGTTGAAGTGACAGGCAACTGAAAGCTTGGGGTCATTTTTGTGGACAGAACATAAGTGTTCCACAAAGCAGTCACCCAGTCTACGCTTCATTTCCCCAGTGTGGAGGAGATCACACTGTGAGCAGTGAATGCAGTAGACAAAATTGTGGGAAGTGCAGCTTCACCTGGAAGGTATGTTTGGGTCCTTGGATACTCAGGAGAGTCAAGGGAAATGGGCAAGTGTTACACCTTTGGCAAGTGCAGGGGAAGGTATTGTACGGGGTTGTGGGAGTGAAGGAAGAGTGGACAAGGACATCCCGGAGGGCTCAGTCACTGCGGAAGGTGGACAAGGGAGGGGAAGGGAATGTGTCTTGTGGTGGCATCTCACTGGAGGTTGCAGAAATAGCAACTAATGATTTTCTGGATGTGAATGCTGTTGGGATGTAGGTAGGAACAAGGAGAACACTATCACTGTTGTGGGAACGAAGAGAAGGGCTGAAGGCCATGGTTCGGCAGATGGGTCGGACCCAGATAAGGGTTCTGTTGACAACAGCGCTGGGGAATCCTCAGTTGAGGAAAGAGACGGACATTTCAGAGGCTGCTTGTCAAAGTTGGCATCATCGGAACATATGGGATGGAGACAGAGGAACTGGGAGAATGGAATCGTCTTTACAACCTCACACCCTGCTTCCTGTAAAGTCCAGGTGACTGTCAGAGTCGGTGGGTTTATAGTGGCCAGTCTATTCCCAGAAATAGAGACAGATGTCGAGGAAAGGAGGAGTCAGATGGACCAGGTGAAGAAAGTGAGTGCGGGGTGGAAATTGGAAGTGAAGTTGATAAACTTTCCAATTCTGCTTGAAAAGCAGCAACAATGATATTATCGTTATATTGAAGAGAGAGTTGTGGGTTGGCGCTGAACTAGAACTGGAACAAAGAATATTCCACATACAATTCAGGTCAGTGTGGAAGGGGATAAATGGTAAGTAACATCTGTAAGAACACAAGCAAAGGATTTTTGGATGATCTCAATTTTACAGAAGGTAGACTGTAGGATATCAGCCAGTAGTGCAATAGTCAAGGCATGGATCAGGATTTCAGTCACAGGATGGCTAAGTAAGGTTGGAGTTGGACAATAAGTAGAGGTAGAAATAGGCAGTCTTAGTAATGATGTAGACATGGTCAGTGCTGATTGAGGTCAAGTATAATGCTGAGTTTATGAACAGTTTGCTTCAGTCTCAAACAGTTGCCAAGGAGAGGGGATAAAACTGCAGCTCTGAAATCTAAACTCAGACATGCCTACAGTGCAGCTGCTCCAGTTATCAAGTTGCTGTTTGTGCTTCAATATTCCTTACTTGTCAATGTCCTTGAACTTTATTATTTCCCCCTGATTTATTCCATCCTTTGTCCTTGTCATTATCTTCTTTACTCTCCATTGTTTTCCCTTTTTAACATATTTGATAATTTTGTATTTATCTCTCCTGCTTTACCTTACATTCTCTCTCTCAATGTTTCACAAATTATTTTGTTCAATTGCACCTGAATCTAACTTAAATGGCTGTTTTGTCACATTCTCTGAAGATCATTTAAGTATTGTACAATTTTCACAACAAAAATCTTTCTCATTTTCAACATGCTGTTTTAATCTCAGATCAATATGCATTATGTTTCTCAGTTTCCTTGTTTACTTTATTGGAAGCTTAAAATGTTAATGATCAACAAATATTTTCAGTTACCAATTTCTTTCAATACTGTAACCATCTAGAAAATTCTATAGCATTTTTACAGGATGGAGGACTTTTACAACTCATTCATAGTGATTAGTCTGCTGCCTGACCCATCCCAGGGGATATGATTATCTGGGGCTTTTTTGGGTTGTCAGATTTTCTTTTAAATTTTTAAAACTCTTTTTAACGTAAACGTGCATTTAGCACAGAAACAGGCCATTCAGGTCAACTAGTCTGCACTCTTTATGTTTCACAAGAGTCTCTTCTCAATCTTTCAGCATATCCCTCCATTCCTATTTCTCTCAGATTCTTTTTGTATCAACCATTTCCCTTTGGCATCAACAACCCAGGTATTTTAATCACTCTGCATAAAGACACCTCTTCTAAAGGATTGTTACTAGTTATCTTGCATTTGTGAAATCCTAGTTTTTAAATCTACCACAAGTGAAAACAACTTCTCCACATCTACCTTGTACAAACCCCCCCCTCCCCCTCCTCCTCCTCCTCCTCCCCCTCCTTCGTCGTTTTGAAAACCTCCATCAGATTGTCTTCAAAAGAAAATTGGCCTAACTGCTTGTGTCATATGCCATTCGGCTCATCGAGTCCACACCATACCTCCGAAGAGTGTCCCACCCAAACCGTATCCAAACATTTACCACGGGTAATCCACTTAGCCTACACATGTTTGGACTTTGCAATGAAACCGGAGTAAATAGGGAGACAAATGAGCAAATTCCACACACACTCGTCCGAGGGTGGAATCAAACTCGGGTCTCTGGCGCTTGGAGGTAGCAGTGCTTCTAAATCCTTTCGATAAACTGAGCAGACCTAGACAGACGACTCAACACTGATTTGACCAAAATCCCTGTCAATTTTGTTTAAAATTTGTTAATGAGTGGGATCCAGATTTCAGTCACATGGAGCATAGGTTCAGTACGCATGCCTCGTAATCATGCGATTTTTTTGGGGTAATAGCCAGGAATTAAAAGGGATCATTGCATTGGTAGCTCGCCACTAAATCATTCCCTTGTTTACGGAGTTACAAATGTTGAACATTAAGTCGGTAACAATAGATGCAGGCTCTTGTGGTGCAGCAGTGTTGCCCTTACTTCTGGCCCTGAAAGCCTGCTTTCAAATCCCACTTGCTCCAGCGGTATGCTATAACATGTCTGAGATGGTTGATTTGAAAATACAGTATTTTATTTTCAAATGCAGTCCATGACCAATCAGCCTGAATCGCCCCAGGCTGAAATAGGCGGTGCTTGTCAGACCTGGAACTTGATCCCCATTCACAATAGAAACGTCAAGGACAGAAGTCGTACTTATTTTTCTTTTTTGCCCATTCTCTCCATTACAGCCAATGATTACACTTCAATGTTACTTAATTGTAAAGGTTTTTGAAAAGCGTTATGTAAATGCAGGTATTATTTTAGAGCAACCTGAAAAACTCTACGCCTAAATTCGCACATTCAGAAGTAAAATTCAGAGTGCAGCGCTTGTGTTATTCCCATTCAATCTTAAATCTCTCCAAAATTGACATGATACTCTCTCATGCTCATTAGGATAATTGATTTCCGTTATGAGCTCCTTCGCCCCCCACTAGCGTTGTTAAGGAGTTCCAAACCTAAGTTCCCTCTGACCAGTGTCCATGAAGCACGCAGCTCCTCCTCCTCCTCCTGCACTGACTGACTCATCGCGTTAATTTCATTCCAGCCGCTCATTCCTGAAATTTTTCCTGAACCTGTCACCAGTCTAGTTTCCAAAATACTCCATCTCCAAAAATCCAACTTGGAATGAAAGCTGCAGACAGCCCCCCCCCCCCCCCCCCCCAAAGCGGTCAGCTTGAACCGGTTACCGATGAACTGCCTCTGCATTGAGTAAAGGTAAGTTTGGGTCAATTGAAACTTTTCTGGTTGCCGGTTGTTGTTTTTCTGTGACAAAGGCAGAAATGTGGCAGGCTGGGCATCGCTCTCATTTCTGACATTTTTGTGCCTGAACTTCCGCATTTCAGAGAAATCCCAGACTCTCTTAACCTTAAATCTTGATTATTAATTATTTTAATAATAAAGACTTGACTCTTTACTTAAAACTCATCATATTCTTGCATTTAGGAAGAGGAAGCAAAACGCGTTTGTTCACAACAGATTTTTTTTAAAAAAAACAAAGGATTGTGGAAACCAGCCCGGCATCCGAGATTGGTAACTCCACAAATATTTCCGATTTGTAGGTAACTTCTGTTTTATTTTAAATGACTAAAATATTTAAAGTGTATTATTGTATACCGGTCCGCGAGGGGTGGGGAAAGCTGGCGAAGCGAAATCTGAGCCGCCAATGCGGTGGGAATGTTCCTCCTTCGAGCGCAAACAACAGAAAAACTTATTAAAACTTACCCGGTACTTTTGCAAATGTCAGAATGTGTGTGTAGACAGTGTACAAAGTTGTATTCCTGACACGATGGCTATGCAAATAGTTCTCTTCATCTAAGATCTATGCTTGTGGATATTGGTCAACTAGTTTTATAAACGATTAGCAGGTCTTTTAAAAACAAAAAAATCCTTGTGAATATTCTTTCAAGAACTTTAATTGGCTCAAGATCTCTAATTTAAGTTTATTTTAATTTTTCTTTGTTTGAATTCAAATGCAACTAAATGTAATAAATACTTGGTTGGAAATGATCTGTGCTCTGATTCTAAATACCCGTCCTTCTCTCTGCCCTGCATGGATCAGATTTCTCAACTAATTTGTTGAATTGTCTTTGCATCAGCTTCACCTTGTCTTTAACAAGCCATTGTACTAAAGAACAATCACAGTTAAATGCCAAATAATAGGTATTTAAACAAATATATCCATGCTGATTTGTCTCTTGACATACTATCCCTGTTGTTTCATCCCTCAGATAGTGATGCTTCATTATTTAAATTGTAATCTGGGCATTCTCTTACTACAGCAATGTGGAATATTGAGTCACTCATTGCCAATCCACAAGCTGCTCTTATTTGCTTCCATTTTCTCCACTTGTCTTTGGAAGATGCAGTTCAGTGGATGACGGTTTTTCTCCACTACCTCTCTCAAGCATTATCTTAGTGTGTGCTAGTAAATGAATTACAAACTATTTGACTGTAGGCACTATCACAGCCAATAATATTCATACAACCCTTCTATCAGAAATTATTGGAAAATGAGCAGTATGATGTTCAATGTAGACGTGTGAGGTTATCCCTCTTGGACTGAAAAAGGAAAGATCAGAGTACTTTCTAGATGGAATGAAGTTAAATATAATGGCTGTGCAAAGAGACTTGGGTGTTCAGGTGCCTAGATTTTTAAAGATTAGTAAATGTGATAATTAGAGTATGAGAGAAAAACCTGGTGTTACAGTTTTATAGGTATTTTTAAAAAGGAAAATAGTTAAGTGAATTTTTGGCCTGTGTAAAGTGAGTCTGGGGAATTGTTAATGGAAAACATTAAGATGTAAGATGAATTGAGTGGGCATTTTACCTTCAGTGTAAAGGATACAAATAACATTCAAAAATGGCTGTAGATCAGGAAAGAAATAGTTAACGTTTCTGGTCCAGTGATGCTCTTTCAGAATCGGAAATTTTAATTTGCCAGGGAAGGACTGGAGCTTTGGGAAGTAAATACTGATATCTTGAAAAGAGTTCATATTACCAAAAGGGCTGTGCTGGAGATCTCCAAATGCATAAAGATGGGTAGATCCCTGGGACCTAATCAGGTGTTTCTCAGAACATTGTGGGAAGCTAAGGAAGAAATTGCTGCGCCCCTTGCTGAGATATTTGTATCACCGATAGCCATGGGTGAGGTGATTGAAGACTGGAGATTGGCTAATGTGGTGCCATTATTTAAGACAGGCTGTAAGAAAAAGTCAGGGATCTATAGACTGGTGAGCCTTGCTTCAGTGATGGGTAAGTTGTTGGAGGGGATTCTGAAGGACAGGATTTACATGCCTTTGGAAAGGCAAGGACTGATTTAGGGATAGTCAACATGGCTTTGTGCCTGGGAAACTGTGCCTCAATGATTGAGGGCAGAGTAGTAGATGTGATCTATATGGACTTCAGTAAGGCATTTGACAAGATTCCTCAGGGTAGACTGGTTAGCAAGGTTATATCACATGGAATAAAGGGAGAACTAGCCATTTGAATACAGAACTGGCTCAAAGGTAGAAGTTGGTGGAGGGTTGCTTTTCAGGCTGGAGGCCTGTGACCAGCAGTGTGCCACTAGGATTGGTGGGTCCACTGTTTTCTTTTTTTCCGGTAATGATTTGGACCTGAACTTAAGAGGTATAGTTAGTAAGTTTGCAGATGATATCAAATTTGGAGGTATAGTGGACAGCAGAGAAGGTTACCTTAGATTACAATGGGATCTTGATCAGATGGGCCAAGGGGTGGCAGATGGAGTTTAATTTAGAATGCAAGGTGCTACATTTTGGAAAGGCAAATCAGGGCTGGACTTGCAGGTTCATAGTTCCTTGAAAGTAGAGTCGCAGGTAGAAAGGATGATGAAAATGGTTTGCTTGCCTTTATTGGATGTGCATTGAGTATAGAGTAGAATAGACTTATAGGAAAGATGTGAAACTTGAAAGGATTCAGAAAATTTACAAGGATGTTGCCAAGTTTGGAGGATTTGAGCTGTAGGGAGAGTTGAATAGGCTAGGGCTGTTTTCCCTGGAGCGTCGGAGGCTGAGGGGTGATCTTAGAGGTTTATAAAATCATGAGGGGCATGGATAGGATAAATAGACATGGTCTTTTCCCCAGATGGGGGAGTCCAGAACTAGAGGGCATAGGTTTACGGTGAGAGGGGAAAGATATAAGAGACCTACGGGGCAACGTTTTCATGCAGAGGGTGGAATGAGCTGCCAGAGGATGTGGCGGAGGCTGGTACAAATGCAACATTTAAAAGGCACCTGGATGGGTATATGAATAGGAAGGGTTTGGAGGCTTATGAGGCAGGTGCTGGCAGGTGGGACTAGATTGGGTTGGGATATCTGGTTGGTATGGACAAGTTGGACTGAAGGGTCTGTTTCCATGCTGTACATCTCTGACTCTATCTCTGCATGATGAGAGATTGCAAAGCTCTATAATGCAGAGGGATAATGGTATCCCAGTGCATGAGTGGGAAAACATGAGAATACAGCAAGTACACCAGACGAAAAGTGCCATCAGCCCCTTGAGTCTGTTCCATCATTCAATGAGATTACTGATTTGTAGCCTAACGCCATATAGGTGACTTTGGCGCATAATGCTTAATGTAGAGAACAGAAACAGACTGTTCAGACCAAACTGGTCCATGGTGCCCAGTCAGCTAGTTCCAATTGCTCACATCTGGTCCATATCCCTCTTAAACTCTTCCCGTCCATGCTCCTATCCAAATGAGTTTTGAACATTGCTATTGTACCTGCCTCAGCCACTTTCTCTGGCAGCCCATTCTATATGTGAGCTACTGTCTGCTTGAAGAAGTTGCCCCTCAGGTCCTTCTTAAATCCTTCCCCTCACACCCTTAAACTTATGCCCTCTAGTTTTCCCGATCCCTGGGAAAAAGACTATATGCATTCATCCATTCTATGCCATGATTTTAAACAGCTCAGTCACTTCTCAGTCTCCTATGTTCCAAGCAATAAAGTCCTATCCTGGCAAACCTCTCCCTGTAATTCAGGCCAACTAGTCCTGGCAACATCCTTGTAAATCCTCTTTGCACTCTTTCCAGTTTAACTGTCTTTCCTATACAGGGTGGCCAAAACTGTACACAATACTTCTTCTAAGTGAGTATTCACCAATGTTTTATACAACTGTAACATAATGTCCCAACTCTTATACTGAATGCCTCAATTGATGAAGACCAGCATGCTAAATGCCTTCACCCTGTCTACCTGTAACATTACTTTTGAAGAACCATGTATCTGTACTTGTGGAACAGAGAGACCTAGGAATACAACACTCCTCAAGACCTTACCATTTACTGTATAAGTCCTACCTTGGTTTGACTTTCCAATTACAGAACTTTAAAGTGTGTAGACAAAAAATTGCATCATTATTATTACACAGTTAGAATTTCAAGACAAAATTTCAGCAGCATTGATTTCATGGAAAAAAACCCAACAAGCTTTAAAAGCATCATAATAAATAAACAGGTTAAGAAATAATGGCAGGTGAAATAATACTTCCAAAAGGATTCAATGTCAGAAGATAGGCCAGATCTAACACGGAATTAGTCATTTTGGAGAAAAGTTCTTGAAATACAGAATTGCTTCAAAATTCAACACTTAAGTCTGACGCTGACCAAAGCAACACACTATTGCATCCAGCATGCTAAGAATTAGTGTCAGTGCTATAGAACAACAAAGCTTTACAAGTGCCCAGCTATGACAAAAGAATGCTACCCAGTGAAAAGCCAATTGTTTACTCATAAAGAAAAAGCTTGATGTGGTTGGATTTCTTCCTTTAGAAAATATACCCAGTGCATTCCAAGGGGAAAATGGGGTCCAATTGATTTCAAATTTGACAAAGCATATTTCAATGATCAGCTTGGTAATTTTGAGCTTGATACAAGCATGAGTCTCTCTCTTATCAAATCAAATACCATGGCTGGAGGAGCAAAAGACACAACCTATAGAATCATTTTCAACATTGCAGGTATATTACACGCAACACTACAGTATAAAGTGTCAAACTGAGGAGGATGCTATATCATTTATAATCAGGAAGCTTCCCCCTTAAGCAACAAAGTGAGTTTTGCCATCAGTCTTTTCAAACAAATAAGACAACTGGAGGTGCATTAGGATAGGTTCTTCTTCTTGAGGGGATGCTGAGTCATTCATTGGATTGGACAAACCCAACTCTGAATACAGCATCAAACTTTCAGAGTTCCCTACAGACCAGAGTTGTCCGTCTGGATTTGAAAATCATAGTTTGCTTTTTAAGGGTGAAAGAGGAAAGCCAGAGAATTAAACACCAGTTAGCCTAACATCTGTGGTGGGGAAAATGTTGAAGTTTTATAACTGAAGATGTGTAACTGAGCACCACAAAATTTTCAGTTAAATGTTCACTGAGAACTAGCATGGATTAATGATGGGTAGGTCATGCCTGACAAACCTCATTAAACTTTTTTGAAGTGTTGACTACAGTCGTAGGATCTTTAAAGATCAAAGAGGTGGTCTTTGTGTTGAACCACAGGAGATGGGAGAGATAATAAATGTATGTCTATGAATGTTTATAAGGACTTTCACAAGGCATTTGATAAAGTCTCAGAAGAGACTATTAACTAAGATAGAAGCCTATGGAGCTGAGGGTAAACTGCTGACGTGACTGGGAAATTCATTGAATGGCAGACTACAGAAAGTAGGGATAATGGGTAGGTACTCAAATTGGTGGGATGTGACCAGTGATGTCACACATGAATCTATTACAGCCTTAATTATTCACTAGTTATTAATAACTTGGACAATGGCATAGAAAGTCATATCTCCAGGTTTGCTGATGACAAACAGTTAGGTGGTGTTGTAGACAAAGGAATACTCGGTCTAGTTAAATAGGTAAAACTGTGGCAGATGGAGCTCAATGTAGACAAATGTGAGGTTATTCATCTTGGACTGAAAAAGGAAAGATCAGGGTACTTTCGAGATGATATGAAGTTTAATATAATGGCTGCCCAAAGAGATTTGGGCGTTTGGGTGCATATATTTTTAAGATGCGTGATGCAGAAAATAATGAAGAAGGCTAATTGATTGCTGACCTTTAAACTCCAAACATCTGGATATAAGGATGCAGAAGTTATGCTTCAAATAAACAAAACCATGGTTAAAACCCTACTTGAAGTACTAGAGCAATCAGAGTACCACAATTTAGGAAGGATATATTGGCCTTGTAGGTTTATAAGAATGTCAGAGTCATACAGCGTGGAAAAACAAGCTCTTCTGTCCAGCCAGTCCGTGCTGACCTGTTTCCGCATTAAACTAGTCCCACCTGCCTGCACTTGGCCCATATCCCTTCAAATGTTTTTTATTCATGTACTTATCTAAATGTCATTTAAACATTGTAACTGTACCTGTATCCATCACTTCCACTCATGAACCACTCTGTTTAAAAATAAAGTTGCCCCCATGTCTTTTTAAAAATCTTTCTCCTCATCTTTTAAAACTATGCCCCCCCCCCCAGTTTTGAAATCCCTCATCCTAGGGAAAAGACAACTGCCATTCACCTTATTTATACCCCTTATGATTTTATAAACCTCGATAAGGTCACCCATCAAATTCCTAAGCTCCAGTGGAAAGTATCCCAGTCTATTCAACCTCTCCTTATAACTCAAAACCTCCATTCTTGCAACATCCTAGTAAATCTTTTCTGAACCTTCTCCTAATTAATAATATCCTTCCTATAACAGGGTGACCAGAACTGGACGCATTATTCCAGCAGAGACCTCACCAACATCCTGTACAACTTCAATATGACACCCCAAGCCCTATGGTCAAAGGACTCGGCAATTAATGCAAGCATGCTAAACACCGCCTTAACCACCCTGTCTATCTGTGACACAAACTTCAAAGAATTATGTACCTGAACCCTTAAGTGTCTCTGATCTACAACACTATCCAAGGCCCTATTTTTAATTGTATAAATCCTGCCCTTGTTTGTTTTATCAAAATGCAATAACTCGCATTTATCCAAATTAACCTCCTGTCTGCTATTCCACTGTCCGTTGACCCATTTGATCTTTTTTTGTAATCTTTGATACTGTTCTTCATTGTCCACTATACCACCAATTTTGGGGTCATCTACAAATTTACTGACTATGCCTTCTATATTCTTATCTAAATCATTTATACAAATGACAAATAAAAGTAGACCCAGTACCAAGGGTGTGGAACACCACTGGTCACAAGCTTCCAGTCAAAGAAACAACCCTTCACCACCACTGTCTCTTGCCATTAAGCCAATTTTATACAGTATCCAATTGGCAAACTCACTCTGAATCCCACGAGATCTAATTTTACTAATTAATCTGCCATGTGAAACTTTGCCAAGTAAACCATGTCTATCGCTCTGCCTTCATCAATCTTCTTGGTTACTTCCTCAAAAAACACAATCGAGTTTGTGAAACACAAGTTCCCTCACACACAACCATGCTGACTATCCTCAATCATTGCTTGCCTCTCCAAATGCCTATAAATCCTATCTTTCTGATTCGGTTCCACCAACTTCCTACCACCAAATTCGGACTCTCAGGTCTATAGTTCCCAGGCTTCTCTTTACCTCCTTCCTTAAACAAAGGCAGAACGTTAGCCACTCCAGTCCTCTGGCACCTCACCCATAGTTATAGATGATACAAATATTTCTGCAAAAGGTCTCTCAATTTCCTCCCTAACTTCCCACAAAATCCTGGGATACACTAGATCAGGTCCTTTTTATTTTTTCTAAGACCTCCCCACTACTACTCCTGCAATGTGAACCTCAATATTTATTCCTAAATTCTTTAGCCTCCATTTCTTTCTCCACAGTAAAAGCTTATGTAAAATATTCATTTAATGTCTCTCCCATTTTTTGAGGTTCAACACAACCATGACCTCTTGAGTTTAAGGGCCCGTCTCTCTCTAGTTGCTTTCTTGTACTTTGTAGAATCTCCTTTTAGGTTATCCTTGACTTTATCTGCCAAGGCTATTTCATTCTCTCTTTGCCTTCCTAATCTCCCTCTTAAGAATGCTCCTACATTTCAAGAGATTCATTTGCTATCTGGACTTCAGGATTAAGTTATGAAGACAGATTATGGAAATTAAACTTGTTTTCTCCAGAATTTAGAAGGTTATGAGGTGATCTGATCAAAGTCTTCAAGATATTAACAGGAAAAGACAGGTTAGATAAAGATAAACTGTTTCCACTGTTTGGAGATTCTGGGACTAGGGGCATAGTCTGGGCGTCAAAGGCCAGACCATATAGGAGACCCTATTAGGAAGGATGTCTACACCCAAACTGTGCTGGCGGTTTGGGACTCTTTCATAAATGGCAGTGGATGGTGGATCAAGTACTAGTTTTAAATTAGAAATGGATCACCTTTTCTGTTAAGCGAAGGTATTGAGCGATATGAGCCAAAGGTTAGACCACAAATCAGCAATGGTCTCATTAAATGGCAGAACAGACTGATGGTGCTGAATGGCCTACCTCTATTCCTATGCAACAAGATATGACTAATATGTGGTAGCCATATGTCAAAATGAGTGATTTTTACGTTTTGAGAGAAATAAGAGCGTAACAAAGATGATACTACAAAACAAAACTTAGATGGGCGGCACGATGGCTCAGTGGTTAGCACTACTGCCTCACAGCACCAGGGGCCGGAGTTCGATTCCTGCCTCCGGTGACTGTGCAAACTCCACCCAGACACACTCCCTGTGTCTGTGTGGGTTTCCTCCGGGTGCTCCGGTTTCCTCCCACAATCCAAAGATGTGCTGTTCAGGTGAATTGCCCATAGTGTTAGGTGCATTAGTCGAGGTAAATATAGGGTGGGTTACTCTTCAGAGGGTCGGTGTGGATTTGTTGGGGCGACGTGCCTGTTTCCATACTGTAGGGAATCTAATCCATTATAGAGAAATGAGTGTATGAAAACAAAGCTGGCTAAAGTGAATTGGCAAATTTAGATAAAAGGATAGGTTAATAGAGATGCAGTGGCAGGTATTCAAGGTGATATTTCACAATACAAAGCACAGCTACATTTCAAAGAGTAATAAAAATTCCAAGAAATGGACCCACTTTTTTGGTAAATTAGAAACTTTAAAGATAGTAACAATCTTCCTTTTTTAAACAAAGTACATAATTCTCCTATGGTAGTAGGTCAGAAGACTGGATAGAATATAAAATCAACAAAACTGACCAAAAAGAGGATAGAAAATTCCAGTAGAAGTGAAAGCTGGCCAATTTTTTTTTTTAGAAGGAGGGTCTAAAAGTATTTAGTTAATAAGGTGAGCAGTGGTCCCACAAAAAGTGAGACTGGACAATTGATTATAGAAATGGCAGATTAATTGAACAGATTTTGCATTAGTCGTCTTATGCTGTGACAAATCTCCGGAGCAGGCGAGACTTTAACCTGGATTTTTTGGCTCCGAGGTAGGTGCACTATACCACAAGAGGCCCACTCTTAGAGTCATATGGATGTACAGCATGGAAACAGGCCCTTCGGTCCAATTTGTCCATGCTGACCTGATATTCTAAATTAATCTAGTCCTATTTGCCAGCATTTGGCCCATATTGTTCTAAACCATTCCTATTAGTATAGCATCCAATTAAATGTTGTAATTGTACCAACCTCCTCCACTTTCTTTGGCAGCTCATTCCATACATGCACTACCCTCTGGAAAACGTTGCCCCTTAGGTCTGTTCTAAATTTTTCCCCTCTCGTCCTAAAGCTATGCCCCCTTGTTTTGAACTCCCCTCACCCATTGAAAAGACCTTTATGTATTTACCCTATTTATGCACGTCATGATTTTATATGCTTCTATAAGATCACCCCTCTGTGTCTGACGCTCCAGGGAAAACTGCCCCAGCCTATTCAGCGTCTCCCTATACCTCAAACCCTCCAACCCTGGCAACTTCCTTGTAAATTTTTTCTGAACCCTTTCAAGTTTCACAACACTCTTCCAATAGGAGGGAGACCAGAATTGCACACAGTATTCCAAACGTGGCCTAACCAGTGTGCTGTACAGCAGCAACATGACCTCCCAACTCCTACACTTCATGCACTGACCAATTAAGGAAGGCATCCCAAACGCTGCCTTCACCCTATTTATCTGTGACTCCACTTTCATGATAGAAAATACAAGTAACATCCCAGCAGTTGAAATGGAAAGAAGGGAGGAAGTCGGAAAACACACAATCATCTAGGAAATGATATGGAGTAAATTGTTGGGGCTGCAGGCTGACAGAAACATGGGTCCAGATGGACTTAAGATCCTAGGATAAAAGAAAATGGCTAGTGAGATAGTGAATGCATTGGTTTTAATTTTCCAAAACTTGATTTGTAGATAGTTCCATTAGATTGGAAGATAATAAATGTTATTCCTTTATCTTTAAAGAAAGAGAGAAATAGCAAAAAAATGACAGACCATTAGAGCTTAATAACAGTCATAGGGATAATGTCATAACTTATTATGAAAAAAGTTATAACTGGGCACTTGGATAAGTTCGAGATAATCAGGCAGAATCAACATGACTTTGCAGAAGAGAAATCATGTTGGCCAATCTGTTAGAGTTCTTTGAGGCAATACAGGCTGTTTGGTGGGGAACTGGTGGGCATGCTGTACTTATTTGATGTGGAAAATAAAAGCTTATGGTGTAAGGGATAGCATCTTGGCATGGATGAAATTTTCTCTGGCTAAGAGGAAATGGTGGCTAAAGTCTTTTTTAGTTGTAAGATGTAATGAGTAGTGTACTGCAGGGATCCATGCTGAATCGCTACTGTTTTCTATTTATATAAATGACTTGGATGATGGGATTGTTGCCAAATCTGCTGATCATACAAGGATAGTTAGGAAAGTAAGTTGTGAAGAAGACGCATGGAGGTTATGAAAAGATAGGTTATGAGTCGGCAAAAATATAGCAAATGGAGCGTAATACATGAAAATGAAATTCTTCAATTTGGCAGGAAAAGTGAAAAAACAGTATATTATCTAAATGGTGAGGGCTCTGAGGTGCAGAGGCATCTGGATATCCTAGTGCATGAATCATAAGATTTAATATGCAGGTATAGCAAGAAATTAAGAAAACTGAATGAATATTGCCATTTATCATGGGAGTTGAACTCAGCAAGTAAGGAGGTTATGCTTCAGTTATACAGGATACTGATGGACTGCATTTAGATTACTGTGTATGGCATTAGTCACCTTAGTTAGGGAAAGATGTGAATATACTGGAGGAAGATCAGAGACAACTAGCCCTGGGAATGAAGAAAGGTTGGACAGGCTAAAATTGAATCTACCAGAGTATAGAGTCAGAGGTAACTTTTTTTTATTAAAAGATGCAAGGTCCTGCGGATTTTGACAGGGTAGGTGTGGAGATTGATGCCTGTGTGGAATCTAGAGCTAGGGTCCCCGTTTAAATGCCATTCCTTCACCACTTTTTCAGGAATGGCATCCTTGAATATTTTTAAGGCAGAGATAGATGGATTCTTAACTTTTCACCCTTTTATTTATCAAGGTGGTGGGGACATAGATTTGTTTTGCAGTTAGATCAGCTATGATTCTCCTTCTAGAATGATGGAGGAGCCTGATGGGACTTCTGTTCCTAGTTTGTATGTTCATGTGAGGTGTGCCTACGAGACCAAATATCTGCAGAGGAAGCTATAAACTGTGACAGACACACTGTTCAGAGTGACTATCAACTGTCATAGAATGACTGAGCAATTCTTGAAGTGATTGAATTATTTACTCAGGCCTCATCGAACCACTGGCAAGGAATCTAAAACTGGCTCAATCAAATAAAACTGTAACAAAAGAGCAGAGAATGTGCTGTCATTTAGCGACATTGTGTTCAAGGCTGACCAGATCAAAGCCTCGTCTGCTGGTCATGAAGAATTACTTTTAGCATTGATAACATTTCACAATTGTTGATGATTTGCTGGTGTTTAATGAAAGGCTGATATTACCAACTTCGTTGTTGGTCGGTATCCGAGACAAGCACACGTGGGCATTACCAAATACAAAGCCTAGACGCGGGTGTCAGTATATTGGTCAGGGATCTCAAAGGAAATTGCTCTCATCACTGGTGCAATTTGGACTATCGACAGACTTAGCAGAGAGAGATGCTATGTTTCACCACCAAACCACTGAAGCAAATGAGAATTGATCTGTTTGTTCAATGGATGGTTTTGATTATTGCTGTTGACTATTTTTCACGGTAGATGTAGGCTAAAAACATGTTATCCTCCACCACTATAGAAGCAGTTGTCAGGATCTTGCCTGAAATTTTCCCTATATATGGGATCCCTGACATGGTTGTGTCAGAAATTGGACCGCAGTTTGCCCAAAAATATTTCTGCCAGTTTGCAGCCACTTTAGATTTGGACATGTAACCAGCTCGCTGAGATACATACAGCATAATGAGGAAGCCGAATGTGGGGTCCAGACAGACAAGTCTCTTTTGAAGGAAAATGCTGACTTTTTTACAATATTGTTTAAATTACCCAGCCATCCCCATTCCAGTTTGGTTTATTGCCATCAGAATTGCTCAAGATATGAAAACTGGAGAGTCTATTCCCTATCCGATCAAGGAGGTACTATAGCTGAGACCATGGGACTATATAAAAATGTTTGCCAAAATAAAAAAAAAAGTCTTAACCAGTCAGCAGGCTGCTAACAACAACATGTTTCATTTGCATGATGGCTACCGCACTTGGGCATAGGGCAGCAGGTGTAGATAAGAGACCCCAATAGCAATGGGACAGATATCCCAAGATTCGATTGACGAGCAATGATCATATGTTGTCCATAGATGACTTGAAAAAAGTTCTGGGATTTGCATATTAATCAATTGAAACTTATATCCCCATTCTAAGTGATTAAAGACTTAACAGCAATCTAGGTTTGTCCAACACATCACGTCAGTTGTATGACACTTTGATCTTTTACTACAAATTCTGTCTCCTATGATCCTGCCCCACTTGACAAAGGCGCAGTGCTCTGAAAGCTTGTACTTTTGAATAAACCTGTTGGATTATAACCTGGTGTTGTCTGAATAATAAATCAAATCAGTCATTCAACACTTGGGGGTGAACCCAGTGAACAATGTCATAATGGTGATGATTTGCAGATCAATACAGTCAAGATCAGAATTGAGGCTACAATCCACAATCCAAAGAACTACCAATCTTCTAAGTTGGAAGACTATGCATTCTGGAAGATGTGTGAAACCTCCAGACTGTCTGAATTTTTGAAGTCACAGACTTGTGCAGACAGTGTGTGGAAGGTCAGGCAGTGATTACCGTAGAAATGGATAAAACCATTAACTTTTATAAATTTTAATTATGGGTTTTTTAAAAAACTTGAAATCTTATGTTAACATGGCTTTGGAAGATTTGATGTTGAAATTGCATTAAGCTCCATTTAGTCTATGGGTAGAATCTTGGGGAATTGCACACAAAAGCACTAGGATCAGGAGTAGGCCGTCTCCCCCTTCTAGCCTGCTCTTCCATTCAATAAGATCATGGCTGATCATTTTGTGGCCTCAGCTCCAATAATGCACCCTCTCACATAACCCTTAATTCCTTTACTGTTCAAAAAATTATCTATCTTTGCTTTAAAAACATTCAATGAGGAAGCCTCAACTACTACATTGGGCAGGGAATTCCAAAGGTTTACAACCCTCTGGATGAAGAAGTTCCTTCTCAATTCAGGCCTAAATCTGTTCTGCCTAATTTTGAGGTTATGCCCTCTTGTACTATTTTCACCCACCAGCGGAAACATTCTCTCTACTTCTACCTTCTGTATTTCCCTTCGTAATTTTATGTTTCTATAAGATCCTCCCTCATTCTTCTAAGGTTCAATGGAGACAGACATGTTATCTGTGGCACCTGATAGTCTTGTAATTATGTCTAATGTGACAAAGTAATTTCTATCAATTTTGTTATGCAATAACCTGCTCTTGTTAAATAAATTTGATGATTTGGAGATGCCGGTGTTGGACTGGGGTGTACAAAGTTAAAAATCACACAACACCAGGTTATAGTCCAACAGGTTTAATTGGAAGCACACTAGCTTTCGGAGCGTCGCTCCTTCATCAGGTGGCTGTGGAGGATTGTGCCTTACAATTGTGTTCTCCATAACCACCTGATGAAGGAACAACACTCTGAAAGCTAATGTTTCCAATTAAACCTGTTGGACTATAAACTTATTACGTAAAGGCATTTTCTTTTTAAAAGGGGTAAAAACAATGACTGCAGATGCTGGAAACCAGATTCTGGATTAGAGTGGTGCTGGAAAAGCACAGCAGTTCAGGCAGCATCCGAGGAGCAAGAAAATCGATGTTTCAGGCAAAAGCCCTTCATTCCTGATGAAGGGCTTTTGCCCGAAACATCGGTTTTCCTGCTCCTCGGATGCTGCCTGAACTGCTGTGCTTTTCCAGCACCACTCAAGTCTTAAAAAGAAAATGGATTAATCAGTGATCTGTGTGTGAAATGCCTCACTGAGAACACTGAAAATCAAGCTCACCTGTGCCCCCAACCCCCCAATTCCTGGAGTCATATCGAAAGGTAAAGATTTTATCAAAGTAGGCACATATTCTTCAGTTTAAATGTCTGCTTAGATCCAGGTGAACAGAAAACACAGACCAGGCTTTTGTACTTAACAAGAATTACTATTTTTTTTATAAACAAATAGATTCTAGCTACAGATTTAAAAATGTACTATGACATATAATGCTACTAGTTAAAGCTCTAAGCCTCTTTTAAATCTTCTATACACACGTGCACACAGAGACAGACTAACATTGATTTTATTGGTGTCAGGCCAAACTGAGAAGATGGCTTCTGTCCACAGAACTATTGGGTTCACTGAAGTGATCTTTAGTTTCCTGGACTTAGCATCTCTCTTCTTCAGGTATTCCTTGAAAGAGGGTCTGAGCAACCCCCGTTTGCAAATTAAGACTCTGCTTTAACTAGTTGCTTTTAATGAATAAACTGGCTTTATTCAGGCTTTAGGTTTTTTAGAGAGAAAGACCGACTCCACTTCCCCTTCAGAGGTGTGACAGCTACTGGCCATGTCATCTAACATTTTCTTCGTAAGAATGAAAAGGGAAATTGGTGGCACCATGGTCAACCACCCAGTGACCAATAACAAGGAAGCCCATTAACCTGCTCAGGAAAAGCAGTTTTCCTAGTTGACTATCCATCACTTTTCCCTGAAACCTTCCAAATCTTTTCCTTTTCAGGATTTGGAGATGCCGGTGTTGGACTGGGGTGTACAAAGTTAAAAATCACACAACACCAGGTTATAGTCCAACAGGTTTATTTGGAAGCACTAGTTTTCGGAGCGCTGCTCCTTCAGGTGGTTGTGGAGAATAAGATCATAAGACACAGAATTTATAGTAAAAGTTTAGTGTGATGTAACTGAAAAGGACCTGGATTGTTTAAGTCTCATCTTTTGGAATGAACATGTTGGTTTCAGTTCTTTCATGTGTAAATCGCAGAACATTTAAAAGTTACATTCTCAAGTGAACTTTAACTATTGGTGTCATGTCGGCCTCTCACGGACTTGTACCCTTTAACACACACAGATACACACACTCTCTCACAGACAGACACTCATAACCCTCACCCCACACACACGTTCGAGGGGTGAATTTGTAATTGCAGAATTACAGTTTACTTTGCTCAAAAACTGCATGAATCCATGTAAGATTCTGTAAATCTTACAGACAATGGTCAGACTGATTCTAATCTAAAAATTGGATTTACAGAATCTTACATGGATTCATGCAGTTTTTGAGCAAAGTAAACTGTAATTCTGCAATTACAAATTCACCCCTCATGTGTGTGGGGTGAGGGTTATGAGTGTCTGTCTGTCTGTGAGAGAGTGTGTGTGTGTGTGTGTGTGTGTGTGAAAGGGTACAAGTCCGTGAGAGGCCGACATGACATCAATAGTTAAAGTTCACTTGAGAATGTAACTTTTAAATGTTCTGCGATTTACACATGAAAGAACTGAAACCAACATGTTCATTCTAAAAGATGAGAGACTTAACAAACAATGCAGGTCTTTTTCAATATATAATTTCAGGTACATCACACAGTAAACTTTTTTTGCTATAAATACTGACTTATGATCTTGTACTCCACAACCACGTGATGAAGAAGCAGCCTCCAAAACCTTTCAAATAATTGTCTAATTCTCTCTTCAGAGCCACAGTTGAATCTGCATCAACCACACTAGTGCATTCCAGATACTCTCACTTGCTGCATTTTTCTAAAGGGTTTTCCTCATGTCACTGTCTCTTTGCTAATCACCTTCAGTTGTGTCCACTGGTTCTGGATAATTAGTGACAATTTAAACTAACAACATACGAGAGCTGAAAAGGAAACAACCTCTTCGGTCTTTCCTAATAGATGGAAGCTTTCAGTTCATCATTCCTGTAAATATTGCATCTGTTCCAGTAAATTGTCTGATACTACTGTTTGAAAGCTGTTATGTTTAAAAATGAATGGCAGCATGTGTTTATATCCGGCTCTCTGGTTTAGAAAGGCAGAATGATGGATGCATCCAACAATGGTGCCACGTGATCTTTTATATCCACCTGGCACCTCCAGACTGAAGTTTCACCTGAAAGACAGGACTCCAACAAAGCAGTGCTCCTTCACGACTGTGCTGGAATGTTAGCCTTTTTTGTATTCAAATCTTGGAGTAAGATTAAGACTAAAACATACAACCTTGTGATTCCGAGACACGTGCGCTATCAATTGAACCACAGCAGACAAAAAGTTTCTGGTGACCATGGGTAAAAAAAGGTTTCTGGATTGCATGGTGCTCTAACTATAACTTCTTTATTTACTACATAAAGACGGTGCTTAATTTTGTATTATTACGATTGAAAATAATATTTTTGTGTTCGTTGGTCTTTTAATCGAGAATATTTTGCAAGTTTGTAACAAATTGAAGTTTGTTTTTAATTGATTAAAGAACGCAAATGATACCAGCCGGCAGCTGTCAGCACGCGGTCCCAGCGCTGTTGAGTGACTTTGCTTGTTGTCAGCTTGCACTTTCCAGGCTGCACTTTGACTGTGCTCCAATTAAGATCTGCAACAGGTGGTGTTAGTCTGGGTTAGCAGCTGTTCAGAATGAGATGCTAAAGAAGGACTGCCTGTAAAAATAATTTCTTCACAATGCCCTTCGCTGCTATTCGGTTAGGCACCAGCTACACGTACCTTGTATCAGAACACACTCAGATGTGCTAAAACTGCTGATCACAACATCATTTGTTTAAGGGCCACCCATTTGTAGCTTGGGTTTCAACAAAGAGCAAAAGCAGATGTTTGAAAACTTCATTCTGTGCCCATTGTGAAGAGCCTTCAGAAGTATAACATTAGATTAGATTCTGTTTTAAAGTATCTGCTATTGAAAGAGTATTTTTAGGTTATAAACAGGCAGTTTTTCTATTATGCAGTGATCGCGTTCGTATGCAAGCCCGCATTATAGAAAAATTGCACTTTAGAAACAGCACTTGAAGTATTGGTGATGTAATCATGTTACAGCCAACACGTTTCAAAAATTTGCGCTTTGAAAACATGTCCCTAATTCTTCAACCACGTTACAGCGAACTCACATTAAGAAAACGCAAGTTATAGCAGAACCACCTGTAGTACCAGGGTGGCACACTAGTGGGAGCAGGTCTGGCATTCGAGTTAAGAACATTTTGAGTATACAAATTAGTGTAACAGTATTGAGGAGTTTTTGTTTAACCTTCCAGGATACTGTGATTCACTGGACAATCTCATTGTGCATATAAAGCATATGTCCTATAATCTATCCCTCCACCTCTGTACTGCACAATACAAAACTTTTACTGAAACAAACGTCCATTAACTTCGCAGGGTATTCATAGTCTCTAATACCAAAATCCAAATATGGCATCTGTTCCCTGAGTAATTGAGGATTTGTGCCACAATGTGTATTTATACAGCTCCTTTAATAGCATACAATGTTCCAACACACTTTTTGATCTTCACCCAGAGAGTAGTGGAAATCTGGAATGTATTGCCTGAGTGTAATTGAAGCAGGAAATCTCAACATTTTAAAAGTACTTGGATGAGTACTTGATGTCATAACATTCAAGGCTATGGGCTGAGTGCTACAAAGAAGGGTAGATTTTGTCAGTGCAAATGCGTTAGGCTGTGCTATATGATCCTAAGGAGTACAGGTGGGAAAATTTGAGTTATGGTCTCAATCAGATCAGCCAGGAAATTTAGTTAATGACTGCGCAGGCTCAGTGACTGAATGGTCTACTCTTCCTATTTCCTATCTTTTACATTGTTGAAACTAATTACCTCATTTTCCCTTTATTATACTCTATCTGCCATCTTGCTGCCAAGTCTTAATTTGTTTGACCCATTTGCACACTTTTGGCTGCGTTTTCCTGTAATGTCATAATCTCCAATGTCAGGAATGTTTGCAGGTCCCAAGCCCATTTATAGCCTCAGCATGTACCTGCCAGATTGGTGGGTTTTTTTTTAGACATCTTCCTGATTAATCACCTGCACCTTTTGCAGTCCATTTTAAGAACAGTGGATCATCCAGGGAAGCATTTGGCCCAAATGACAGCCCTACTGAGAGACGAGCACTGCTGGGAAAGAGAAAGATTTAGTGGGATAGTGCAAAATGGAAGTGCACACACAGGCCTCTGTTCAGTTGTGAAAATTATGGCAAAGTGCTATGAAGGGACCTTGAGATGAAAGGTTGTCCTTCCAGTGACAATTCTAGACACCAATAAGCACTGCAACCCCAATCTTGCCAATTAATTCTGCCATCCATAACCTTCTATGGAGTGTAGTAATTATCTCCAGAGGGAGTTCGATTCCTGAAGGACAGATTGGGATTTTGCAACTTAGAAAAGTTTATAGTGGAGAGAGAGAATGACTTTGGAGCCCCAATTAATTGAATTGTCTGACACTGGTCCTTTCCATGGTGCAGATTGCCAGTACCTGTGGCTGCTCACACTGGGAAAGTTGTCTGGAGGCAGCACCTGAGATCTGACCTGGAGAGATCTTGTTCCATTCCTGGTCTATCAGCCTCCAAACCCTGTCCCTGCCGCTTCCGGTTGTCAGTTTCAGCTGTCCGCTGTAGTGGCCGGTATATTGGGTCCAGGTCGATTGTTTGTTGATGGAGTTTGTGGATGAGTGCCAAGCTTCTAGGAATTCCCTGGCTGTTCTTTGTTTCGCTTGCCCTATAATGGTAGTGTTGTCCCAGTCAAATTCATGTTGCTTGTCGTCTACGTGTGTGGCTACTAGGGATAGCTGGTCGTGTCGTTTCGTGGCTAGTTGATGTTCGTGGATGCGGATTGTTAGCTGTCTTCCTGTTTGTCCTAACGATCCGCAACTACAGCGGACAACTGAAACTGACAACCGGAAGCGGCAGGGACAGGCCACTATAAATGCCGGAGGAAACACCACAGAAGTGCTTCACAGGAGGCTGCCAAGCACTGAGGATGTCACCTAGACAGGGGACGAAACGTTTGCAACAAAAACTTCCAGCTCGGCGAACAGAACCACAGCAACGAGCACCTGAGCTACAAATCTTCTCTCAAACCTTGAATGGTATAGTATAGGGAAACAAAGCCAGGTCAAAATGGAGTGTCTTCGGGAATTAAATGATGGGCAACTGAAAGTTTAGGATCATGTTTGAGCAGTAAACCAAAGTGTTCCAGATCTGGTCTTGCAATCTGTTCTACCTCCCCAATATACAGATGACTGCATTGAGTGGTGAATACAGCAAGCTGAACTGAAGACATTGCAAATAAATTGCTACTTCACCTGATAGGAATGTTTGGGCCTTGAACAGTGAGGGGGTTAAATAAAGAGAGATTCTTGATTAGTAAGGAAATCGAGCAATACAGGGAGAAGGCAGGAGAATAGGATTAAGAAACATTAGCCATGATTGACTGGCAGAGCAGATTTGGACCAAACTACCTAATTCTGCCTTATAAGAGAAGCTGAGCTGACAGACGTTGTATCTTGTAATCTCTGCCCTGATTGATTTTCATGATATATTATTTGAGGATATTATCTTGATTGGATTCCACAAACCTGCCTCCAGTCTACCTTTGCCAGATTGATTTTTCCACGATGATAGATTTAAGTTTATTGTCACTTTAGTACAGGGTACGAGAGTATAGTGAAAAGCGTACAATGTCACTATACACAGTACTATCTTCGGTAAAACATATCTAGGTACAGAATGCTTTAGTTACAGAAATAGCAAAATAAATAAACTAAAAGATAGTGTTAAGCACAAGTAGTGCTGAGACTGTTCCACATTTCTCTCTCAATTCTTCCTTTTGTGTTTCTCTCAGACGATATAATTCTTACAGCATTTGATAGTGCAATGATTTGGTTGTAATTGATGTGAATTCCATTCCCCTTTCATCATTAAAGTGAAATGCAGTAAAATGAAGGGCCCACTGAAAACACTATTGTATTGCTGCAGAAATTCTGAATGGGACAAATGTGCTGTTTTCAAGAAGCTGAATTCTTAAAATGTCAAAGTGGGTAGATAGGTAGAAAGTTGGAAGTTAGAACAGTGTTTTCACATTATTATCCTGTGAAATACAGAAGGGCTCATGAACAATTTAAGATTAGATGCTGAATTGTGAAATTACAAAATCTCTTGGAAGCTTGTATTACTTAACAGAACAAAGTAAAGTCAAGCCCACTGGCAGCAGAGCTCACCTCAGTGGGCTTCCTACTGGCTGACTTGGTGAAGATGAACATGATGGAGAGAGGTATTGGCGGAATTGGCCACAATGCTCTGGATTATTTTTCTTTCTTTTTACTTGGCTCTCTTTCTATCATTTCTCTTTTCTTTTGGAGCTGTTTGTGGCAGGTTAGTCAGTGAAATTAGCATGGCAGTTAGAGTAGGCTGTGTGCTGAATAGCAACTCCTCCTGGTGCTCAGAGGTAATGGTGGATACAGCTCCTCACAGTAACTGGAGGTGGTGGTGGCAACGACCGCAGGAATGTCCTCCTGACATCGGGATTAGTGGTGGCCGTGGCAGCAAAGCTTCTCCAGCAACCGGGGCGGTGGCAGCAGCAGACTTTTCAATATGTCACTTTGCTGGCTTCGCCATCTTCGAGGAGGGCAGCTGGAGTGGGCCTCTTGACAAGATAGCGACAACAGCCTGGTCAAGCAGAGGAGCTGGAGACTCCTGGCTGAGATAGGCATAGAGCAGGGACTCCTGGCATTAGTGAGGCAGCAGCAGCAGCATAGTGTGCCCGGAGCTGGAACTCCTGGTGTCATCCAAGTGGCAGTGGAGTCAGAGTTCTGGTTGCAAGACGTGTGCATTCAGCATGGGACTTAGCATTCATTGCAGCATTGGTGAGGTTGGTCCAGCAGCGAGGTGATGGCGCCTAAAGAGTGGCAACTCCTACATTGGTGGATCTGGAGCAGACAGCAGTGGTGGGAAGAAGGTGGCACAGGTATCATTGAGCTGGCTCAGGACCCTTCCAGTCATATCTTTATCCTTTTTATTCTTAAACTATGCCGGATTGTAGCAAATGTTGAAGCTTTTCACTGTCCTTTTGCTGTATTATTCACTGTAAAATGCAGGTGACAAATTATCATTGCAAATATCTGATGAGGATTTTTTGAAAGTTAACTAAAATGAGTATTATCTCAAGTAATTTGAAATGTTAATAGAAAATTATTTCCCCTTCCTTCATACACTTCAGTGTTCTCAGTGAATGCTGCACTCCATGTGTGGAAAAGTGTCAATGTACTTTCCTAATACACAATTGATACATTGAATGGGGAGTTGAGCATGGTGCTGGGAAAGCACAGCAGGTCAGGCAGCATCCAAAGAGCAGGAGAATCGATGTTTCTGAAGCGTTGATTCTCCTGCTCCTTGGATGTTGCCAGACTTGTGCTTTTCCAGCACCACACTCAACTCTGATCTCCAGCATCTGCAGTCCTCACTTTGTTCCTATCCAATGTCGGAGAATGGCCGAGTCTCACTGTCATGGACTGTTAATCCTGATACCCACGTAATGTTCTGACGACCTGGGTTTAATCCCATCATGGCAAATGATGGAAATTGAATTCAACAAAAATCAGGAATTAAAAGCCTAATAATGACATGAATAGATTATTGAGAAAAACCTATAAAGTACTTTTTAGGGAAAGAAACTGTTATCCTTACCTGGTCTGGGCTACATGTGACTCCAGGTAAAAACAATGACTGCAGATGCTAGAAACCAGATTCTGGATTACAGTGGTGCTGGAAAAGCACAGCAGGTCAAGCAGCATCCGAGGAGCAGAAAAATTGACGTTTCGGGCAAAAGCCCTTCATCAGGAATAGAGGCAGAGTGCCTGAAGAGTAGAGAGATAATGTGGTTGAGTTTTAATTGCCCCCTACATAGTGAGGGATGCCCAATGGGTTTGGTCAATGATGCCCTCATCGATGAATGAATGTTTTTTCTCCTGAATCTGCATGTAGCTGTGCAATTCCAGAATAAACCTAACAATGTGGGTAGTGACCATTTGGATGATGGTACTAGCCTGTGATGAAGATCAAAGAAGTAAATGTTGAAGGTTAAAACTTCCAAGAACAATTATTTGGCTGGTAATTGCTTACTTCCCAACAAAGTCTTATGAACTCTTCAAATGTCTCTCGCTGTCTGTCTGTCTCTTCCATTGCCTCTCACAATCACTGACACTTTTTCTTCCCATCTCCAAGTTAATTACAAGATTCTTTTACAATTGAGAAAGGAGAAGAGCTACAGTGGAGATAAAATAACTCCCAGTGATCTCCTAGCAGCTGCCATAACTGAACTTGTGCTGATTATCATGCCCCTAGCTAGTCCAATAAAATAGCAAATATCAATTTCAGGTTGAGGTGCATCACATTTGATTTATTCACCAGTTCCTAAAATTCTTTTTCCTTTTTTACCTCAGATGTGCTGTGCTGTCCTCCAAGCTGAGGCTTGGAGACCCCAGACCATTAAAATAGAGACAAACAGTTGGAGCGAGGGCACCAGCCCTGACCACAACTCTGAGACAATGAATGACTCAATTGAGAAGAATTTGGACAATGATGCAGAGGGTGTGTGGAGTCCTGACATCGAGCAAAGTTTCCAGGAAGCTTTAGCCATTTACCCACCATGTGGCAGGCGAAAAATTATCCTGTCGGATGAAGGAAAAATGTATGGTGAGTGACCGATGCTTTGATTTCACGGAGGAGTAAACTGTCAGCTGTACTTTAACACTGAAGGCTGATTCCTCTCTTTTTATTGCTTCTGCTGAAATGAAGTATTATCCAGAGACTTCACTTTACTCAAAAAGTATTTAAATTGGTTGAGTGGGTTGCAAATGCCTTCTCAGCACTTCTTGTTTTATGCTTGTCCATGAGCAGCTTCCAATTTAAAAATCACTGAACCTTCACAAAACTGTGAGTAGCCTCTTTATTTCAATGTATGATACATTCCAGACTGCTGGATGCACTTGCAGCTTAATAGGAGTGTCGCTCCCAGGCCAGTTCAGATTTGTGTTCACATGAAAATAAGTAAAGCAGTTTGAGAATATAACTGCCTCACCTTCTCCGTGACATCGCCTCATCAATCTTCTGTATGAATGTGGGAGGAAAATTTGATGTGAAGGATTTCCAGCAGGATAGATCTAAAGATTTCAGGTTTTAAATGGTAGCAATTTTGCATTTTAGATATTTTCTTTTCGTGAAGGTTCGTATGTCCATGAAATTCTATGTGAAAGGACAATTTGTGTTTAGAAGCACCAATTTTGAAAGTAAATAGAACATGGAACATTGCAGCGCAGTACAGGCCCTTTGGCCATCTGTTGTGCCAACCCGTGGAACCAATCTGAAGCCCATCTTACCTACACTATTCCATTCTCATCAATATGCCTATCCAGTGACCACTTAAATGCCCTTAAAGTTGGCGAGTCCACTACTGTTGCAGGCAGTATTCCATGCCCCTACTACTGAGTAAAGAAACTACCTCTGACATCTGTCCTATATCTTATCACCCATCAATTTAAAGCTATGTCCCCTCATGCTAGCCATCACCATCCGAGAAAAAAGACTCTCCACTGTCCACCCGATTTAACCCTCTGATTATCTTGTATGTCTCTATTAAGTCACCTCCCCATCATCTTCTCTCTAATGAAAACAGCCTCATGTCCCTCAGCCTTTCCTTATAAGACCTTCTCTCCATACCAGGCAACATCCTAGTAAATCTCCTCTGAACCCTTTCCAATGCTTCCACATCTTTCCTATAATGCAGTGACCAGAACTGTACACAATACTCCAAGTGCGGCTGCACTGGAGCTTTGTACAGCTGCAGCATGACCTTGTGGCTCCGAAACTGAATCCCTCTCCCAATAAAAGCTAACATACCATATGTCGTCTTGGCAACCCCATCAACCTGGGTGGCAATTTACAGGGATCTATGTACATGGACACCAAGGTCTCTGCTCATTTGTATTACCAAGAATCTTCCTATTAGCCCAGTACTCTTTTATTCCTCTTACTCCTTCCAAAGTGAATCACCTCTCACTTTTCTGCATTAAACTCCATTTGCCACCTCTCAGCCCAGCTCTGCAGCTTATCTATGTCCCTTTGTAACCTGCAACATCTTCAGAACTATCCACAACTCCACTGACTTTAGTGTCATCTGCAAATTTACTAACCCACCTTTCTACACCCTCATCCAGGTCATTTATAAAAATGACAAAAAGCAGTGGCCCCAAAACAGATACTTGTGGTAAATATTTGTTTACTTTCTACCTGATTCTAATTGTTTAATTAAACTTTTTTTATAGTTAGATCAATCACACTGATGTCTATGCTCCTACAACTACTACATAGAACATAGAAGAATACAGCGCAGTACAGGCCCTTCGGCCCTCGATGTTGCGCCGATCCAAGCCCACCTAACCTACACTAGCCCACCATCCTCCATATGCCTATTAAATGCCCATAATGAGGGAGAGTCCACCACTGCTACTGACAGGGCATTCCATGAACTCACGACTCGCTGAGTAAAGAACCTATCCCTAACATCTGTCCTATACCTACCCCCCCCCCTTACTAAGGAGGTAAAAAAGCAGAACATTTGAAAAATCATAATCTAACTGAGGAGAGTCAGCATGGTTTAATGAAATGGAAATTGAGTCGGACCCATTTAAGTAGAACCAGTAGATGTGTTGTATTTGGACTTCCAGAAGGCATTTGATAAGGTACCTCGCAAAAGGTTACATCATAACATAAGAGCCATGTGTTTGAGATAGGATATTGGCATAGAGTGAGAATCAGTTCATGGGCTGGAAACAATGAGGGGTTCCACAGGGATAAATGCTGGGGCCACAACTGTTTAATTGGAGGCACTTCAGAAAAGGTTTAACAGGCTGATTCTCAGAATGGAGGGATTGTCTTGTGAGCAAAGCCTAAGCAGGTTAGGGCTCCACTCCCTGGAGTTTAGAAGAATGAAAGGTGATCTCATTGAAACATCTAGGATTCTTAAAGGGCTTGACAAGATTGGTGCATGGAGTTTTCGCCTCGTGGGAGAGTTTAGGACCAGAAGCCTTGATCTCAGAATAAAGAGGCACCAATTTGAGATGAGGAATTTCTTCTCTCCCAAGATGGAGTGTCTTTGGAACACCTTGCCACAGAGCAATGGTGGTAGAGTCCTTGTATATTGACGTCTGAAACGGATAGATTATTTTCCAGTAGGGAAATCTAGGATTACAGGGAAGTTTAGGAAAGTGAGGAATGTCAGATCATCCATGTTTCTATTGAATGGCCGAACAAGCTCAAGGGGCTGAATGGCCTACCGCTGTTCCTATTTCTTATGGATTATCCTGGATATCTGTGGTAACTGGTGCAGTTAGAACTCTAAGTCCCTGTTATCTAATAACATACTGTAGGCTTTCTTCAGGAATGAAGTTATTTGAATAAAGCACCAGTGCTGATGGAATAATGCCTTAGGAGGTTAAGGTAAAAAGGAGAAATATAGGACAGTAAATGAAATAAAAAGAAAGATCATGTTAGTCAGAAGTCTTTCTCCAAAAAGTCAGTGAAAAGAAGCTGGTGATTTTATCCGTGGAAAAGATAATTGTTTGCACTAAGTCTGGGCAAAGTGATACTATAAAAAGTAGCCAATAGAGGTCACTATCCAAATATTTGTTTCAATAATATTATTCTAAAGCAGTTTGATAACTCTCACCTTGAGTATTGCCATGTGCAATTCACAAGAATGCAAGTTTAAGGGGAAAGACAAATTTATACTGCATGAAAGGAGAGTGATGGTTGTTTGGCAATTGCAAAAGGAATATGTTGTTTGATATCAACTAGTCCCATGTTTTCAATATGTAAATAACATCTCTGAACCAATTGATTGATTAGAAGATATCTCGAATGAATACGACTAGAGGTTGGGGACTTGTAGCACAATAGTAGTGCCCCTATCTCTGCGAGGAGGTCCAGCATCAACAACCATCTGCCCAAAGATGTGCTGTAACATGTCCAATCAGGTTAATTAGAAGTTAATTTTCTTAACTGTTTCTGGAAGGGGTGGATATCTGATTTTGTTTTATATGGGGAATGGAATACAAGTTATTCCCTCTCGAGATCTTGCTTTTGCCTTTATACACCAAGGATAGCTGCAAAGGCAGAAAGTACATTTGCTGAATAATCCAGGGGGTGCTACTAGCTTCACTAACAACTATTTTAAGATAATTTATACAGTCATAGACATATAGAAGAGGCTTTTTGGCCCATTAAATCTCTACCAATCCCATTTTCCAGCACTTGTCCTGTAATTTTGAATGTTATGACGTTTCAAAAGCTCATCCATGCACTTTTTTAAAGGTTGAGGTTTCCTGCTTCTATTACACTCACAGGCAGTGTATTCTAGAGCCCCACTACGCCCTGCGTGAACAGCCTTTCCTCAAACCCCCACTAAATTATTTGACCTTCACTTTTTTATTTAAAAAAAAATTATAACCCCTCATTAATGACCCTACAACTAAGGGGAACAACTGCTTCCTACCCACCCTGTCCATGCCCCTCATAATTTTTATACATCCTGATTGGATCCCCCTCAAACTTCTTTGCTCCGCAGAAAACATCCTGAGCCTAACCAGCCTCTCGTCCATAGCTAAAGTGCTCCAGCCCATATAACATCCTGACGAATTGCCTATCATCCATTCAGTGCAATTGAGTCCTTCCTATGGTGAGGTGACCAGAGGTGCACACAGTACTCCAGCTGTGGCCTAACCAAGTTTTTTTTTTGTGCAACTCCAATATAACCTCCCTGCTATTATAATCTATGTCCTAATTGATGAAGGCAATTGTCCTCTGTTCTGCCATAACAACTATTAGCCTGTCCTCCTGCATTCAAACTACATCAACCACACTGCCCTCCTCTACACACTTGGTTCTCTCAAATTCTATCAGGTATGAGCTTCCTCTGACAAAACCATGCCCACTACCCCTGATCACAATGTGACATTTTCTCATTCGCTGGAAGTGAGATATCTTCACAAGCATGGGCTTGTTCTCTGCAAACAAAAGGGCATTGCTCAAACCTTGCCTCTTTCTTGAATATTTCCGAAAATATCGGGAGTCTAAAGTTCCCTCTTCATTTCTCCATGCCAATGCCTTGGCTAATTAGATTTAACTTACCAATCTATCAACACCACTTTTCTCTTGTGGTAAGAGTTATGACTGTATGAAATTTGGCATGCTTGGGGGATTTTCCTGATGAGTAAAGAATGTAAAGCTTTCACAATACACTCTTGGAGAAGTGATTATTTTGATTTAACTGGGCCAGCAAGCTCAGGAATGGCAGATAGAATGGAATTTAGATACATGCAAGGTGTTGCATTTTGTAGGTCAAACCAGAGCAGGACTTACATGATCAATGGTAGGGCCTTGGGATGTGTTATAGAACAAAGATCTGGGGGTACAGGTTCATAGCTGTTTGAAAGTGGAGTCACAGGTAGACAGGGTAGTGAAGAAGGCTTTCAGCATGCTTGCTTTCATCAGCCAGAGCATTGAGTATAGGAGTTGGGACATCTTATTGCAGCTGTATAAGATGTTGGTGAGGCCACGTTTGGAGTATTGCATGGAGTTCTGATCACACTCCTGTACACAGGATAGAAAGAGTGCAGAAGAGATTTACTAGGATGCTACCTGACTGGAATTGTAAGGAGAGGCTGCATAGTCTGGGACATTTTTTCCTGGAGCATACAGCTCTGAGGGGTGACCTTCTAGAGGTTTATAAAAATGATGGGAGGCATAGTTAAGGTAAACAGTTTTTCCCCATGGTAGAGTCTAAAACTAGAGGGCATAGGTTTAAGGTGAGAAATGCAAAAGGGTCAAGAGGGGCAATTTTTTTTCAGAGGGTGGTGAGTGTTTGGAACAGGCTGCCAGAGGTCGTGGTAGAAACAAATTTTGTCACTAAAGAAGCATTTAGACATGTGCATGGATGGGATAGGTATGGAGGGATATGGACCAAACACAGGCAAATGAGACTAATTTAATAGTAAAAACTGGGCGTCATGGACAACTTTGGCTGAAGGACCTGTTTTCATGCTGTAAACATCTATAACTCAGTGGCAGTGCTGAGCAGAACACATGCATTATCCATCTGTAGCTAATTGTACTTACGGTATTGTGATCCTATTATGGGCCATTAATGTTTGAAGAAGAAATGTAAGCATCCAACAAATGATTAACAGACCAATATGACAAGTTTTTATGATTTTAAACAAGATTAATCTTTATTATATATTGAAAGGAATTAAAGTAGGAAATGTTGCTGACAAAAGGCATTTTACTGAACTTTTCATCTTCCCTCAGGAAAAAATCGCAAGAATACAAATTTAAGAAGAAATTTAATATTTATACTGCATGAGAGAAGCATGTCGATTGGTTGACAAGTGGACTCTAATAAGACACTGCCACGGAGAATGCACCCATTATCCCCGATTTAACAGATAATTGTCAGACTTGACTTAAATTTTAAATCAGGCAGGTCAATTGGTCAGGGTTCTGCCCTCCAAAAAAGCCAGAGAAAGTCTGTCAGGTATTTGTTGATCTTAACCTGGTGCAGTGCATATTACTTTCTGTTTGCAAATCACAGGGCCCTGTATAAATATTGTAGCTTCAAGAACATGGAAATGCTTCACATTGTAAGCCCAACTGACAATTATCCATAGAGTTCTTCACACTTTCAGGATTATCTAGCAAATGTTGAGTAATTGCAAACACCTAATGTTGGCACGGTTTTGCACACTTGGGCTGGTTGGGGAGTGTTTAGTGTAATCCAGACAGCTGAAGGGATGAGTTCCCCCAGTCTGTGGGACATACAACCCATGTACTTGGCATCAAACAGATACCTGCATGATATAATGGGTATCATTCTACACCCAAAGTTACATTCAAAGTGGAATAGTCAAATGGTCTCCAGCATCTGCAGTCCTCACTTTCTACTAGTCTGTTTCCTTGATGTCCTGGTTGAGAAATCAGCTGGGGGTTCTCTACTTCTGACGACTACAGGTTGGGGTTCCTACAATTCTGTACTCATAAGACCAATCTAATACAGCAATCTTTTAAATAGAGGTCTGAGCTATTGTTCCCTTTGCAAACCTGATGATAAAACCGCATGCATTAAAGTAATCCTCCAGCATAATGGCTCCCGATTACATTATTTTTCACTATATATCATGGGAATTCATTGAAGGTCCTAAGGCAATTACTTTGGTCCTGAATAGTGTCCATCTGCCCCTCACTAGGTAAGTTATTTCAAAATTTAGAGCAACATGTGACCACAGGCATACCTGCCACTAATAGGACGCCACCGTCAGGCCAAAAGACATGCTGTCCCCACACAATTTGGCAGCTCACAGTCATCTGCCTGACCTGCTGCGCTTTTCCAGCAACACATTTTCAGCTCTGATCTCCAGCATCTGCAGTCCTCACTTTCTCCTAGCTCATAGTCATCAGCAGGAATTGGTCTGTTCTACATGACCATGCCTGTTACTAATCAAACTTCACTGGTCAATCAATCAGCACTTTTCTGTTATGCAGTATACAGGGGAACCTCGATTATCCGAATGAGATGGGTGGGCACTATTCCATTTGGATAATCGATTATTTGGTTAATCGATTTAAATGCCTTTCCTCTGGGGCTCGGCATGTTTAAAGTCTGCTCCCCGTTCAGGAGACTGCAGCAGCACACAAGGCCCTGCCCCCGCACCTCCCAACCATCCAACACCATGCCCGCGCCCCCACTCCCCCATCCCCATCCAGCACTGCCCCCCCCCCGCCCCTCTCTGGGGGAGCCGGACTGTACACCAACAAAATACGACTGTTGTTGCTACTGCCCTTGTGGGGTAAGTCTCCATGTAGCGCACACACATTGACACAAACACGCACATTTTTTTACTGCAACTTTTTGCCAGGTTCCACTTCTGTGCTATACAGGACAATGTTAGTCAGATTATCCGGAGGGGGTGGGGGGAGTGGTGGTGTTAGGGTACACCCCTCTGTAGAACTCCAGGAAAAGTGTGAGGAGAGAGAGGGGGCGGGCAGACAGTCATTTGGAGACAGTGCCTCTTTAATCACTGTCAACAAAAGACGCAATCTCTGTTGGAAATGAATCTTTGATGTAATTTTCTATCAGGACCTCCAAGATCTCCTTCAGATAATCTGATTTTCAGATAATTGGTATCTGGATAATCAAGGTTCCACTGTAAATTTCCCTGTAAATCGGTTTTCCTGCAAATTGCCCTGATGAATACAAGACAAAAAGCTTTGGCAAAATGTCTTTTTTCAGCAATGCCTATCATCGTTAATTTAACACTAACCTTAAAAATGATGGGATAAAATCAGTTTTAATGATCCCTCCTTCACCCACGTCCACAAACGTTCCCCATACAAAACCTTGAAGCTTCTTTTACCTTCTTTCTCCTGGGACCAACCGAAAGAGATGCGACAATCCTCTGGAATTTACTTAAAGTATCATAGAACATTACAGTGCAATACAGGCCCTTCAGCCCTCAATGCTGTGCTGATCTGTGAAAATAATCTGATGCCCATCTAACCTATAATGCACCATTATTATCTATGTGTAAATCCAATGCCCATTGAAATGCCCTTAATGTCAGTGAGTCTACTACTGTTGCAGTCAGGCCATTCCACACCCCATTACTCTGAGTAAATAAACTACCCTTGATATCTGTCCTAAATCTATCACCCCTCCATTTTAAAGCTATCTCACTCTCATGTTAACCTTCATCATCCGAGGAAAAAGGCTCTGTGTCCACCCTATCTAACCCTCTGATTATCTTATACGTCTCTATTAAGTCACCTCTCAACCTCCTCCTCTCCAATGAAAACAGCCTCAGTTCCCTCAGCCTTTCCTCATAAGATCTTCCCTCTGTACCAGGCAACATCCTAGTAAATCTCCTCTGAACCCTTTGCAAAGCTTCCATTTCCTTTCCATAATGCGGTTACCAGAACTGTATGCAATATTCAGGTTGCGGCCTTACCAGAGTCTTGTACAGCTGAAGCGTGACCTCGTGGCTGTGAAATTCAATTCCCCTACCAATAAGTGCCAACACACCCATATGCCGCCTTAACAAACCTGTCAATCTGGGTGGCAACTTTCAGGTATTTATGCACCTGGACACTGCAATCTCTCTGTTCATCTACTGTCATGGAGAACAGATCAATCCCTGCTGATGACTGTGCGCTGCCAAGAATTTTACCATTAGCCCAGTACTCTGCATTCCTGTTATTTCTTCTGAAGTGAGCTACCTCATGCTTTTCCACATTAAACTCCATTTGCCACCTCTCAGGCCAGCTTTGCAGCTTATCTATGTCCCTCTGTAACCCACAACATCCTTCGGCACTATCCACAGCTCTGCCTCCCTTAGTGTCATCTGCAAATTTAGTAACTCATCCTTCTACGCCCACATCCAGATCATTTATAAAAATGTCAAACAGCAGTGGCCCCAAAACAGATCCTTGCAGCACACCACTGGTTATTGAGCTCCAGAATGAACATTTCCCATCAACTACCACTCTCTGGCTTCTTTCAGCTAGCCAATTTCTGATCCAAACCACTAAATCACCTTCAATCCCAAAAGTCTGTATTTTATGCAATAGCTTACCATTGTGAACCTTATCAAATGCCTTACTGAAGTCCAGATACACCACATCAACTGCCTTACCTTCATCCCCTTTTTTTGTCACCTCCTTGAAGAACTCCATATCGTATCCATGATATTGAATCAATTTGTCAAAGATAGATACAATTCTGTCGGGTTTCTTCTATTAGCATTTTGGCTGTGAATCCCTCCACCTTTTCACTTACTACCTGGTGATTGTGAATGTTTCAGTTCCTTGTTTTAGCAAATTGTCAACAGATATCCAAGTGCCTTCATGCCGTTTTCTAAGCCAACTATAACCCTTTCTATCCCGAAGCTCTGAGAGGATCACTATAGATTTCTTCTGTAAGCTACAAACTACCTACAAAGCTTCCAGTTACCTTTCCCTCATGAAATCTGAGCTAACTACCTGCATCTGCAGCAAACACATTTGGATAAAATAAGCAGAAGAACTTTCTAACCAGGGCTTGTTTACCTCCAGTCACAACATGGCATCCCAACTCCTATACTCAATGCACTGACCAATAAACGCAAGCTACCAAATGTCGCCTTTCTACTCTTTCTACCAGTGCTCCACTTTCCAGGAACTATTGTTATGGACCAGGCCAGGCCCCATCAAACCATTTCAAGGAAGTAGCCCAGAACCTATTCCCAATACTTGCAACAATCCCCATAACACCCCTTGGCAAAAAAAAGGTAAAATCCAACCCAGGTTCTTACAGGAGAGATGTCAGAGAGAGGGAGGATCAGCATGGAGCAGCTCCTTTGGGTCCAGCAGCCTCACAACAACTGCTTGTTAAAACCATACCAAACCAGAGAGAAGCTGAGCTGGGAGAACTGGCCATCCCCTTTCATTGTACAAGTGTTTCTTTTAAAACTCGAAAGCCTTTTTTTCCTGAGGCAGTATCTGTTAGCTATAATCAAACTGGCCCAAAATCCCTTCAAACCTAGATTTTTAGAATTGCTGCTTTTATGATCTCTCTGGGGTAAAAAAGCCAAAGACAGCATACCTTGTGAAAGGAGCAGCATTGTCACACTATGAACCTATACCCCAAGGTCTCTTTGTTTGGCAACACTCCCCAGGACCTTACCGTTCGTGTAAGTCCTGCCCTGACTTGTCTAGCCAAAATGCAACACCTCATCTATCTAAATGAAACTCTATCTGCCACTCCTCAGCTCATCTGATTAAGGTCCTGTTGTACTCTTAAGATAACCTTCATCGCCCACTACGCAAATTTTGATGTAATCTGCAAATTTATTATCTGTTCCTATGATATTCACATCCAAATCATTCATATAAATGACAAAAAGCAGTGTACCCTGCACTGCTCCTTGTGGCATATTGCAGGTTGCAGGCCTTCAGTCCAGAAAAGAACCCTCCATCTCCCACCTTCAAACCAACTTTGTATCCAATTGGCTAGCTCTTCCATGTGATCTAACCTTGCTAACCAGTCTACAATGTTTAACCTAGTTGAACACCTTTTGAGTCTCTATAGGCAACATCCCCTACTCTGCCTCCATCAATCTTCTTTCTCACTTCTTTAAAAAGCTCAGTCGAGTTAGTGAAACATGATTTCCCATGCAAGCAGCCATGTTGACTATCCCTAATCTTGAGTGCAAAGTGGTAGAGAACCTTCATAAAGTTCATCACTAAATTAATTGAGGTTGGGCAGCATGGTGGCTCAGTGGTTAGCACTGCTGCCTCACAGCGCCAGGGACCTGGATTTGGTTCCACCCTCAGGGGACTATCTGTGTGGAGTTTGCACATTCTCCCCGTGTCTGCGTGGGTTTCCTCCGTGAGCTCCAGTTTCCTCCCACAATCCAAAGATGTGCAGGTCAGGTGAATTGTCCATGCTAAATTGTCCATAGTGTTAGGTGCATTAGTAGGGGGTAAATATAGGATAGGGGAATGGGTCTGGGTGGGTTACTCTTTGGAGGATCAGTGTGGACTTGTTGGGCTGAAGGGCCTGTTTTCATACTGTTGGGAATCTAATCTGATCTAATCTAAAAATATCAAACAAATGCAACAACATTCTTGGTCAGTGGTGCTTTGTAGCTAATGCCCTGCCAATGTAATTAACTCAGCCACGTTAGGGAGATTTAAACAATCCTTGGTTGATGATGGGATAGTGTAGGGGGATGGGTTTAGATTAGTTCACAGGTCAGTGCAACATTGAGGGCCGAAGCGCCTGTTCTGCACTGTATTGTTCTATGTTCTAACTCACAACATATGGCAGAGCTGAACCTCTGACCTTGGATTAGCAAACTAGTACTGGGACTACTCCACTCCTGCACCCAAAACTGGGCATCTCACTTATCATGCTCCAGCTCCTCATGCTGCTACTAAAAACTGCTTCTGTGCAGTAATATGAGCAAGGTAAAAGTGGAAGAGTCTTCCAAAGATCACGCGCATGCATCTCCCAGTGATTAACTTGGCTGCTGTTGGTGACTTTAAAATGTTTAAGGTAGCGCTTCGACATGTCTCTGACCAGAGATTGAAGGAGAGAGTGCATGAAATAGAGCACTGGAGCTCCTGGGTTCAAAGTAACTCGGGAGTTGATGTGCAGTAGCTGTCTGTTGCTGTGGAGTACTTGCAGACAGGAATGGAACAGCTGCAGGTTTGCTCCAACACTGATTTAGCAGCTGCCTCGAGAATCAAGGGCAAAAGAGACTTTGATCAAGTTAAAAATTGGCCTGTTCTCTGAGGTGAGCTGCCAGGCATGCTTCAGGTCTGATGGCGTGAAGGAAATTTCACAGAAGTTTCTATTTTGACCTTTTCAGTGTTTGCTGGAACAAAATGAGACTTGAAATTCTCTCTTTTCAGAACTGAAGTCTACTGAACTGAGGATTTCTTTCCATTTGTGTTGAAGTTCTCTTGTTGGTTTTTAAATGCTTCAGCTCCCCATGACCACATCTCCCCCCCCCCCCCACCCCCTCCCAAACCAGTGCTCAGGGTCTGAGCTGCCCTCTTTTTTTTTAACAGTATTCCTCTGAAATAAGCTGCCTATAAAAGAGGCCTAAAGACTTACTCCTCCCACTGTGTACAATAGATCAATGTGTCACACAAAATCAATTGTAACTTTTGATTTCCAATTATTTCCTGTGGCATAAAATTTTACCGGTGAACAAAATAATACACTTTCACTTCACACCTGATGTTAAATTTCAATAAGTAGTGCTGAAATAGAAGAGCATGTTAACTTTTGATGTAAATGTGTGAAAATCAAATGTCAAAGAGGACAGGTAGGAAAGAATGCAGTTTGGATTTTACAGAAAAGCTTAGCATGAATGGCTGTAATGTTCCCCTGATGCATGATGTAGTCTGAAGGTCATCTGAATGCAGCCGTCCTTGGTCACAAAGTGGAAATTTGATCCATGCTACACAACAGGCCGCCTGATTGGGTGCAGAGTGTTTAACTGGCCCTTTTTTAAAAAAAATAAATTCATAAACTATCTTGATCTCATTTTCTAAAATGTTTTGGGTCAGTCAATTGTGATCAGATGCTCTTTCGATTATTCATAAGTTAACTTGCCAACCTGTGAAGCCACTTGAGCTGTAGAGTTGTATCAGATTTACATACAGTATTGCTAGTGCGTGATTCCACCAGCTTGATTCATATGGAGGACATGATTTGGAGATGCTCATGTTGGACTGAGGTGGACAAAGTTAAAAAGCACACAACACCAGGTTATAGTCCAACAGGTTTATTTGGAAACACTAGCTTTCAGAGCACTGCTCCGGAGTCACACCCACCTGATGTAGGAGCAGTGCTCTGAAAGCTCGTGCTTCCAGTTAAACCTGTTGGAGTATAACCTGGTGTCTTATGGAGGAGTTCATGGTGTCATTTGTTGTTCTATTGAACTATATATTGTTCAAGTTGATTCCAGAGGGCTCATGTTTTACCTGGTTGATTCAGACTTCTCAGTCCATTTATACCTGACCTTTTGTGCCTGTTATAATTTAAACACTTTAATTGGCTGGTTATTGCAGATTTTGATTTGGTATATTTCCTAATCCACCAAATTTCTCTCTTGTAATGAGGTTTCTGACCCCGTACTGCCCGGTTCTACCTCCTTCCCAAGAAAAACAAGCCTGGCCAACCCATTGTCTCAGCATGCTCCTGCCCCACTGAACTCATCTCTACCTATCCCCCACTAGTCCAGGAACTCCCCACATACGCTCCAGACACCACCCATGCCCTCCACCTCTTCCAAGACTTCCGTTTCCCTGGCCCCCAACGCCTCATCTTCACCATGGATATCCAATCCCTCTACACCTCATCTGCCATGACCAGGGCCTCCAAGCCCTGGTGGGCGGCACGGTGGCACAGTGGTTAGCACTGCTGCCTCACAGCGCCAGAGACCCGGGTTCAATTCCCGCCTCAGGCGACTGACTGTGTGGAGTTTGCACATTCTCCCCGTGTCTGCGTGGGTTTCCTCCGGGTGCTCCGGTTTCCTCCCACAGTCCAAAGATGTGCAGAGTCAGGTGAATTGGCCATGCTAAATTGTCCGTAGTGTTAGATAAGGGGTAAATGTAGGGGTATGGGTGGGTTGCGCTTCGGCGGGTCGGTGTGGACTTGTTGGGCCGAAGGGCCTGTTTCCACACTGTAAAGTAATCTAATCTAAAGTAATCTAATCTAATCTAAGCCCTCCATTTCTTCCTCTCCTGACGTCCCCAACAGTACCCTTCCACCGACACTCTCATTTGTTTGGCCGAACTGGTCCTCACCTTCAACAATTTCTCCTTTGAATCCTCCCACTTCCTCCAGACCAAAGGGGTAGCCATGGGCACACGTATGGGCCCCAGCTATGCCTGTCTCTTTGTTGGCTACGTAGAGCAGTTGATCTTCCGTAATTACACCGGCACCACTCCCCACCTCTTCTTCCGCTACATTGATGACTGCATTGGCGCCACCTCGTGCTCCCGCGAGGAGGTTGAGCAATTCATCAACTTCACCAACACATTCCACCCTGACCTTAAATTTACCTGGACCATCTCTGACACCTCCCTCCCCTTCCTGGACCTCTCCATCTCCATTAGTGACAACCGACTTGACACTGACATTTTTTACAAACCCACCGACTCCCACAGCTACCTGGATTACACCTCTTCCCACCCTACCTCCTGCAAAAATGCCATCCCGTATTCCCAATTCCTCCGTCTCCACCGTATCTGCTCCCAGGAGGACCAGTTCCACCACAGAACACATCAGATGGCCTCCTTCTTTAGAGACCGCAATTTCCCTTCCCACGTGGTTAAAGATGCCCTCCAACGCATCTCATCCACATCCCGTATCTCTGCCCTCAGACCACACCCCTCCAACTGTAACAAGGACAGAAGGCCCCTGGTGCTCACCTTCCTTCCACACTACCAATCTTTGCGTAAACCAAATCATCTGCTGACATTTCCGTCACCTCCAAACGGACTCCACCACCAGGGATATATTTCCCTCCCCACCCCTTTCCGCCTTCTGCAAAGACTGTTCCGTCCATGACTACCTGGTCAGGTCCACACCCCCCTACAACCCACCCTCCCACCCTGGCACTTTCCCCTGCCACCGCAGGAATTGCAAAACCTGCACCCACACCTCCCCTCTCACCTCCATCCAAGGCCCTAAAGGAGCCTTCCACATCCATCAAAGTTGTACCTGCACATCCACCAATATCATTTATTGTATCTGTTGCTCCCGATGCGGTCTCCTCTACATTGGGGAAACTGGACGCCTCCTAGCAGAGCGCTTTAGGAACATCTCTGGGACACCCGCACCAATCAACCACACCGCCCTGTGGCCCAACATTTCAACTCCCCTTTTTCCCCCCCCGCCCCCCACTTTGCTGAGGACATGGAGGTCCTGGGCCTCTTTCACCGCCGCTCCCTCACCACCCGACACCTGGAGGAAGAACGCCTCATCTTCCACCTCTGAACACTTCAACCCCAGGGCATCAATGTGGACTTCAACAATTTCCTCATTTCCCCTTCCTCCACTCACCCCAGTTCCAAACTTCCAGCTCAGCACTGTCCCCATGACCTGTCCTACCTGCCTATCTTCCTTTCCACCTATCCACTCCACCCTCCTCCCTGACCTATCACCTCCATTCTCTCTTTCCCCCCCTCCCCCCAACTCACCTACTGTACTCTATGCTACTTTCTCCCCACCCCCACCCTCCTCTCATTTATCTCTCCACCCTGCAGGCTAACTGCCTCTATTCCTGATGAAGGGCTTTTGCCCAAAATGTCAATTTTCCTGCTCCTTGGATGCTGCTTGACCTGCTGTGCTTTTGCAGCACCACTCTAATCTAGAATCTGGTTTCCAGCATCTGCAGTCATTGTTTTTAGCTGGTTTCTGATTCATGTCAAGACTTAGTTACAGGGAGTGGCGACTGATGACTTCCTGACCCCGCTAACCATCCTTCATGTTAAAACAATGATTTCTGCTCAGTAAAGTGACTCAATGCCCTAAACCATTTTAGGCTTCAAAAGGAGATGCTGAAAAATATATCTACTTCTGTCAGTGTTTGTGCTTCGCCTGTTTGAAGTACATAACGACAACAGTCAATTGCACCTTAATTATCCTAAAATGCATCCTTCTTCACAGGATGCATATACTTGTTTAGGTCTGGAGTGCTTAGGTGCTAATTAATTGAGGCTAAGAGATCTGCAAATGTGTGAACTGTTAGTCATATTGATTGGATTACGCTTTCTTTAACCTGAATTAGAAAGCTGCCAATTCAAGCTCCACTAAGAATTGAGCACATCATTCAGATTCGCATCCCAAAGCTGCCTTTAAGAAATGCTGCTTTTTGGATCAAATATTAACTGGAAGTCCTTCAAATTGGCATATAAAGTCTTACAGCTGCTATCTGATTAACAGTAGGAGAGTTATGCCCAACATCTATCTATCCCTACATCTAAAAATCACACCACTACGTTACAGTCCAGCAGGTTTATTTGAAAGTACAAACTTTCAGAGCGCTGCTCCTTCATCAGGTAGCTAGTGAGGTGGGATCATAGGACACAGAGTTTATAACAAAAGATTAAAGTGTCATACAATTGATGCGATGTATTAAACAATCTCTGACCATGAAATGCAAACTGCCTGGTTTAAAATTTGCCGATTTCCCCAAAGAATTGCATTCAAAAAAGGCTTTTGCCCGAAACGTAGATTTTTCTGATCCTCGGATGCTGCCTGACCTACTGTGCTTTTCCAGCGCCACTCTGATCTTGATTCTAGTGACTCCAGTTTACATGTGCCAGGATGCTGGCTGAAAGCCATCTTGAACATTTTAAAGCTGCTTCGTTTTTGTCACCAACTATCAATTAGTGGCCAGTGTTTTTTTTCTTAGTTAATCCTCCACAGTTTTTCCCCCTTTATTAGTGTGTGTAGATGGAAAGGGAAGTAATTATGCTTTCATATTTCTAACTGTGTTGATTATCTTCACTTCTTTGTCAGTTATGGATTTTTCTATTACAATAGATAATACAAATAGGTATTTATATAAGTTTTGAGTAATGGAGGAAGAAAGCAGTTTGTGATCCGAACAATTTGCAATAAATACTAATCTACAAGACAAACAGTATTTTTTCTGCCTGAGTGAAGAATGTTTGGATGGAAAATGCACCAGTTATCCTCCTCCTTTTATAATATGAATTATTTACCCTTTGCTTTGGTATTTCTTGTGAAATGTCCCAAAATTTAGATTGTGTAGTTGAGCAACAATTGTCAACTGAGTCAAATTTGTTTATTAAAGAAATCTGGTTAATTGATCTTTTTATTCCAACCTTTATATAAATAAAGTACATACTTGAGCATGTCCGTAACTGAGTAAAGCATTTAAGTTTTTTGTGGTAGTTGCAATATTTAACTTCTGATGTAACTAAGGTAAATGTGTTAACAGACCCTTTGGGTGAAAACCCCACAGATCACATGAAATGGCAACTATGGTCAAGTGCCCTGAGCTGAACATCAATGGGCCTTTCCCTCTCTGTGCAGGCATCAGGACTCCCAGGTTGTGCCACAAAATGGAGTTCTGGGCCTCTGTCTGGACCCACCGCACTCAAAATCCGTATTACTTAGCAGAAGATTTTTTTTTGCTCTTGAGTTTTTAAGACGGTAAGCAAGGTCCTACTGTCAATCCATATTGATCTCATGAAGATCATGATCTCATGCACTGAAATAGGAAGGGATAAAGCCCCCAGCAATATTAATCTTGGCAACTAGTGATACTTGGAGAAAGTGAAGTCTGCAGATGCTGGACATCAGAGTCGAGAGTGTGGTGCTGGAAAAGCACAGCAGGTCAGGCAATATCCGAGGAGCAGAAGCATAAGCCCTTCATCAGGAATGAGGCTTGTGGGCCAGGGTGCTGAGACATAAATGGGATGGGGGGGGGGGGGTGGAGAGAAGGCAGCTGAGAATGCGATAGGTAGATGGAGTGGGGGTGAAGGTGAGAGGTCAGAGAAGAGGGTGGAGTGGATAGATGGGAAAGGTGATGGACAGGTCAAGAGGACAGTGCCAACTTGGAGGTTGGGGACATGAGGAAACTGGTGAAATTCACATTTTTCCTGTGTGGTTGCAGGGTCCCAAGGCAGAAGATGAGGTGTTCTTCCTCCAAAGTGTCTGGTGGTAAGGATTTAGCGATGGGGGAGGCCCAGGACCTGCATGTCCTTGACTGAGTGGAAGGAGGAGTTGACGTGTTCAGCCACAGAGCAGTGGGTTAGGTTGATGCCGGTATCGCAGACATGTTCTCTGAGACAATCTGCAAGTTGGCATCCTGTCTCCCTGATGCAGATGGAGGGCTAGGGTTAAAGGGTGGAGGTGTAGGAAGTGGAGGAGATGCACTGCAGGGCATTGTTGACCACATGGAAAGGGAAATTACAATCTTGGAAGGAGGAGGCCATCTGGGATTTTGATCATCTGGCAACAGATGAGGCAGAGGAATTGGGAATAAGGGATGGCATTTTTACCAGAGGTCAGGTGAGAGAAAGTGTAGTCTAGGTAGCTGTGGGTTCAGTGGGCTTGTAGTAGATGGCTGTGGTTAGTCCGTTGATGGGGATGGAGATGGAGAGAATCAGCAAGGAGAGGGAGGTGTTCAAGCGGGTCCAGGTGAATTTGAGGCTGGGGTGAAAGGTGATAGTGAAGTTAATGAACTGCTCAAACTCGTCGTGGGAGCACGAGGTAGCACCGAATCAGTCATTAATGTAGTGGAGGGGGAGGTGGTGATGCCTGTGTAACTGCGGAAAATGGACTATTCTACACACCCCATAAAAAGGCAGGCATAGCTGGGTCCCATGCAGGTGCCCATGGTTACCCCTTTAGTTTGGAGGAAGTGGGAGAATTTAAGGGTGAGGACTAGTTCAGCCAGGTAAATGAGGGTGTCAATGGAAGAGTATTGATTGGGATGACGATGGCCTCCAGCACATCCTCCACTTCCCACACCTCTGCCCTCGAACCCCACCCTTCCCAACATAACAAGGACAGACCCCCCCCCCCCCCGATCCTCACTTTCCACCCCACCAACCTCTGCATATATTGCATCATCCTCCGCCACTTCCACCACCTATAAACGAACCCACCACCAAAGAAATATTTCCCTCCCCACTCCTATGAGCGTTCCAGAGAGACCATTCCCTCCGTGACTCCCTTGTCAGGTCCACACATCCCTATACCTCCTACCCCCCAACCAGCCCACACTCCACTCCCGGCCCGTTCCCCTGCCACTGCAGCAAGTGCAAAGTCTGCGCCCGTACCTCAACCCGCTCCTCCCTGCCCACCTTACCTCCGTTCAAGGCCCCAAAGGATCCTTCCCCATCCAACAGACATTTACCTATACCTCCACCAATGTCCTCTACTGTATCTGTTTAACCCGGTGTGGTCCCCTCTACATTGGGGAGACAGGATGCTAACTTGTGGATCGTTTCAGAGAACATCTCTGGGACACCTGCACCAATCAACCCCACCGCCCTGTGACTGAACACTTCAACACCCTTTCCTCTCCCACTCTGCCAAGGATATGCAGGTCCTAGGCCACCTCCATCACTAACCCTTACCATCCAACACCTGGAGGAAGAACGCCTCATATTCTGCCTTGGGACCCTGCAACCACACAGGATCAATGTGGGTTTCACCAGTTTCCTCATTTCCCCTGTCCCCACATTATCCCAGTCCCAAGCCTCCAACTCGGCATCACCTTTCTGACTTGTCCATCGCTTTCCCACCTATCTGCTCCACCCTCCTCTCTGACCTACCACCTTCTACCTATCGCATTCTCAGCTATTTTCCTCACCCTACGCCCTCCCATTTATCTCAGCCCCTGGCCCACAAGCCTCATTCCTGATGAGCTTAGGCCTGAAACGTCGATTCTCCTGCTCCTCGAACGCTGCCTGGTCTGTGCTTTTCCAGCACCACACTAACTAGTGACACTTGCTGTACATCATGTGAGAAGTCATTGGCTGGGTGTAGAATCGGGTTGTAACATCTCTTTGTGATTAATATGCTGTCAACACTCACTTGCTGTCTAAAAGCTTGAGAAAAGAGAGCAGCTGGAGAAATTGATAGCCTGGATATTGTCTCAGTAAGAGTCAGCTAAGACTTTCTCAAAACAGGTAAAATCTAAACTGTTTGTTCTTCTTGATCCATGCTGCTTTTGCTTCCAAGGCTGAACTCCAGGCAGCCACTTGGCCTGGGTTCCCGGCTTCCAATAACATGACCAAACACTCATTTCAAATATGTCAAATGAGCAGATCCTATTGGGAACTGCCTTACACTGACCTTACACCATACCATATCAGCATCAAGGTCACTACAGGGACAGCTACTTGTGAATGATATCTAAATTTATCACTGGTCCTGATCTGCAAAATCATGCCATAGGTAAAAATGCATGTCACTTTTGAAATTCTTTCTCCATCTTGTTACAGGTGTGTATCCAGGTGCTAACTGTCCCATAGATTTTTGTCTCTTACATCCTGGAAAATCACCATTCCTGTTTCCTGTAAATCTCATTTCCTGCTTCCACAGTCCCTCCTTGTACAATTTATCTCTGCATCACCACCCTACTCCCCAAAATAGCTATCACTCACAACATCAGCTACTCTGCACCTTGATACATCCCTTCATCTGCACATATCTATCAGGAATCCAAGTTAAAGAATGATAACAGTTTTATTACTCAATTGCACTTTGTTCCTCAAACATTCTTGCTGGAGTTCAGTAGAGTGACTTCTACCCACCAGACATTTGCTATAAGACATAGGAGTGGAAGTAAGGCCATTCAGCCCATCGAGTCCACTCCGCCATTCAATCAGGGCTGATGGGCATTTAACGCCACTTACCCACACTTTTTCCCCCATATCCCTTAATTCCTTGCAAGTTTAAAAATTTATCAATCTCTGCCTTGAAGACATTTAATGTCCCGGCCTCCACTGCGCTCCGTGGCAATGAATTCCACAGGCCCACCACTCTCTGGCTGAAGAAATGTCTCCTCATTTCCATTTTAAATTGACCCCCTCTAATTCTAAGGCTGTGCCCACAGGTCCTAGTATCCCCACCTGACAGAAACATATTCCCAGCATCCACACTTTCTAAGCTGTGTATTATCTTCTAAGTTTCTATTAGATCTCCCCTCAACCTTCTAAACTCTAATGAATACAATCCCAGGATCCTCAGCCGTTCATTGTATGTCAGGCCTACCATTCCAGGGATCATCCGTGTGAATCTCTGCTGGACACCCTCCAGGGCCAGTATGTCCTTTCTGAGGTATGGAGCCCAAAACCGGAAACAGTATTCTAAATGGGGCCTAACCAGAGCTTTATAAAGTATCTGTAACATATCGCTGCTTTTACATTCCAACCGTCTTGAGATAAATGACAAGATTACATGTGCTTTCTTAAACATGGTCTCAATCTGCAAGTCAACCTTTACAGAATCCTGAAATCACACTCCCAGATCCCGTTGCTCTTTGGCTTTAGGAATTTTCTCACCGTTTAGAAAATAGCCCCTCCCAGTATTCTTTTTTCCAACGTGCAAGACCTCACATTTGCTCACATTGAATTTCATCAGCCATTTCTTGGACCACTCTCCTAGACTGTCTAAATCTTTCTGCAGCCTCATCACCTCCTCAGAACTACCTGCCTGTCCACCTAACTTCATATCATCGGTGAACTTCACCAGAATGCCCCCAGTTCCTTCATCCAGATCATTAATATATAAAGTGAATAGCTGCGGTCCCAACACTGAACCCTGCGTGACACCACTTATCACTAGCTGCCATTCCAAAAAATAACCTTTTATCCCACCTCTCTGCCTTCTGTCAGACAGCCAATCCCCAATCCATGCCAGTAGCTCACCTTGAACACCATGGGCCCTCACCTTACTCGGCAGCCTCCTGTAAGGCACCTTATCAAAGGCCTTTTTGGAAGTCTAGGTAGATAATATCCACTGGATTTCCCTGATCTAACCTAATTATTACCTCTTCAAAGAATTATAACAGGTTTGTCAGGCACGACCTCCCCTTACTAAACCCATGCTGACTTGTTCTAATCCGACCCTGCACTTCCAAGAATTTAGAAATCTCATCCTTAACAATGGATTCTAGAATTTTGCCTACAACCGAGGTTAGGCTAATCGGCCTATAATTTTCCATCTTTTGTCTTGATCCTTTCTTGAACAAGAGGGTTATAACTGCGATTTTCAAATCATCTGGGACTTTCCCTGACTCCAGTGATTTTTGAAAGATTACAACCAACGCCTTCGCTATTCCTTCAGCCACCTCCCTCAGAACTCAAGGATGTACCCCAACGGGGCCAAGAGATTAATCAATTTTTAGACCTTTTAGCTTTTCTAGCACTTTCTCTTTTGTAATGGCTACCATACTCAACTCTGCCCCTTGACTTTCCTTAATTGTTGGGATATTACTCATGTCTTTCACTGTGAAGACTGACACAAAGTATTTATTAAGTTCTTCAGGTATTTCCTTATCTCCCATCACTAGCCTTCCTGCATCAATTTGGAGTGGCCTAATTTCTACTCTTGGCCTCTCGTTTGTTTCTTATGTATTGAAAGAAACTTTTACTATCATTTCTAATATTACTGGCTAGCTTACCTTCATATTTGATCCTCTCCTGCCTTATTTCTCTCTTTGTCATCCTCTGTTTTTGTAGTCTTCCCAATCTTCTGACTTCCCAGTGCTCTTAGCCACTTTACAGGCTCTCTTTTTCTGTGATACATTTCCTGACTTCCTTGGTCAGCCAAGGCTGTCTAATTCCACCCCCACCCCCGCCCCCTCACCTGATAATCTTTCTTTTCTTTGGGATGAACCTCCTGTACTGTGTCCTCAATTACACCCAGTAACTCCTGCCATTGTTGCTCTACTGTCTTCCCTCCTTCTATGTAACTATTTTGGGTGGTCAGTCAGCCAGACAATGAGTACGATGAACGAGTAAATCTGCAACTAGAGGTTTTATAGTCGAGATAGAATCTCGTTCATCTTCAATATTTGTCATAGGATGGTGATTTTAGGAATAGGAATACATGCTGATTTTGCTGTTCCCTGAAATCTGAGACCACCAAGGTGATTGGTAACACCCACATCACCCCTGCAGCTGACATTAGCTGCACATGACTGAATCCACTTTTAAATTAGTTTGATCTGAAATCTTGATGACCGTAGACATTGTTTCTGGCATTTTTTTTGTTCATAGGTCTGTGTCAATATGGCATAAGCTGCAAAACCTCCAGGCCACAGGTTACGGTTGATGTGTAGTTGCGATTTTTTTTGTGTGGGCATACTGGTGTCTCTGTCAGTGATTTTTTTTTTCAATACATTCCAGCCCATTCATTCACAACAATGATGGCTGATACTGCAATTGGCAATACATGTGACTGCTACATTTCAAGATGTTGTGATAGTCACAACATAGACTTGCATTGATAAAACCATCAGTGTGTAACTGTCTTGTAATATGTTATAGAACATAGAAGAATACAACGCAGTACAGGCCCTTCGGCCCTCGATGTTGCGCCGATCCAAGCCCAGCTAACCTACACTAGCCCACTATCCTCCATATGCCTATCCAATGCCCATAATGAGGGAGAGTCCACCACTGCTACTGGCAGGGCATTCCATGAACTCACGACTCGCTGAGTAAAGAACCTACCCCTAACATCTGTCCTATACCTACCACCCCTTAATTTAAAGCTATGTCCCCTTGTAATAGCTGACTCCATACGTGGAAAAAGATTCTCACTGTCGACCCTATCTAAACCCCTAATCATCTTGTACACCTCTATCAAGTCACCCCTAAACCTTCTTTTCTCCAATGAAAACAACCCCAAGTGCCTCAGCCTTTCCTCATACGATCTTCCTACCATACCAGGCAACATCCTGGTAAACCTCCTCTGCACCCGTTCCAGTGCCTCCACATCCTTCCTATAGTATGGCGACCAAAACTGCACACAATACTCCAGATGCGGCCGCACCAGAGTCTTATACAACTGCAACATGACCTCAGTACTCCGGAACTCAATTTCTCTACCAATAAAAGCCAGTACGCCATATGCCTTCTTTACCTGGGTGGCAACTTTCAGAGATCTGTGTACATGGACACCAAGATCCCTCTGCTCATCCACACTACCAAGTATCTGACCATTAGCCCAGTACCCCATCTTTTTGTTACTCTTACCAAAGTGAATCACCTCACACTTAGCTACATTGAACTCCATTTGCCACCTTTCTGCCCAGTTCTGCAGCTTATCTATATCCTGCTGTAACCTGCCACATCCTTCCTCACTGTCAACAACTCCTCCGACTTTCGTATCATCCGCAAACTTGCTCACCCAACCTTCTAACCCCTCCTCCACGTCATTTATAAAAATGACAAACAGCAATGGTCCCAAAACTGATCCTTGCGGAAATCCGCTAGTAACTGCACTCCAAGATGAACCTTTGCCATCAACTACTACCCTCTGTCTTCTTCCAGCCAGCCAACTCCTAATCCAAACCTCCAACTCACCCTCAATGCCATACCTCCGTATTTTTTGCAGTAGTCTACTATGGGGAACCTTATCAAACGCCTTACTAAAATCCATATACACCACATCTACCGCTTTCCCCTCGTCCACCTCCTTAGTCACCTTCTCAAAGAATTCAATCAGGTTTGTGAGGCACGACCTGCCCTTCACAAAACCACGCTGACTATCCTTGATCACATTATTCCTATCCAGATGTTCATAAATCCTATCCCTTACAATTCTCTCTAAGATTTTGCCCACAACAGAAGTGAGACTCACCGGCCTATAGTTACTAGGGTTATCCCTACTCCCCTTCTTGAACAAGGGAACCACATTTGCTATCCTCCAGTCTTCTGGCACTACTCCTGTAGACAACGAGGACATAAAAATCAAGGCCAATGGCTCTGCAATCTCCTCCTTTGCTTCCCAGAGAATCTTAGGATAAATGCCATCAGGCCCAGGGGACTTATCTATTTTCACCCTTTCCAGAATTTCCAACACCTCTTCTCTACATACCTCAAAGCCATCCATTCTACTTAATTGTGACTCAGTATTCACATTGACAACAATGTCCTGTTCCTGATTGAATACTGACGAAAAGTATTCGTTCAGTGTCTCCCCAATCTCTTCAGCCTCCACACGGAACTTCCCACTACTATCCTTGACTAGACCTATTCCTACCCTAGTCATTCTTTTATTCCTGACATACCTATAGAAAGCCTTAGGGTTTTCCCTAATCCTACCAACTAAGGACCTTTCATGTCCCCTCCTTGCTGCTCTTAGCTCTCTCTTCAGGTCCTTCCTGGCTACCTTATAACTCTCAATCGCCCCAATTGAACCTTCACGCCTCATCTTTACATAGGCCGCCCTCTTCCATTTAACAAGGGATTCCAATTCCTTATTAAACCACGGCTCCCTCACACGACCCTTTCCTCCCTGCCTGACAGGTACATACTTATCAAGGACACTCAATAGTTGCTCCTTGAACAACCTCCACAAATCAATTACGTCCTTGCTTTGAAGCTTACTTTTCCAAACCACACATCCTAAGTCATGCCTCACCGCATCATAATTTCCCTGCCCCCAGCTATAGCTCTTGCCCTGTAGTGCACACTTATCCCTCTCCATCACGAGAGTAAAAGTCACCGAATTGTGGTCACTGTCCCCAAAGTGCTCACCTACCTCTAATTCTAACACCTGGCCTGGTTCATTACCCAGAACAAATCCAGTATGGCCTCACCTCTTGTTGGCCTATCTACATATTGTGTCAGGAAACCCTCCTGCACACATTGGACAAACACTGACCCATCTAACGAACTTGAGCTATAGCTTTCCCAATCAATATCAGGAAAGTTAAAGTCCCCCATAACAACCACCCTATTACTTTTACTCTTCTCTTGAATCATCCTCGTAATCCTTTCTTCTACATTTCTAGGACTATTAGGAGGCCTGTAAAAAAACTCCTAACATGGTGAGCTCACCTTTCCTATTCCAAACCTCAGCCCAAACTACCTCAGATGGCGAGTCTTCATCCATCGTCCTTTCCACAGCTGTAATACTATCTTTGACAAGCAATGCCACACCTCCCCATCTTTTACCCCCACTTCTGACCCTACTAAAACATTTAAACCCTGGGACCTGCAACAGCCAATCCTGTCCCTGTTCTACCCATGTCTCCATAATAGCCACAACATCGAAGTCCCAGGTACCAACCCACGCTGCAAGTTCACCTACCTTATTTCGTATAACTTGCATTGAAGTATACACACTTCAAGCCACTTTCCTGTTTACAGGCACCCTCCTTTGAAATTGATGCCATGTTCCTAACCTCCCTACACTCCAGGTCCTGCACCCTAAAGCTACAGTCTGGGTTCCCATGCCCCTGCAGAGTTAGTTTAAACCCCCCCCAAGAGCACTAGCAAACCTCCCACCAAGGATACTGGTGCCCCTCAGGTTCAGGTGCAGACCATCCTGTTTATAGAGGTCCCACCTTCCCCAGAAGGAACCCTGTTATCCAAATACCGGAATCCCTCCCTCCTGCACCATCCCTGTAGCCACGCATTTAACTGTTTTCTCTCCCTATTCCTCGACTCTCTATCACGTGGCACGGGTAACAAACCAGAGACAACAACTCTGTCTGTTCTAACTCTGAGCTTCCAACCTAGCTCCCTGAAAGCCTGCGTAACATCCTCAGCCCTCTTCCTACCTATGTCATTGGTGGCAATGTGGACCACGACTTCGGGCTGCTCCCCCTCCCCCTTAAGGACCCGGAAAACACGATCAGAGACATCACGTACCCTTGCACCTGGGAGGCAACATACCAAACGTGAGTCTCTCTCGTTCCCACAAAACCGCCTATCTGTGCCCCGAACTATCGTGTCCCCAATAACTATTGCTCTGCTCTTCTCCACCCTTCCCTTCTGAGTAACGGGACAGGCTCCGTTCCAGAGGCCTGAGCCCCGTTACTTACCCCTGGTAAGTCGTCCCCCCACAAGTATCCAAAACGGTAAACTTGTTCTGAGTTATCAAAAATACCAGGAATGAGGACATGCTTACCTTCGTTGGTCAGAGCATTGAATCTAGGAGTTGGAAGATCATGTTGCAGGAGGTCATTGGTTAGATGACTTTGGAGTGCTACATGCAATTCTGGTCTCCCTGCCACAGGAAGGATTGTTGTGAAACATGAAAGAGTTCAAAAAGATTTACAAGGACGTTACCATGGTTGGAGGGTTTGAGCCATAGGGAAAGGCTGAATAGGTTGGGGCTATTTTCCCTGGAGTGTCGGAGACTGAGCGGTGACCTTATAGAGGTTTATAAAGTAATGAGGGGCATGGGTAGGGTGAATAGCCAAGGTCTTTTCCCCAGGGTGGTGGAGTCCAAAACTAGAGAGCATAGGTTTTAGGTGAGGGGGGAAAGATTTAAAAAGGACCTCAGGGACAACTTTTTCATGTAGAAGGTGGTGTGTATATGGAACAAGTTGCCAGAGGAAGTAGTGGAGGCTGGTACAATTACAACATTTAAAATACATCTGGATGGGTAGATGAATAGGAAGGGTTCAGAGGGGTATGGGCCAAATGTTGGCAAATGGGACTGGATTAATTTAGGATATCTGGTTGGCACAGACTAGTTGTACCAAAGGGTCTGTTTCCATGCTGTATGCCTCTATGACTGTAAGTAATTGCTACAGGATACCTAACACTATATAAGGATGAAACAGCATCAACTGCCCATTAGTCATTTGTCCCACAATACTTGAATATGCTGAAAAAAGCTTTTTGTCTGCACTCACCAATTTGCAAGAATACCTACTTAAGGAGAAAACCAACATTTGTTTTGCGTTAAAAGAGAGTGCTGTCTGGTTGGGAAATGTACTCAGGTAGAAGTTGGCCATGGAGAATGCTGCAGTTCATGCTTGATCAAGGCATTGTATGAGAACTGACCATCTACTTTGAGCTGAAATAGGTTCAGTGCATATACATATCCTTTCTTTGCAAAGAACAAGGCCCTATGCATTAATATGCAGCTTTCAATATGCAAAAGTGTGCCATACTGTGAGCCTAACCAATTTTAAATAGTTTGTCAGTGTAATTCTTCATACATTTGCGATTATCCAGCAAAGATTGTCCAATTGAGGTATCACTTCTAATTTTGGATACGGGTGCTGTGGGTTTTGCAAGTGTGAGATGGTTGAAAATTGAGTAGCTTGATTGTTGTGAACAGCCAAAGGATATGCTGTCTGATTAAAATCTATCAGTCTTTAGGAAGCACAACCTGGACTCAAGCATTATGATTCATATGCCACAATATTTATTGTATGATGAACAGAATGTTCCTTTGGCTTGGCAACAGCATCCTGTTAGGGGCAAATGCCACTTGTGGTGTTGCTGCTGCATAGTAGCAGTACAGCGAGCTTTGAAATGATCTGATCAGGTTTGCTATTATTCCAGGGGATGACTTTGTGCTGTATCCAGCATCAGGCTGCACAGTGAACAAATGACTAGATCCCTTTTTGGGATTGATGAATGGATCAACTTATGCACGTGGGACTGTAAGAACCCCAATGTGACCAGTAAGGTAGGTTTGTAGTACAGTCTCCAACCCCTCCCCCAACTTACAGCCAGAATCTCAATAAGGGTGTCAATAAAAGAGTTCACTTTGACTGACTGTTCCATTTCAAAAATGAATTTGAGCATAGAATGAAGCCCATTAAGAGGCGTAAGGAAAATATTTCACACAACTGGGATTTGAGCACACAAAACACAATCTATATATTAGAAACATGCAAGGGCTAGGAGGTTAGGTGGTCATTCTGTCAGAGACCCATTTCTCATGGAATCCTACCATATTTTGTGAGCACTGATGATCCCATGGTGATTCCACCTACTTGGGAATTCGTGGTGCTCTTAAAAATGCACTCAGCTGCTCATATTGTTGAGTTTATAAATGTAATGAATACCAATATATACAATGGTGGCAGCTCTTCAATCCTGTACACAAGTCATAGAATCCCTACAGTGTGGAAGCAGGCCATTTGGTCCATCAAGTCCACACCAACCCTCCAAAGAGCATCCCATCCAGACCCACCACCCCCCTACCCTGTAACCTCTTGTGATTTAAACTCAATGTACAATTTGCCTTTTTGATCACTGCTGCATCCAGTCATACCTTCAATGCAATATGGGAGAATAACAAAATTAATGTTATTGCTTTCAACTAGAAGAATGAGAGAGTGGGAGCACCATCTGAATACTAAGACGCTGGGTAATATCCATTCTATGTCTGGGTAAGTAAACAGCAGACATGCTTTACTGGAATACAACAGTAGAATTTAGGCGAGCCATTTCTGGTGCTTTTAAGTTTATCCTTCCCACTGAGATTGAAAATATAGAGAACAAATTTCCATCAATACTAAAGTTTACATTCCATATGTACATGCTTGTTTGTGAATAAATGATCTAAGTCAGACTTTAACAGCACTTTCCAAATCTGTGATCACTACCACCTAGAAGGAAAAGGGCAGTATCTACACTATCACCTGCAACTTCCCTTCAAGCCACACAGCATGCTGACTTGGAAGCATGTCACCAGTTCTGGGTCAAATCTACATTCTCAGGACTGCTGCTTTTGAGAAACACATTCAGGAATGGGCAATAAATGCTGGCCCAGCCAGTGATGCCTACATTGTCTGAATGTTTGTTTTTTAAGAAACTCCTCCTATATTGCATTCTTTTAGTCTATGGGCTCATCACTGTTTTGGTTCCCCTGTTATAGATATCCTCTCATATCAAAATGTCATCCAACATAGGTAAAACTCCAATGCAGTGTACAGCTTGCATGTTAACACATGACCTGAAAGGGAGCTAAATGAAGCTGTGGCTTTGGTTATCCTAAAAGGCATGTTGTAATATAGAGACACTGAAACCGATTACCGTGCCTCTGCTGAAACCATGATGAGAAGCGTCTCATTAAACACCAAATCCAGAATCTCCTGATGGCTATGAACATGCTGCTGCTGGTCACTAAACAGATCATACAAAGGAAAAGGGACATGTTAGAACCTGAGCTACAGTTTGAGAATTGAAATGTCATTAACATCTGTATCAGAGCACAATAATTGTTTGTTAAAGTTTTAGTGTATGTTTAACCTACAATTTATTTTATCCAATTTGTCAATTTTATGCACTACGGAGTTGGGAGGAAGGAGATAATATTGCAGTCATAGCACTGGATTAGTAATCCAAGCTAATGTTCTGAGGATATAGTTCAAATCCACTCTGGCAACTGGTGGAATTTTGATTCGTTTAAGAAAATCTGAAATTAAAAGCTAGTCTCAGCAATGATGACCATTGTCATTAAGATCCATCTGGTTTGCTGATGTCCTTTCGGGGAGAAAATCTGCTATCCTTGCCTGCTCTGGTCTACATGTAACTTTAGACTAACAACAATGTGGTTGACTCTGGAATGGCCCTGACAAGTCATTTAGATCAAGGACAAATAGAGACCGACGACAAATGTTGGTCTTGTCAGCAATGCTCATATCCCCCCCCCTCCCCCCCACCACCACCACCACCTCTGCTGTTATATAGCAGCATTCACCAGAATGGTGACTCCTACTCTGTAAGGATTGATTAGAACACTTGATGAGAAAAAGCTGCAAATCTGAGCATGAGAGATGTTACTAAAACTGGATGAGTGAGGATCAACCTCAATCTGCCTGAGTGTATTTTCCAATCAGTATGTCTAGGATATGTGATTTCATGTCTATTTGGTATTGGATGGTGAGGAAATAACACTCCTGATCATAAAGGAATAAAAGCAATGAGATGTATGATTCCGCAAGAGATGTCTGTTTTCACATCAAAACTAGAGCTCCGTATCTGAAAGCATTCTGTAATTTTGTTGACAATTAATACAGTACATGAAAGCTAATAATGGACTCCTAGTTCATTTGGTGAAGTTTTCAGTAAGGTTGCATTTGTTCAACCAGTGAGCTTGGATCCAAATTCCGTGCTGTGGTGTGTATCTGATATATTGGGAAGGGAAATAGCACTTATCAGAATCATGAGTAATTTTGAAAAGGCAGCTTTAAATAGGAAAGGGAAATTAACAAAAGTAAAGTTACTGTTACTAATAAAATTGAGAAAGAAACAGAAATTGTTGGAAATGTTCAGGTCTCATGGCATTTGTAGAGAAGGAAACTGATTTAACATTTCACACCTGAGACCTTTTTATTAGAGCAGAGAGGGAAGATTGGCTGAATGTGGGCAAATGATTACAAGCAATCTTCATGGTGTTCAGGGGGAGGAAATAGTCCTCAAGTTAGCAGCATTAAAAAGCAACAGAATGGCCAGAAATTTGACTGTTTTAAAAGTCAGGGGAAACTTAAAGCCAGCAAAACCATTGCACTTATAGATTCAAATTTAAGCATTTTGGTTTGAATTTTATTTCTGTATTATTTGTAACAAATGTATCCAGAGTGCAGGGATAAAACACTTGACCACACTAGCAAAAGGCACAAATGTATAGCTCCATTACCATTGTTAAATATTATCTTAGGGAGCTGAATAATATGGAGGAAAATCTCAGGATTACTTATGAAACTGCTGATCCTTTAGTGGCCTTTTGTGAAGGAAAGGAGGTGTGTGGAAATGGTGCTCGAATCTGAAAGAGAAGGGGGAGAGAGACGACCAGTAACTGCTTAGAAGTTCAGAGGCATGGTGATGGTTAAGGAAAGATGCTATATCCACCAGGGTCTAACAGAACACGCCCAGAATTCTTGACAGCAATGCGCAGAGCGTGGTAATCAAGCAATTTGCAGTCACTCTAAACATAGAGAAAAGCAAAGCCTGAAATGGTTCCCTAGTCAAGGAAAAAGAATTTTTTTCTTTTTTTGTTTCAATATTGACAGTACATTGAGCTGCTTTGCAATTGTTTTACAATGTGCAAAAAGAATTGAGGTAATTTAACAAAAGAATTCGTGTGGGTCACTTAGTTTTTAAACTGGACAAAGGGTGATTGGACTCCAAACTGAATCAGATCTGTTGTTGCAGAGTGCTGCTTGCATTGAGATGGGTAACTGAGAAGGAAGGAGTTGCAAGAAGAAGTTTGGTTTTGTTCAGCCAAAGCCAATGCTGTTTTCATATAAGCATCGTGCCGAATGATGAAAGTCTTTTGCAACCGTGGCATCCATGGAGAGATCAGGATTCTTGTGAATAATGCAATCATCCTTCCGACTCTTCTATGGAGCTGTGAAATGTGGACTATATAGAGACACCATTTCAAAGCTCTTGAGAAGTACAATTAAAACTGAGTTGGGTTCTCCACATCAGCTGGGAGGATAGGCATACTAAAGCATAGTCCTTGAAGGACCCAATAGCACCATCACTGAGGCCACAATCACCCGAAACCAACTCCATTGGGCTGGCCATGTCCTTAGAATGCCTGAGCTCTAACTACCAAAGCAAATAGTCAAGAAAGGTACTTGAACAAAAGAAAGACAAAAGAAACATTTCAAGAACTTCCTGAAGGTTATCTTCACAAAATGCAACAAAGGTATCAACGTGTGGAAGACCCTTGTTTAGAAGGAATCAACTGTATGATGAGACACAATTCTTTGGGAACGCTTGTTAGTGAGAGGAAATATGGAAAAGGAATGGCAACAATCTCCAGGCCAAGGACCACTTCCACTTCTTGGAAACCCCTTCCAAATGTGTGCTTGGAAATGTGACTCTAGCATTGGTTATGCAAGGACCCAGAGAACCCATGACTTGGGGGAGACAATTTCCCAGGTGGACAATCCTACTCGATAGTGAGTGAGTTATTGTTGACAACAAATGATCATATGGTCTGGAAGCAGTTAGTGAACTGGAAGGGGATGAGAATGTGTTATCTGTCAAGTGTAAATTCCCAATGCAGTTAAAGATTACCATGCTTCTATTTTCTTGAAGGAATTGAATAATGCAGATGCTGATTTCTTTAAGTTGAAGTTGCTTGTACAGTTGACCTTAAACTGCCTAATAAATCATTTGTCTATCTTTCCTCAGGACGCAATGAATTAATTGCGAGGTATATCAAGTTGCGGACAGGAAAAACACGGACACGCAAACAGGTATGTGCATGACCCTGACCTTCCCGCAGCTGGTCATTCTATCCTCCTCACACACCCACTTGTCTGTCCCCGGTATACTGAAGTGCTCCAGTGAATCACAGCACAAACCTAGAGAAGCAACAAGCTAGGCCCTTTACAACCTTCTGGACTTAATATTGAGTTCAACACCTTTAGATTGTGAACCCATTTCTTCCCTTTTCTTTTAGCTTTACTTGCTGTATTCTGTTACCATGTACTCTCTTCCCTCCCCCCACCCCAGTGGGGCTATCTCCTTTTGAGTTTGGCAGTTAGATGCATCATTGTTCTGCCATTCTCACATTCTGATCACTTAATCTGCACCATCAGCAGCCTTTCTTCCCCAGCACTCCATCCACCCAACCCCACCCACCTCAACCACCATCACTAGAGCATAAATGCTGCCCCTTCCACACCACATCCGATTAGTTTGCCCTCTCTCCATGGATACTGTCTGACCTGTTGTGATTTCCTTGTCTATATTGGATTCCGGCAGCTGCAGGTTTTTTTGTCTCTAACCATGTTTTTACCACTGCAAAGCCTCTTCAAAGGATGCCCACTTTGAAGATGTTCTCTGCCTCCCTCAGATATGCACTCAGGGAGTCCCTTTCTCACTGTCACAACGCCGTGACCTCTTCAGCCCTCCAGCTCTTTGACCACATGATGAAACAAACTCGATACTACAGCCATGTGACGTTTCTCAGCTGCTGTCTTCGCAACCATCTCATTCAGCCCTGAAGAGGGGTTACACCTGAAACATTGACTTCTCCATCTTCTGATGCTGCCTGGCTCACTGTTCTTTCAGCCCCCTGTTTGTCTACCGCTATGATTTCTGTAATTTTTTATTTTCAGTAGCAATTCAAACATTTGCTCACTGCCACATCTCTGTGACATTTTTTTGTTTTTAATTTATTTTGTGCATTTTGCTACCTGTACTTCTGCATCTGGTGTGTGTGTCAATATCAGGGTGAGAGTAAGAGATTATTTCCTTGGATGTCTGCAAGGATGAAATTACCAGTGAATACACTGCCCCCAAGTGGTATCAGGCAGAAGCTCCGCTCTCAGCCCTGTCTCCAAATGTAGCCAATTTGTGAATATGTTGAGTATTTTAGTCACATTTGGGGGATTAACAACAATTCTTGAGTATTGTGAATGATACAAGTGTTTGAAACACTGGCTAATTAGGAGTTTTATTTTTAAAACTCGGGCTCTCATCTCGCCTGGCTCATCAGGCTTTTATTTACTTATTTGTAGATGAAAGTTAAAAAAGTTCATTGTCCTTTTCCCCATTTAGGTGTCGAGTCACATTCAGGTGCTTGCTCGAAGGAAGTCACGTGAGATTCACAGCAAGTTAAAGGTAAGGAGTCACTTGCTCTGATAATTTGGACTTTGTTTGGTTACCATGGTAACACATTGTGATCTTTGACTGTTCATTAAGACCAAAAAGATGGTTTTGAAATAACTTTGAAGAATTTCAAAATATTTTCCTTTGTTCCTCCTGGATATTATCTCTTGAAAGCACTTACTCCCCAGAGCCACTCACAGGGAGAAGTACCACAGGTCCCTCTGGCCATATCTAGCTTCCAGCTCGATGCTGATCCCTGAATTATGTACAGTATTAATATTGAGCTAGTGGCTGTGAATATGACCATGTATTAGAGTTTAGTCACTGGCTGCACTTGGCAATGGCTATTCCAAAAATGGTAAACACGGTCTTTTTCCAAGGGTCAAAGATATACTGCTGTGCCTGGCCCCTCTTAGGCACTGCTGCCTCCAGCTACATGTCACCTTGCCCTGCAAGAGGGAAATGTGCAACAAAGTGAGGTGCAACTTGAGGTGATGTGACTACCATGAGTGAATAGCTGGCAGTGTTTTCAAACTGTGAGATCTGTGTGTGTGAGGGTCGCAGCTGATTGTGAAGCAAAACAATAAATGTTGGACATGCATTATGTTTGAAGGTTATAGCTCAGTGAAGTGTGTGGGCCTGAGTGAGAAGTAGGCAGGATACAGCATTGCCTTTTACCAGCTGAACCATTTTGCAAAATGGTATCTAGAGAACTGGTTAGAGCAGAGCACATTGTCACACGGAAATGCTTATGCAACCTTCAACTTTGTCAATTCCAGAAAGCCTTCTGGACGGATTGTTATAAGCTCTCAAATGATGTGGATTATAGCAAGAAATCTGTGAAAGTTGTGAAGAATCTAGCGAGGCCTTTCCTGATGTTGGGAGAAACATGTTGCATTTTCCAACAGAATTCTTGGCCTCGGAGATAGCAATATTTTCACTAGAGAGCAGTGGGATGGCTATCAATGAGGGTTGTTACTCATTATCTTTATTAGCACTGAGTTTCACCTCATTAATATACAGCTTCCTATCATATTCTGGGTAGGTAGAAACTAGATGTCAAAACTTCCCAAAGTGAAAGTCAGAATGGATACCTCGCAACTCCAACTCACCACTTACTCCTCCAGACTACCATTTTGGACACCTGGTACAAATGACTTGGCATTCTCTATGGGCAATGGCTGCACTCACCCATGACCATAGACATTTGCATCTGGTACGTGCCAGCCTCTCTGTGCCATCATGGCACATCCCCAATCCATTTATAGTACGCTTCTGCACTTCAGTGGTGTACTTTGGAGCACATAGCATTGCAGTGCTGCTTCAAGGAGACTTTGCACACCGGGATAGGCAACCAGCTCCAGGATTGGATCAGACTGCATCTCAGGGCTGTTTGTTTGGATTCCTAGCACTCATTTACCTATGCTGACTTGCATGCTCACAGCACCACTGATTTACTGTGCCATGCCTTGCTTTCAATATCGATACAAAGCCAGGCAACTTGTCATGGTTCTCAGCAGTCAACAGTTAATGGGGTGGCCATGTAGCTGCATGGTCAGGAGGTCCTGGCACAATAAATCGAGAATATTGTCCAATATTCAGGATCGAGGATCAAGTCAAGTAGCTGCTTAAGACAGTCAAAGGAGCCAAATGTCAGACACCCTACCACCCGTCTTGACTCGTTTTTCCCTATTATGTGCTGTTTACAGCTGAACTGAGAAAAAGGGAGTAATCAAGTGAGATGGAAGTGAAAAGCACAGCTGTTAATGCTGGTGAAGCTGGGAGAAATGTGACAAGGTGTCCTGAGTGAGTGCTTATGAGGTGAAGAAACTTTGTGGGGTTAGCAGTGAAGCGGGTGGTCAGGTGAGAGTGAGTGAGAGAAGATGCTGCAGGTAATAGTGAGAATGGTGGAGTCTAAGCCTTAGTGTGAGGTGGGTGTGGTTTCAGAGAAAGTTTGGTGACACTTCCTTTGGCAAAATGAAGATCATCATCTTTCTATCTTGCTACACTGGGCATTTGGTATAAACCAGACCAGTCTCCCTCAAAATATTTTAAGGTAGCCTCAGCCCCTAACTCTTTTTTTTAAAATTTATTTTAATAGCAAATGTAACGATTCAGTTCTGATGTAATGTGACTGGTCAAACTATTCGATTTTAAGCAAAACAATTTATTTCAACACTGAAATTAAAAATACAACCAAGGAGAGAGGAACTTAGAATAACTTAACTCTACTGGGAAAACGTAACAGAGCAATATTTTACAGTAACCATCACTAATGAGCTATTCCAATAAAATAACATCCCATAAACACTCCCCTTGACAAAAAGGAAAATTCAGACACAGAAACACGCCATGTAGGAGGGAAAAACCATCAAGAGGAAATTCAGATTAGCATCAGCCGGGAGACACTCACTGAAGCTTCCAACTCTGGGACCCCAATAGTTTCTGATGTTACTGAATAAGAACCAAAATCCATAAATCTGGATCTGAGAGCTGGCTGCACCTGCTGTTTTTCAAATAAAAGAAACACCCCGAGATCTTTACTCAATCGATCTTCAGTAGCCAGCTCAGCTCCTCTCTTCAAAGAAAAGCACAAAATAACCTCCTAAAATGGCAGGATCATCACACATCCCTTCAGATTGCTGGGGCCACACTGATCAGGCTGACAGGAGCTGGTGCTTTGCCTCCTCTGCAGTTCCTGGGAGATGTGGTCTTGTTCTGGACATCCAGTCCACTCCGACCTCCAGATCCCCATCCTGAAAGGACATTATTTTCCCCTCCTCTGCCATGTCAAGGGCTAATGTCATGAACTATGAAGGCAGCTCCAAACTGCCAGTGCCTGTCTGGGTATTGCAAATGAGGTCCACTGCCAGGGATGATTAACCACTGTCTGTGCGTGGTGAGTCATAGAATCCAGCTAACGTTGAATGAGAGGGCTGCTATACAGAGAGGGTAGGTAAGTTCTGGAAATGGGAGAAAACTCACTTGACCTCATGAAGAGAAACCCTCAATGAAATTTTACAAAACTGACTTTTTGTCAACATATGTTAAGATTCAGCCCTCCGTATCTGACAACGATGTGATACAACAGGCTAAAGAGAGAGTCTCATGAAGACTCCTTGACCAGCACTTCAGAAAGTCACTGACAAGATAAATGCACCGAAAAAGATGAGAGATTCCACTCTCTTCCTAAGTGCAGGGATTCAAAGCTTTCCTTTAAAATTAAAAATCCTTTATCTTAAGCAGCCTTTTTTTTTCTTTAGCCTTTCATGTGATGCAGGTGTTTCTGGCAAAGCCAGCCCATTGGTGGTCATTCTGCAACTGTCCTTGAACCCACTTTGTCAGGCAGTAAATAGGAGGGATGCTTAGGACCAAATGGAATCAGAGTCCAGGTGATGTTTAACGAAGGATAATTGGCTGTGCGTATATATATATATATATATATATATATATATATATATGGGTAATCATGTGATTGAAGTTTGTGATGAATGTACTAGAAATAAAACATTGACCAAAAAAAGTATGAGTAGATTCTATCCAACCAACATTTTAACTTTTATCATATTTAATAGTTAGGAGTCAACTACATTGCTGTGCTCTGGGTCTGAGGTTAGATGTAAGGCAGACTGGCTAAGAACAACAGGTTTGCTTCTCCAGATGGATTTTTACCATTGCTGAGACTAGCTATTAATCCAGATCTTTATTAGCTGAAGTTAGATTCCACAAGCCGACACAGTGAGATTTGAATATTCATCCCCAGAGCATTAGTCTGACACTCCGCATCGCGATCCCTGTGACATTATCATTTCTGTATATTGCCACCTCCCCTTAACTATGTCTCTGCAATTAGACAAACTTTTGTGTTTCTCCACTGGTACCTCAACTTCCACTCTCTCTCTGCTCTCAGCCTTTCAACAGGATTAGTCTAAAGTAACTGAAGGTGATATAGCAAATTTAATTCATTTTAAAAATGGATGGTGTGGAGAAATGAAAATATGGAAATGTGTGAAAATATCTCCTGTTAGTGTTTCTAAAAAGTGATTAATCTTTCTATTTACTCTTGTTTTGAATGGACTGTCCATTTGGTGACTGGAATGGATGACAATCTCTCGTTGTCTCCAGACAATCAATATGGTGAGCTCCTGGCAAAAGTGCTAGTTTTCTGAAAGAACATTCTCTTGCTTTTTATTGAATGTACACTGCTGTAACACCTTGTGTTTCCTCCTAGCACATTACTGAAAGTTCCCCAATCTCTGCCATCAGCCATCTTGTTTCTCAACAATTTCTTTTTGAAAATTGCTCAAACGTAAATTGGATACCAACTCTGTTTTAAAATCACTTTTACCGTTTAATTTAGTGTTGGGGATACATTTAGTTCTCATTGAGTTTCTATTAGTAAGACAAGCTCCCTTCTATCCAGTTTTGGATTTGGTGAACGACCCCTATTGCATGCATTGAAGCTGAAAGCCATGTTCCTGATTTCTGATTCTGTCCCCTACAGTTGTTTCCATGTTTAGTATCAGGAAAAATAAAAGTACCTATGGAATATTGAATCCCTCTGGATATTGGTGCATCAGACCCCGTCCAAATCCAATGCCAATCATGAAACCACTTTCACTTTTGGATCTCTTGTAGAATCTTTAAAAAACGCCATGATATTTCTGAGCCATAATAAGCTCAAATATCACCTAAACCTTGGATCATTGCAATCAACTAATTGTCAATTTCTTGTATATGCAATGGAACTTAGTGTTCTGGGTATTTTAGATCACATCCCCATTCAGTGACCCTCCCCTTTCCCCCCCCCCCCCCCCAAAACTCTGAGGAGAGCGGACAAGATCAAACTTGGCAATGGTGGGCATTTGTTTTGAAACTCACTTGCACAGGTTGATTGATGGAGCATGGGTTCAGGTGCTGGAGGGTGAGTACCACTTTTAAAGCCATAAAGAAGAGACAATGACTTCAGGAGAGAACTGAGGAATATATCAAAATTTGTAATGTCATCCTAATTATAGATCACTCTTCTTCATGCCACACCTGCCCCATAAAGGCTGTCTCCAACAGTGTTTCAAACAGCATTGTCTGTTGTGTGACTGGTCTAACCCATCTTCATTTTGCTGGTCATGATGTTGGCTTTAATTGTGATTTGGATGCACTCATTAACTTTGGAAACTGAGATGGTCACCATTAGGAACTCTTCAAGCCATCAGAGAATTGTTTTGAGTGCTTTGTAATCTGAAATAATTCTCATTATGCTTTGATAGTGCAAAGAAAGGTAAGGGTCTTGAGGAATCATGGTTGTTGATAGCCTCATTATGCAATTGGTCCTTGTTCTATTTAAGTTTAAAAAAAAACAGGATTGTGATATCTATGGAAAGATATTTGGGTGATTCCATATGAACTGTTTAAGAGTGATTCTGATGATGACTGTCGATGTTCACCAAGAAACCAAAATCCACGGGTAGCTTCATTCCTTTCATTGTACTATCAGCATTTGTAGTTAATCTACTGTCCATGTTTTATTTTGTTAGAACACTCATTGTTTACTATTTAACATAGCTGCCCTTCAGAATAATATTCACTCTCTGACAAGTATTCATGTTGCCTGGAGATATTCACTTAATAAAACTCCTTTCTCAACTATTTTTTCCATTTTTGAAGGGAATATTGGCCTCCTATTCATTGCCCTTCATTAGTTGCTCTTGAATTGATTTGGTTGTTCAGGTCTTTTCAGACAGCAGTTAGAATCAACTAAATTTTTCTGGGTCTTGAGACATATGTAGGCTATACCAACTAAGGATGGCAGATTTTCTTTCCTAAAGGGCATTAGTGAACCAGATGGATTTTTCCAACAATGGATAATGATTACATGGTCACCTGTAGAGTGGCTTTTAATACCAGATTTTATTAAATTCAAACTTCCAACTCCCATGGTGAGATTTGAATCCATGTTCCCAGAACACTTGCCCAAGCTCTTGATTGCCAATCCAGCGACATTACCACACGCACCACCTCGCCTTCAAATTGAATAGTGCATATTTTACAATAGTATTCCATTTGATAGTCAGGACTGATTATGTGCTGCTATGCCCACTGACCATAATGTTTAAATGGAGTGCCAGACACCTGGGCATTGAGTTAACTAGTGGCTGAGTACTCTGCTATCTGGTTTACTTTATACTTTAATTCCCATCAAAGCTAACGGCTGTTCCTAATTAATTTACTCTGTTTTGAATAGATGCCATACATCCCCGGAATGTTTTCTACCCCTGCTAGAATCCCTGGTTAAAGCAGCAGAGTTGCACTCTTGCAGTTTGTGTGTCAGGGCAGCACCTACTGTTGCTGCTCCTGAGGATGATGTTTGGAAGCAGCAACACAAACACCTGCTTCCTCGAGTACAAGCATCATTTATGTCTTAATACATTCAGTGGAATTGTAAATCCTTTAGAATAGAGCTATGTTATGAATGAGCGACACATTTAATAAACACAGTACATCAATAGAGAATTCTCACCACACTGTGTGACTGTTAATATAATGAGGAAACTCTACACATTTCAATGTAGAATATAATTGATTAAGGGCTGTTTGTTGTGCAGTGGTACTGACCTTGCCTCTGGGCCAGCGGCCCCAGATGTATAATAACACCTGAACATATTGATTTTTTTTTTTTAAATTGATTATTGTTGGAGTTAAAAGCTCCGCTACTCCTAGACAGAGTACCACAAAAGTTTGTTTAACAAGGACTCAACTCTATCTCTATGTCAAAGTCTCATCCACTCCCACTTTCAATCTTTTGGGTGCTCTGTTGCAAATGCTAATTCTTTTTCTCATTTTTTTTCTATTCGTTCTCTCTCTGTTTTACTTTGCTTTTTGTTGGTCTCAAGGTCACATGACATTTTAACAGAAGTAGGCCATTCAGCCCATCAAGTCATCTCTGCCATTCAGTTAAATCACTTTCTTGCCATTCCTCCATAACACTTGATTCCTTACGGATTAAACATCTGTCTATCTCAGACTTTACTTTATGACCTAGCCTCCCAAAACTCCACAGATATACTACCCTCTGAACAAAGGGATTGCACCTCATCTCTGTCTTAAACATGCAAGCTCTTTTTCTGAGATTATGCCCTTGTATCTGAAACTTTCACACAAAGGGGAACAACATCCCCAACAACAATAATTTTCCACCCTGTAAAATCCCCTGAGAATCTTGTATGTTTCGTTAAGGATGCCCCTCATAGATCATAGAATCCCTACAGTGTGGAAACAGGACCTTCGGCCCAACAAGTCCACACCGACCCTCCAAAGAGTAACCCACTCTGACCCATTCTCCTACCCTGCATTCCCCCCTGACTAATGCACCAAAATACACATCCCTGAACACTATGGGCAATTCAGCATGGCCAATTCACCTGACCTGCACATCTTTGGACTATGGGAGGAAACCCATACAGACACGGGGAGAATGTGTAAACTCCACACAGTCGCCTGAGGCTAGAATGGAACTTGGGTCCCTGGTACTGTGAGGCTGCAGTGCTAACCACTGAGCCACCATGCCATCTCATTCTTCTAGATTCTAATGAGTACAGACCCAACCCACTCAATGTCTCATAAGATAATTCCTTCATGGTATCCGCTAAGTGAAGCTTCTCTGGGCTGCCTCAGTCCTAATGCACCTTTCCAAAGGGACCAAAACTATTTACTGTTTTCCCTCTGGTCTAACAACTGCCTTGTATAGTTTTAGCAAGACTTCCCTACTTTACTGTTTTCCCTCTGGTCTAACAAGACCTCCCTACTTTTATACTCTGTTCCCTTTTGAAATAAAGGTCAACATTCCATTTGCTTTCCCTATTACCCACTGAACTTGGAAGTTAACTTTGTATGATATATGGATGAGGGCCTCCAAACCCTTCAGTTCTGTAGCTTCCTGCAGTCTTTCTCCATTTAGAACATAGAACAATACAGCGCAGAACAGGCCCTTCAACCCTCAATGTTGCACCGACATGTGAACTATTCTCAGCTCGTCCCGCTACACTATCCCAAAATCATCCGGTGTTTATTTAAGGATTGTTTAAATCTCCCTAAAGTGGCTGACTACATTAGCAGGTAGGGCATTCCACGCCCTTACCATACTCTGCATAAAGAACCTGCCTTTGAATCTTTCTTAAATCTATCACCCCTCAATTTGTAGTTATGCCCCCTCGTACAAGCTGACGTCATCATCCTTGGACAGACTTTCACTGTCTACCCTATCTAATCCTCTGATCATCTTGTATGTCTCTATCAAATCCCCTCTTAATCTTCTTCTTTCCAATGAGAACAGGTTTAAGTCTCTCAGCTGTTCCTCATAAGACCTTTCCTCCAGACCAGGCAACATCCTGGTAAATGTCCTCTGCACCTTTTCCAATGCTTCCACATCCTTCCTGAAATATGGCGACCAGAACTGTACACAATATTGCAAGTGTGGCTGCACCAGCATTTTGTATAGTTGTAGCATGATATTGCGGCTCCGGAACTCAATCCCTCTATGAATGAAACCTAACACACCATATGCCTTCTTAACAGCACTATCCACCTGGATGGCAACTTTCAGGGATCTTTGCACATGGACTCCAAGATCCCTCTGCACATCTACACCACCAAGAATCTTTCCATTGACCCAGTACTCTGTCTTCCTGTTATTCTTTCCAAAGTGCATCACTTCACATTTAGCTGCATTGAACTCCATTTGCCACCTCTCAGCCCAATTCTGCAGTTTATCCAAGTCTCCCTGCAACCTATAACATTCTTTCACACTGTCCACTACTCCACCGACTTTAGTGTCATTGCAAATTTACTAATCCCTCCACCTTTGCCTGCATCTAAGTCATTTATAAAAATGACAAACCGCAGTGGTCCCAAAACTGATCCTTGTGGCACACCACTAGTAACCAGACTCCAGGCTGAATATTTTCCATAACCACCACTCTCTGCCTTCTTGCAAAAAGTCAGTTTCTAATCCAAACTGCTAAATCACTCTCAATTCCATGCCTCTGCATTTTCTCCAACAGCCTACCATGTGGAACCTTATCAAAGGCTTTACTGAAGTCCATGTATACCACGTCAACTGCCCTACCCTCATCTACATGCTTGGTCACCTTCTCAAAAAACACAATGAGGTCTGTGAGACACAACCTGCCCTTGATGAAACCATGTTGACTATCTGAAATCAAATTGTTGCTTGCTAGATGATTATAAATCTTATCTCTTATAATCCTTTCCAAAACCTTTCCTACAACAGAAGTAAGGCTCACTGGTCTATAATTACCTGGGTCATCTCTATTGCCCTTCTTGAACAAGGGCACAACATTTGCAATCCTCCAGTCCTCTGGTACCAAACCTGTAGACAATGACGGCTCAAATGTCAAAGCCAAAGGCTCTGCTATCTCCTCCCTAGCTTCCCAGAGAATCCTCGGATAAATCCCATCCGGCCCAGGGGATTTCCTACTTTCACTCCTTCTAGAATCGATAACACCTGTTCGTAACTAACCTCGATCCTTTCTAGTCTAATATCTCGTACCTCATTCTTCTCCTCTACAATATTCTCCTCCTCCTTAAGTAATATTCAACTCCTCTAACCTTTCTGCCAAATTGCATAACCTTACATTTTCCCAAATTATGTTCCATCTTCCAAATTTTTGCCCTACTTGCTTAACTTGTCTATATCCTTTTGCAGACTCTGTCATCCTCACCACTTACCTTCCAACCTAATTTTGTGTAGGCCACAATGTGTACATTCAAACTGTACTTTCAATTTTCTTATCCAATACATTAATATATGTTGTATTGAGATAAGTGAGAGTGACGACCTTTACATCAAGGCTGCATTTGACAGAGTGTGACATCAAGGATTCCTAGCAAAACTGGAATCAGAGGGCAAACGTTCTGCTGGTTGGAGTCATACCTAGCACAAAGGAAGATGGTTGCGATTAGTGTGGGGTGAGTTATTTCAGCTCCAGCTCCTCGGAGGAGTGATTTATGCCCAACCATCTTTAGTTGTTCCTTCAACAATCTTCCCTTCATCATAAAGTCAGAGGTGGAGATGATTACTGATGACTGTACAATGTGCAGCATTATCATGACTCCTAGATACTGAAGCAGTCTATGTTCCAATGCAGCAATGCACTGGACAATATCCAGTCTTGGGCTGACAAGTGGCAATAAACATTCCTACCACACAAATGCCAGGCAATTACCATCTCCATTAATGGATAATATAATCACCAGATATTCAATAGTGTTACCATCACTGAATTCCCCACTGTCACCATTCTTGGGGTTATCATTGACCATAAATTCAAGTGGACTTGCCACATAAATGCAGTGACTATTAGAGCAGTCGGAGGCCAGGAATACTGCAGCAATTAAATGCAGTGTGTACTATTTATAAGATGCACTGAAGAAATTCAAAGATTCTTGGGCAACTCCTTACAAACTCCCTGCCCCTTCCATCCAAAAGGACAAGGGCAGCAGATACAAGGGAATGCCACCATCTCAAGTTCCCCTCAAGCCACTCACCATCTTGACTTGGAAATATAACGTTCCTTCGCTGTTGCTGGTTCAAAGTCCTGGAATTCCCTCTCTAGTGGCATTGTAGATGAACAGTGTAAGAAGGCCACCTTCTCAAGGGAAGCTGGAGACAGACAAGAAATACTAGTCAGCCAGTGATGCCAGGTCCCATGAGGGGAAAAAAATTATGTCCCAGCACTGATCCCTGTGGCACTGTACCAGTTACAGGTTGCTATCCTCAAAGTGCATTCTTTATCTCAACTGTCTTCTATTAGTTAGCCAATATTCTGACCATGCTAATATACTTCCAACAACATGGGATCTTATCCTAAGTAGCTTAATGCATGGTACCTTGTAAAATGATTTCTGAAAATGGAAATCTATTGACTGCATTTCTCCGTCTTACTCACTCTTGTCCATTTGCATTCTCTCTCACTTGCATACTGTCTCATTTTGTGCGCTCTCGCTCTCCCTGACTTGTGTGATCTCTCACTCTCCCTACAGTACACTTTCACGCTTGGTCTAACGCTCTTTTGTGTTTGCTCTTAGTTTTACTGCTTTACTTTCTTCGGCAAATATTTTATGGTCTGGGCTACTCTGAACTTTGCTGCCAAACTCCAAATGCCCCACACCATCAATTTTGCCCTCCTGCTCCCACCCAATAATCACTGTGAAGCTGAAATTAAGTCCACAGTTTTACTCCTAATTCAATGTAGTTTTCCTAAAAACTCCATATCACGAAGCATCTCGTCTCTACGGTGTATACAACTCTTAGAGGGTTTAATGGGCTGTTAGCAATGACAAGGTCCCTTATAATAATTTGTTCTGTCTTACACCTATTTCTCTTGTCTGCTAGGATCAGTCAGCAAAGGACAAAGCCCTTGCCAGTATAGCAGCCATGTCATCAGCACAGATCGTATCAGCGACTGCTATTCAAAACAAACTAGGCATGTCAAATATGTCTCGTCCTTTTCCCATCACATCTGTGGTAGGTAATGATTTATTTTATTGCCGTGCTCAATGTGAGAGAAAGTGAGGACACTGTTGGAGCCATTGGCACTCTCACTGAGATGCTCCTGTGAATGAAGGAGCTGCTGTATTTTATATTTAGTTCAGTTTAATTTCAGCAGTTGTCTGGTTATGTGGATAAGGTAGTTAAGGTAATGGGAGTATTTCACTTCATTAGTGGAAACAAAAAATATCAGGTCAGGGCAGTCCCCTTGAGAAGGTGGTAGTGATTGCCACCTTGAACTGCTGCAGTCCATCTGCTGTATGCAGACAAATAATGTCATTAGGGAGGGAATCCAGGATTTTGACCCAGTAACAATGAAGGAACGGCAATATATTTCCAAGTCAGAATGGTGAGTGGGTTAGTGGGAAATTTCATGTAGTGGTGATGTTCCCATGTATCTGGTCCAGTTGTCCTTCAGGATAGAAGTGGTTGTGGGTTTGGTAGATGTTGCCATGGTGAATTTATGCAGTGCATCTTGTAGATAGTACCATTGCTGCTACTGGGCACTGATTGTGGAGAGAGTTTGTGAATGAGGTGCCAATCAAGTGGCCTGCTCTGTCCTGGACAATATAAAACTACTTGAATATTCTTTTGATCTGCTCTTATCCAGACAAATGGGGAGTATTCCATCACACCCCTGACTTGTGCCTTGTAGATGGGGGACAGGCTTTGTGGAGTCAAGAGGTGAGTTACTCACTGCAGTATTCCTAGCTTTTGACTTTCTCTTGTAGCTACTGTTTATGTGGCAAGTCCAGTTCAGTTTCTGGTAGACAAAGGCCAGACCAGCTAGTAGTCAGTGACCAACAGCCACACCATGTTAAAAGACTCCATACACCGGTGTCTTCCAGCCTTGATGAAGATTAGGTCTAGAATGTCAGGACTCTCCTGGATAACCCGAGCTGCAACAGGCCTGAACATGGCTCCATGAACATGTCCCAGAAACTCGACCACAGCGATATTGTGTCTCACTCAAGGCAATGATGTCAATGGCAGGAGAGGGTAAGCTGGCAGTTACACCCCCTTCTGAGAAGGTAAAACTGATAAAGGATGCTGATTTCCTCAGGGGATTTCTCCATTAAAGCAAATACAGTCACCAGAGCATGGAGCCATCCTCTTCCCCTCCTTGATTGGTAAGGAATGTGTAGGGAATGTCCTGCTGGTAAAATGCCTAGAGCATGGCATGGTCATAATGGGCACACTGTTTTGTAAAAGATAATTCCAAGACCTCATGGCAACATGTTTGCTCTAGACATTGACAGTTATTTAATCATGTCATTGTCTGGAACAAGGGGCTGCAAGGACATTTGCATCTTTTATGACCTAAAGAATGGATGGTGGGTGGAAAGAGTGCAGAAAATCCAGGAACTTGCTGTCAGCCATGATGTGTATGGATTCTTCAGTGTAGTCAAGACAATATATGGCCTAAACACCCAGTAATGTAGTTGAAACTTTATTGCTGGAACAGCACAGCAGGTCAGGCAGCATCCAGGGAACAGGAGATTCGACGTTTCGGGCACAGGCCCTTCTTCAGGAATGAGCAGAGAGTGTTCAGCAGGAGAAGATAAAAGGTAGGGAGGAGGGACTTGGAGGAGGGGCGTTGGAAATTTGATTGGTGGAAAGAGGTCAAGGTGAGGGTGATAGGTCGGAGTAGGATGGAGGCGGAGAGGTCAAGAAGACGACTGCAGGTCAGGAAGGCGGTGCCGGGCTGGAGGGATCCGGCTGAGACAAGGTGGGGGGAGGGGGGATGAAGAAACTGGTGAAGTCCAAGTTCATCCCCTGCGGTTGGAGGGTTCCCAGTCGGAAGATAAGACGCTCCTCCTCCGACCGTCGGGTTGTTGTGGTTTGGCGGTGGATGAGTCCAATGACCTGCATATCCTCGGTGGAGTGGGAGGGGGAGTTGAAATGCTGTGCTACAGGTTGGTTGGGTTGGTTCGTCCGGGTGGCCCAGAGGTGCTCTCTGATTGATTGATTACTCCTGTGGAACAATCAAGGACCACAAGGTATAATCTCATAGGAAGGGGTCGCCCATTTAAGAATGGGAGATGAGAAGGAATCTCTTCATTAAAGGTTGTCTATCTGTGGAATGTTTACCAGTCGAGGCTGGATCATTTAAGTATGTTAAAGCTAAGAGATATTTAACCAGTAGGGGAATCGAAGGTTCTAGGGTTAAGGTGGAAGTTGGGTTGATGATTATCAGATTGGCCATGATCTCATTGAACACTGCAGTACAACCGATGACCTGAATGGCCTACGTCTGCCTCAAAGTCCTGTGAGGTCTGTCTGTCGTATAACAATACTCCACCCCTTATCCGTCAAGCTGGGGTAGAGCTCATTAGATTAGATCACTTAGTGTGGAAACAGGCCGTTCGGCCCAACAAGTCCACACTGACCCGCTGATGTGCAACCCACCCAGTCCCACGTTTCCGCTACATTTACCCCTTCACCTAACACTACGGGCAATTTTCAGCCAGGCCAATGCACCTGACCTGCACATTTTTTGGATTGTGGGAGGAAACCGGAGCACCCGGAGGAAACCCACGCAGACACAGGGAGAATGTGCAAACTCCACACAGAGAGTCACCTGAGGCAGGAATTGAACCCGGGTCTCTGGCGCTGTGAGGCAGCAGTGCTAACCACTGTGCCACCGTGCCGACCCAGCTCATCAACAAGACCAGTTGGAAACTACTGAACCAGTTTTGCCTTCAGTCTAGAGTCAATAGCACCTCCGCCTCTGTCATCAAGCTGCAGAATCCAGATGACACTAATAGGTGTGCAGACTAAGGCAAAGCTCCAAATGATCCTTAGTGCACTTACAGAGGCATATGTGAACATAGGCCTTGGGCAAATATCTGGAAGACGAAAGTCCTCAACAGAGGAACCTCTAATATTCAGCATTCAATTATCCAAACAAGATTGCAAGGTCCTGATGCTTGGCTAAACTGCATTATCCAGCATTTGATTATCCGAACAAAATACTCCCGCCTGTGTTGTTCGGATAATCGAGGTTCCTCTGTATTATAAAACTCCAGATGCATGAGATCTAAACAAAAACAAATTGCTGGAGAAGCTCAGCAGGTCTGGCAGCATCTCTGGGAAGAAAGTAAAGTTAATGTTTTGAGTTTAGTGCTTCTTCTACAGAGCTGATGCTAGCTGGGAAGGAGTAGTGTTTATGCTGAAGATGAGATTTAGGGAGGTGAGGGGGCGGGTGTCGGGGAGTGTAGAGGTGAGCAGATAGGTGGAGACAAAACCCAGAGAGAGATATGAAAAAGGCAGGCTGAATAAGTGATAATGAGTTGAGTGTGGTGAGAATGGGATGGCTATGCTGAAGGTCGTCTGTGTCATACAGAACCATGGAAGGACGGAATCAGACTCTAACATTTGTTGAACTCTATGTTGAGTCCTAGAGGCTGCAGGTGCCCAAATGGAAAATGAGATGCTGTTCTTCAAGCTTCAAAGTCCTCTATTAGCCTGTTCCATCATGGAATGCTCTGCTTTGGAGCTTGGTGTCCCCAGTCTTTCTGGCACCAGCTAAATGAAGAATGTTTCCTTTCACAATTTTCCTTCTTGCATCTCCCAATGAAGATGAGTAAAAGATTGCACCAATTACAGCAAGTTTCAGCCCCTGAGAAATGAAGTGTTCAGTGCTTCAAACGCTTTTGGTATTGCTGATAAGTTTTAGGAAGATTTAACTTGGAGTGTTTTTGGAACTAATCCTCTCCAGTCTATCCCTTGTTCCTCCGGCTTCTCACCACTCACCCCCTTCACACCCAGTGTCCCAGACAGGGACGTGGAAGTTGTTAGCTGCATCAACCTTGGGTCATGTTTAACTCCAGTGTCCCCTCTGCTATAGGATTTTATTTTTAAAAACTGCTAATACTATGATGCTGGAGGTTTTGATGCTTTTTTTTTTTAAGTTCACTCATGGGATGAGGATGTTGCTGGCTAGGCCAGCAATTATTGCCCACTCTGATTGCCCAGAGGGTAGTTAAGAGACAATCACATTGCTGTGGGTGTGGAGTCACATATAGAGCAGACCAGGTAAGGATGGCAGTGTCCTTCCCTAAAGCACATTAGTGACCCAGATGGAGTTTGCCTGACAATCAACAGTGGGTTCATGGTTATCGTTAGACTCCTAATTCCAAATATTGTGGGTGGCACGGTGGCACAGTGGTTAGCACTGCTACCTCACAGCGCCAGAGACCTGGGTCAATTCCCGCCTCAGGTGGTTTGCGCTTCGGTGGGTCGGTGTGTACTTGTTGGGCCGAAGGGCCTGTTTCCACACTGTAAAGTAATCTAATCTAATATTTATTGAATTCAAATTCAAATTCCACCGTCATGGTGAGATTCCTTGCAAGGATTACCTGGGTCTCTGGATTAACAGTGCAGCGATAATATCACTAGGCCATTGCCTCACCAGAAACGTCTACATTAGTGCTGCTGTGATTAGGCTGACTATGACACTGTGTTATTAAACCTGTATACACTGAGGTTACTTTTGTCAGATCTTACTCTTTTAAAAACCTTGCATATATGAGACCATAAGACAATAAGTAATAGGAACAGGAGTAGGCCAGTTAGCCCCTTCAACCTGCTCTGCTGTTCAATAGCATTGTTGCTGGTCTGACACTCATTCCATCACTTCCCTATCCTTTGCCCATAACCCTTGACACCCCTCTGATCAAGAATCTCTCTCGTAACCTTTAATATACAGAAGGACTCTGCCCCAACAGCTGTCTGTGGCGGGGAGTTCCAAAGATACTCAACTCTCTGAGAGAAGCAATTTCAGCTCATCTCAGTCTTAGATTGGTGCCCCTTTATTCTGAGACAATGCCCCCTGGTCCTAGCCTCTCCCATGAGGGGAAACATGGTCTCAGCATTTACCTTGTCAAGCCCCTTAAAAATCCGCTACGTTTCAATGAGATTAATTCGCCTTCTTCTAAATTCGAATGAGTCGAGTCCCAACCTGTTTAACCTTTTCTCACAAGACAATCCCTTTGACCAGGATCACCCAAGTGAGCCTTTGCTGAACTACCTCCAATTAAATAATCTCTTTCCTTAAATAAGGAAACCAAAGCTGCTCTCAGTACTCCAGATGTGGTCTCGCCAGCCCCTGGTACAGTTACAGTAAGCCTTCCCTACTCTTGTATTCCAAATCCCTTGAAATTAGGGCCAGCATTCCATGAGCCCTTCCTGATTACCTGCTGCCCCCGTGTGCTAGCTTTATATTTCATGCACAAATATCCCAAAGTCCCGTTGTGTTGCAGCTTTCTGCAGGTTTTCTTCACTTAGTCTGCTAAATAATAGTCTGTTCTTTTGTTCTCCCTTCCCCAAACGAACAGCTTCACATTTTCCCACATCCAGTGACCCTTCCTCAGAATGGGATTCTAATGGGTTCATGTTGTTCTAAGGAAGAGCTTTGGACCCGAAATGTTAACACTGAGTTCTTCTACAGATGCCACCAGACCTGCTGAGCTTTTCCAGAAATTTCTGTTTTTGTCTGATTTCCAGCACCTGTAGTTCTTTCAGTCTGTCTCAACTATTTGTTTCTCTCTCTCAACCAGCCTTTCTACCTATTTTTGTCATCTGCAAATTTGGCTACAGTACGTTCACTTCCTCCTTCCAAGTCATTAATACATATTGTAAACAGTTGTAGTTTCAGCACTGATCCCTGTGGAGCCCACTGGCTACAGGTCGACAACAGGGTAACAGAACCTCTTGTATCCACTCGCTTTATTCTGCCCATGAGTCCATTCTCTATTCATGTCAATATACAATCTCCAATACCAGGGGCTCTATGTTATGACTTAACCTTTTTTGTGAGGTACCTTGTCAAAAACAACATGTCTCCTTGTTCACCTCTGTCCTCTCTGGTCGAGACTTCCTCAAAAACTCTAATAAATTAGTCTGACATGATTTTTCTTTCATGAAGTCATGCTGACTCTGATTAGATCATGACTTTCCAAATGTTCTGCTGTTCCTCCTTGATAATTGATTCTAATACTTTTCTAACAATAGATGTTAGGCTCGTACTATAAGTGTTGGCATCATGTTTCTTTTTGCTTTCAAATTAGAAAGAATCCTATCATGAAGTAGATATTGAGAGAAAATCTACATTTACTCAGTGGCTCAAACTCCAAGAATGCTGGAGAAACTCAACAGGTCTGACAGCATCTGTGAAGAGAGAAATAAAGTTAGTAATTCAACATCAACTTTTGACTTTTTTTAATGTTCTGAAGAAAAATCATACCAGACTCAATGTTAACTCTGTTTCTATCTCCACAGATGCTGCCAGACCTGCTGAGCTTCTCCAGCATTTTCTGTTTGGTTTAGATTTCCATCATCTAAAATGTTGTGTTTTTAGTTGCTTAGTGACTGTTTGTTTGTTTTCTATTTTTTCAAAGACCTCAATTTCCCCTCAGACTAGGTCGACGATGCTCTCCACCGTATCTCCTCCACTTCCCGCTCCTCCCCCCTTGAGCCCTGCCCTTCCAATCACCACCAGGACAGAACCCCACTGGTCCTCCCCTACCAGCCCACCAACCTCCCATACACATCGTATCATCCGTCGTCATTTCTGCCACCTCCAAACGGACCCCACCACCAAGGATATATTTCCCTCCCCTCCCCTATCAGCGTTCCGAAAAGACCACTCCCTCCGTGACTCCCTCGTCAGGTCCACACCCCCCCACCAACCCAGCCTCCACTCCCGGCACCTTCCCCTGCAACCGCAAGAAATGCAAAACCTGCGCCCACACCTCTCCCCTTACTTTCCTCCAAGGCCCCAAGGGATCCTTCCATATCTGCCACAAATTCACCTGCACCTCCACACACATCATTTACTGCATCCTCTGCACCCAATGTGGCCTCCTCTATATTGGGGAGACAGGCCACCTACTTGCGGAACGTTTCAGAGAACACGTCTGGGACACCCGGACCAACCAACCCAACCATCCCGTGGCTCAACACTTTAACTCCTCCTCCCACTCCACCAAGGACATGCAGGTCCTTGGACTCCTCCATCGCCAGACCATAGCAACACGACGGCTGGAGGAAGAGCGCCTCATCTTCTGCCTAGGGACCCTCCAAATACAAGGGATGAACTCAGATTTCTCCAGTTTCCTCATTTCCCCTCCACCCACCTTGTCTCAGTCCCAACCCTTGAACTCAGCACCACCTTCCTAACCTGCAATCTTCTTCCTGACCTCTCCGCCCCCACGCCCACTCTGGCCTATCACCCTCACCTTAACCTCCTTCCACATATCGCATTTCCAACGCCCCTCCCCCAAGTCCCTCCTCCCTACCTTTTATCTTAGCCTGCCGGACACACTTTCCTCATTCCTGAAGAAGGGCTCATGCCCGAAACGTCGATTCTCCTGCTCCTTGGATGCTGCCTGACCTGCTGCGCTTTTCCAGCAACACATTTTCAGCTCTGATCTCCAGCATCTGCAGTCCTCACTTTCTCCTTCTTCTATTTATGTCTTTATATGTTTGTTCTTTCTCCACAGACTCCTGAGTTCTTTCAGTGTTGGCCAGGTGCTGTAACTTCGGGGGAAGCAGGCTCCTCACAAGAGTAGGTACAGCTCTAGACAGCAGAGTGTATTGGGAGGGGTCGCAATCACAATTACACTTTACAACTGGAGTTTCATGTTATTTTATAAACTCCAATTCAAAACTTGACAGTTTACCAAACTCTTATTCTGGATATAAAATGAAATTCATTTACTGCATAGGTCTCTTTTTGAATGTAAGGATTTCCCCCAGTGTAGGTTTTGATGGGACTGCTGTTTCTTGATTATCACACACCTTTTTCTTTTTGCATCCTTTGAACATGCTGACTTTCATGGTATTCTAAATGTCACCTGATGCCTTGCCTTATTGTATTCTGCAACCAACTTGGGCAGACTATTCAAAAGTGAAGTATTTAGAAACACAAAAAATAGCAGTGGGCCATTGGGCCCTTCAAACCTGCTCCGCCATTCAATATGATTATGGTTAATTATCCAACTCCGTCCCCTGTTCCCATTTTCACCCCATACCCTTAGATCCCTTTAGCCCTAAGAACTATATCTCTTATTTGAATATATTCAATGTTTTGTCTTCAACCACTTACTGTAGCAGAGAAATCCACTCTGGGTGAAGATATTTCTCCTTTTCTCAATCCTAAATGGCCAATCCTTAGGATCTGACCACTGGTTCTGGACACTTTAGTCATTGGGAACATCCTGCATTTTACCTGGTTACCCCCAAAATCTTCGAAACGCTAGTGAATATGATCCTGAACAATCCAATCTTTCTTCATTGGCCATTCCAGGAATCATTCCCTCCATGGCCAGAATATCCTTTCTCAGATAAGGTGACCAAAACTTCCTGCAATATTCCAGGTGTGGCCTTACCAAGGCCCTGTACAACTGCAGAACGGTATCCCTGCTTCTGTACTCTCATCCTCTTCCTCTTCCTGTGAAGGCCACGATAGCTTTTACAGCCGTCATCACCTGCTGCACTTTCATGCTTGCTTTCACCAACTGGTACAGGTCTTATTGCATTTACCACTTTCCCAAACTGTAGCAATTCAGATAATCTGCCAAAATGGATAACGTCAATTATTCACATTTTATGCTTCATCTGCCATGCACTCACTCAACTTATGTAAATCACACTGAAGCATTTCTGCATCCTCCTCACAGTTCACTCTCCCACCCAACGTGGTGTCCTCTGCACTTTTGGAGATATTACGTTTAGTTCCCTTATCTAAATCATTAACATATATTGTGAATAGCTGGTCCAAGAATTGATCCTTGTGGTACCCACACTGTGTAGAAATGGTCCATTTATTCTTACCACTTGTTTCCTATTTGCACTCAAGTCCCCAGCAGTATTTATGGCTGTGTTTTCTAGCAGGAGTTACTGACTGATGATCAGAAGCAGGGATCCAGCCTGATTCATCAGAGACCAAAACAAACTCTGTACTAACTGAAGCCAACCCAGACTAAGGATAATCTCATATGGTTCAACCTCTCATCGGGTTACTTGCAGTAAATTGTACATCATCTGCAGATTGCACAGCACCATACAAGTGGTTCCACTGCAGTTGGAGGCCATTCAGCCTATCAACAATGTGCCAGCTCTCTACAAGAGTACTTCAGCTAGTCACACTGCCCTGTCCTTTCTCCATAGTCCTGAAAATGTTCATTCTCTCTTTATTCATTGAATTCATTTTTCAAAGTGACAATTGAATCCATCTGCAGGCTGTGTATTCTGGATCCTAATCACTCACTACATAAAGAAACATTTGCCTCAATGTCACTACTGGTTCTTTTACCAGTGTCCTTAAATCAGCATCATGTAGTTTTTGACCCTTCCACCAACATCTGTTGTCTAGCTACCCTGCTAAGACATCTTATAATTTTGAGTAACACTGTGAAAATCCCTCTGTTTTCACTTCAGAAATGGGAAGGAGCTGGTGTTGGACTGGGGTGGACAAAGTTAAAAGTCACAACACCAGGTGATAGTCCAATGGGTTTATTTGGAAGCATTAGCTTTTGGAGTGCTGCTCCTTCATCAGATGGTTGTGGAGTATAGGGCACAGAATTTATAGCAAAAGATTACAGTGTCATGCAACTGAAATGATATATTGAGCAAACCTGGATTGTTGTTAAGTATTTCATCTTTTAGAATGTTTTAGTCCATTAATAATAAATCTCAGAAGTTCTTTTCAGTCACTTTCTCAAGATAGCTTAAGGTTTTATAACAAAACGTGACATCTCAACTCAGACAATGCATTAAAGATGTGCGGTTAGAGTCTGTCTGTATCCCAATCTTGAGTCAGACTGGTTCTATTTCCAAAGTAGGAATTTACAAAATATTGCATGGACTGACTGCTGCAGGTTGTGCATTTTATTTGAACAAAATAGAATGTATCTGCAAAAATAGTTCTGCAAATGCAAATTCATCTCATAGACTTATGTGAGTACATATGTGTGAGTGCACATGAATGTTTGCGTGTATGAAAGCTTGGTAAAGTGTGTGGGTGTGATGGAATACAAGCCTGAGGGGGTGGGGGGGTTGTGTGTGTGTGTATATGAGAGAGGGTCTGTGTGGGAGTACGTGTGTGTGTGTGTGTGTATGAGAGAGGGTCTGTGTGGGAGTACGTGTGTGTGTGTATGAGAGAGGGTCTGTGTGGGAGTACATAAGTGTGTGTGCGCGCGTGTGTGTGTATGAGAGAGGGTCTGTGTGGGAGTACGTAAGTGTGTGTGCGCGCGTGTGTGTGTATGAGAGAGGGTCTGTGTGGGAGTACCTAAGTGTGTGTGTGTGTGTGCGCGTGTGTGTATAGTGTAGTGGGGTCACCTGTAGTGTGACATGAACACAAGGTCCCGGTTGAGGTCCTCATGGGTTCCGAACTTGGCTATCAGCCTCGGCTGGGCCACCTTGTGTTATTGCCTGTCCCAAAGTCCGCCTTGGAGGATGGTCACCCGAAGATCCAAGGCTGAGGGGTGTTCCCTCCCAGTTGGGAGTACTTCAGTGGTCAGGGACATTTGGTCTCAGACCTTCAGGACATTAACACACACACTCCTGCAGGCTCTCTGTCATACGCTCACACACACCCCATAGACTTATACCCATTTACACTCAACACATACGCACACTCACATACTTTCACAGACACTCACCCACACCTCCCACCACACACACTCCATATAAGTTTGTTGGGTGAGTTTGTACTTGCAGAATTACATTTTATTTTGATCAAACTGCATGAATCCATGTAAGATTCTGTAAATCCCTTTTTTAGATTAGAATCAGTCTGAATATTGGGGCACAGACAGCTTCACACAGGGCAGCTCACACCTTCAATGCATTATCTGAGCCAACATGGCATCTATTGTTAAAGTTCATTTGAGAATGTAACTTTTAAAAAAAGTTCTGGGATTTACATAGGAAAGAACTGAAACCAACATGGTCATTTGAAAAGGTGAGAGACTTAACAAATAATCCAGGTCTTTTTCAATATATCATTTCAGTTGCATCACACTGTAAACATTTGCTATAAATTCTGTCTTATAATCATACTTCATAACCATATGATGAAGGAGTAGCGCTCTGAAAGCTAGTGCTTCCAAAAAAACCTGTTGGACTATAGCCTGGCGCTGTGTGATTTTTAACTTTTGTCCACCCCAGTCCAACACTGGCTCCTCCAAATCCTCATTTATAGGTATGCTGCTGCTGGCATGCTATCCTGAAACCTTAATTGAACTAGGGTTGATTCTCCAGCTTGCTGATAATGGTGGAGTGAGGGATATGGCGAACCACAAGGTGACAGATTGTGAGTGAATACAACTCTTCTGCTCATGGTCCACAGTACCTTACAGACAACAGGTTTTGAGTTGGTGGATCTAAATCTACTGCTATTATATCTCCTTTCTCAAGTTAACCAAATTGTACACAGTACTCCAGATGTAGTCTCACCAACGCCTTAAATTAATTGTAGCAAACCCTCTTTAGTTTTGCATTTCCTTCTTCTCACAGTAAAGAACATTCATTAGCTTGCCACGCCAGCATTCTAGCTTTTTATGTATAAAGCCATCCAGATCCCCCTCTCTGTTTAAGTAATATTCTATTTTTCTTGCAAAAGTGCTTAGATTTTCTCACATGAGATTCCACCTGCCAATTTTTCCCCACACATTTAATTTATCTAAATTGCACAGTTGAACTCTGCCTTCCACACAATTTAATTTTCTTAAATTTACAGATGACATAAAATTAATAACCACACATTTGGTCCTTTCAAACAAGTGATGTATGTAGATTGTAAATAATTGCTGCATTGATCCCAATGGCACTCCATGTTTGAACCTTTGATGTTTTGGCTTTGCCTATATTTTTTCCACCTCTCCTCTGAACTTTCTCACGTAATGTCAACCTGAACTTTATCCCAAGCTAAAATAAAAGCCAAGTACTGCAGATGCTGGAAATCTGAAAAAAAAGCAAAGTGCGAGAGAAACTCAGCAGATCTGGCAGTCTTTGTGGAGAGGGATAAACAAAGTTAATGTTCCAAGTCTGATGTAACTCTAAAGTTATTCTGAAGAAGAAACTTATTGGACTCATTGTTGATTCTGTTTCCTCTCTCCATGAATGCTGCCTCAGTTTTCTCAGCATGTTGTTTTATTTTTATCATGTGCTCCTTTATTTTCTGTTTCATTATCTGGGAACAGAGCTCTAGGTGCCCTACTATTTTCCCCTCTTGGAATGTATCCTCCCCTCAACTGCATCTAAGTTATATTCCCTTTTTAAAAAAACTCATTGATTTATTACATTTTTGTTTATCAATTTTTTTTATTCCAAATTATCACGGACAGATATGTTCTCATCCCAGTGAAATTGATGTCTTCTAATTCAATATTTTTGTGACCGACCACTACTTATAATTTTCTATAGCTAATCAAAAATAGCTATATTTCCTACTGACACTTCTATCACCTAATTTTCCAAGGACCAGAACAATTCCTAGCCTCCCTCTCATCAGATCAGAAATCTATTGTTCAAGAAAACTGTACTGAACACACTTCTGAAAGTTTTGCCCTGACCTTTGCATGGCTCATTACCACTACTGTTTCATTTCTTAATGGCCCTTGAATTTTCCTGTAAGTTTACTTGGCTGTTTCTTTCCCAGTATTTGCTGACTCATAGCCTACACCCAGATGTGTGCGGGTACCTCTTATTTGGTTAGTTAAGGTACAATAGATTCACCCTTAACTCTCCAGAATATCCTCTCCAACAACATAATAGGTTATTTAAAAAACATGAGGATGGCAGTATTGATTATTCCCCTTGTTTTTGCTGAACATTGTGTGTTCAGAAACATTTAGCACCCAGTCCCATCCTTTTTGAACTAAGTCTGCATTATTGTTGTGACACGCTATTCCCATACAGCTATTTGTTCCTTGTCAATCTTGAATTCTGCACTTACGCTTACAGTGCACGTATGTAACATTAACTTAAACCTTGTTGTATTCCAGGTCACTCTGACCCCACTTAACGCCTTAATCTTTCTTTCTCTAATGCTCTCTGTCTCCCAATCCTCTGTGCATCTTCTTTAAATAAATAAAGCATACAGATTGTATATCGAACGACTGAAACTCAAAGCATTGACTCACATTGGGATGTAGGTGTATTTGTTTTGCTTTCCACTGAGAACATGCCATTAATCAGAAACTATCAGGTGACATTGACCAGAATCCTAACTCCCTTTTGTGGTTGCTCTGCGTCCTCTGCTGGCAGACTGACAGGAAGAATGTTAACTGCAGTGTCTTCAAGTTCCAAATAAACGTTATATCAAAGAACGTCATTTTTGTTTTATGATGTAATCCATGGTATGAGACCTATGTATGTTGAGTGTGACTGACGGACTGACTGTTTCCACAGGAAGCAGTGCTGGGTTCAGGGACTTTGTTGTCATTGTTTACAAATTAAACCTGTATCCTTATTTTGCAGTGTGAAACCTTTCATCCTACAACCATTTGCTGTTCAACCAAATGTAAACCATTCCCCACTCTTGGGTAAGAAAGGTTACCCTGGTGTTATACAGTCTTAATTTGGTGCTGCTTTGTGACTTTTCTTGCTATGCAGTATTGGGTTAATGGTGCTGTTACTCATTGATCCTATTATGCACTAACATTTCCTCAATGTTTTACTGATTGACTATAGCAAATTGTCAGATCTCTACTGCAATTGACTCAGATCAGCTAACTCAGTGCATTATTTTTAATTTGAGAGTGTGGTGTTGGAAAAGCACAGCTGGTCAGGCCGCATCAGAGCCGCAGGAGAATCAATATTTTGATCGTAAGCCCTTCATCTCAAAATGTTGATTCTCCTGCTCCTTAGCTGCTGCCTGATCTGCTGTGCTTTTCCAGCCCCACACTCTACTCGACTCTGATCTCCAGCATCTGCAGACCTCCCTTCCTCTGCATTATTGTAATTGCTTTCAACCTGAGAGAAGTGAACTGTAAGGTCAGTAATTCCTGACTAACACAGGCAGACTGGCTGGTTACTAAATTAAATTATATAATTTGCTGAAAGAGTGAAACCTACGAGACACTGATGCCAGAGCCACAAAAGACATGGATTAATAGATTTAAAGTTGTTCTTCTCCCTTGCGGAATATGACAATACTTGTGTTGGTCTTTCACCAGCGGCTTGGCAGGGTCACTGCATTGGATCTGCAAAGATCAGGCTTGTGGAATTCTCTGCTTTCATGGAGCAGCAAAGGGATCCGGATACTGTAAGTGCACATTTGTTAGTCATCTTGTAATGTCAGGTGAGAAATGGTTGAAAATCTGGCCTAGGCAAAGACTTTTGGGAATGTTTAAAGATATTAGTGTTGCTGTATTTGCAATATGTGCTTCATTCTGCTGTCATTAATGCATCTTTCTTCTTCTCCATTGCTGCTGATGTCCTGTAGAGTTTGCCATTGCCATCTCCTTTCCTGAAGAAGGGCTTGTGCCCGAAACATCGATTCTCCTGTTCCTTGGATGCTGCCTGACCTGCTGCGCTTTTCCAGCAACACATTTTCAGCTCTGATCTCCAGCATCAGCAGCCCTCACTTTCTCTCATTGCCATCTCTATCCATACTAACACATCTCCCACCAATAACATGAGCTGATGTCTTCTGGAGTAATTTTTTATGTAGCATTTTTATTAAATGTCTTTTAAATGTCCAAGTATGTGACATCCCTGCTTGCTACATTCATAATCCACTCCAATAAATTAGTCACCTATGATTTCCTTTTCACAAAACTGTTGAATCTCCATGATTTTCTATTAAGAGTTTCTAAGTGACCTACTTGTTTAATGAATTTGAGCATTTCCTCAACAACAGATATTAGACGAACTGGCTTATAGTTTCCTTTGATCTCCCTCCATCCTTACAGATATTATATTTGTGGTTTTCCAATTTGCTAAGATCTTTCCAGAATTTAAGGAGTTTTGAAAGAATACAACTAATGCATTCACTACCTCTGCTGCCCCGCCCATTTCTGACCCTAGGACCATGAGGCTGTCAGCCTTAAATTGTTTCTGTTTTTATTAGCTTTCTCTAATGATGACTGTTTGAAGATCTTAACTTTTGCCTCTTAATTTTCACCTATTCTTGGGATATTTTGTCTTCTATGGAAGACAAAACAATATCTGAAGATAGATACAAAATACTCATTCAAAGATTCTGTCATTCTCTTATTTCCCAAATTAATTTCTCAATTTCCTATGCTAAGGGAATAATGCTCACTTTAGCTGTTCCCTTCTTGTTTATAAAATTCTAGGAGAATTTACTGTCTGTTCATTTTTTTTTTGCTAGTTTTCTCTCCTCCAGAATTTCAAACATTTTTCCAATCTCTGGGCTACCACTAATTCTCAAAGTTAAAAATCTCACAACACCAGGTTATAGTCCAACAGGTTTATTTGGAAGCACTAGTTTTCTTCACTGTTCTTCCATCAGATGGAGGAGCGGGGCTCTGAAAGCTAGTGCTTCCAAATAAATCTATAACCTGGTGTTGTGCGATTTTTAACTGTGTCCACCCCGGTCCAGTACTGGCACCTCCAAGTCATGGTGACTAATTCTCAAAGTATTGTTCAACATGCTCTTCCAGTTTGGTTCCAGTATTAACCTCTTTAGTCAGTCATGGATGGTGCATCGTCTGGTAGAGTTTTTCTTCTCCACTGTATTGTAATTTTGAGAAATATGAAATATCTCCTTGAATGTCTGCTACTGCATCTCCACCATCTTACCATTTAACTGATTTTCCCAGTCCACTTTAGTCAACTTTGTCTTTATACTCTTTATCTTTATTTAAATTTAAAGATGCTTCATGGTTCCACATCACTCATGTATGCTTGGGCATGTATGCAATACTTATGTCTGAGTAGCTTTTAAATAGAATTGTAACCATTCCTGATATTAGTTATAGGCTTCTTCACTTCTTTTAATCCTCTGTCACTGTCACCCACCTTTTACAAACACATTTAGTCATGCAGCATGTAGCCTGATCTTAGAACCTGTCTGTGCTGCTTTTGAATTAATATAAAATCAAAATTCTGCAGGTGCTAAAAAATTGGAAAATATTAAGGAGGTCAAGCAACGTTTATGGAGAGAAACAGGTTATGTTTTTGAAATGTTAACTCTGTTTCTCTCTTCACCAATGCTGCTCGACCTGCTAAACCTTTTCAGTTATTTCTGTTTTATTTCTGATCTTGGATTGGGTATTCCAAGAATAATATACTAGATTCTGCCCTGTCTCTGAAGATCTCAGTCTCCCTTTTTCTGACCTGGTCTAGAATCATTGGTTGATTTAAAACAGTTTAATAGCTAGTTGTGTCCTCCATTTTTAACTGAAATTTATCATGTGGAGTATTCAAACTTGTGCGTTTTCTGATCTTCCTTTTGCAGTACAATAAACATCTCTTTGTCCACATCGGTCAGTCAAGTCCTTCCTATAATGAAGCTCTACTTGAATCAGTTGACATTCGCCAAATCTATGATAAATTTCCAGAGAAGAAAGGGGGATTGAAGGAGTTGTTTGAGAAAGGAACACCAAACACCTTTTTCCTTGTAAAATTCTGGGTCAGTATAAATGATTGAGGAGCTCGGTTTGTTGATTTTTTTTTAAAAGAAAAGCAGCGTCATCTCCTTGCATGACACAGACTTTCCTCGAAGTCAACACAATGTCACAAAAGCTGAACTTTACAGAGGCATTTGATTTGGCATTTGGATGGCTTTCTCTGACTTCATAGTGTGAAAGATTGGCATAACAAGTCTCGTCTCCATCAGCGATCAGACACCGCTCCGGCCAGAGGGATAAGATACAACTGAAAAACTTTCATGCTAAATCAAAACAGAGAAGGCAAAGTGTTTAGTTTTAATTTGCAGCTGACCAAATTCTTGGTGTTTTTTTGTAGGCTGATCTTAGCATTCATACTCAAGATGAAGCAGGTATGTTCTATGGAGTCACCAGCCAGTATGAAAGTGCTGAGAACATGACCATTACCTGTTCCTCTAAGGTCTGCTCTTTTGGAAAACAAGTTGTAGAAAAAGTTGAAGTAAGTTCACATTTTTAAGATTTGACAACTTGTAGGCTAGAAGTTTGAGTTTTCTGCATTTAGTCAGAATCACACAGCAGGAAAACAGACCCTTTGGTCCAACTCATCCACTTTGACCAGGTTTTCCGAATTAAACTAGGCCTGTTTGGCTATATTCAACCCGTATTCCTCAATACCAATCCTGGTGCCTTTTAAATGTTGTAACCCTTCATGGGGTTCTTGCACAGTTTATGCCCTTTATCTATTGTGTGAATGCTGACCTGCCTCTTGTTTATCTTATGGAGTAGCTCATAGGTGTGCCCAAGTGAGTACCTCCAGGACCCATCTGTGTCACAGGTGTGGAGCACAGGGTGCAGGTCAGGACCTTCTATACTATGGCTCTATAGAAGGAAAACCAAATTGGAGTTTCAATCACATATCCAAAGGTTTCATTCTCCATGTCATACAGATGAGAGGGAAAGCTTTCCTAACATTTTATTGCAGTCTTGTTATTTCTGTTTCCTCCAGATAAGGTGGTAAATCTTGCTATTGTCTGTTGGCAAAGCAAGAGCACATTGATTTCCAGCTCTTCAGTGTTCCAGTTCCTTGTGAATTAATGTTCTTTTTCCTTTCACAGACAGAATATGCCCGGTTTGAAAATGGCCGCTTTCTGTACCGAATTCATCGTTCTCCAATGTGTGAATATTTGATTAACTTTATACACAAACTTAAGCAGCTCCCAGAGAAATACATGATGAATAGTGTCTTGGAGAATTTCACCATTTTACAGGTACAACAATTTACATAAAGGAGACATTTAATTCATCCACCACTATCACTGGCAGTCTCTCGCTGGATCTATCCACACAGCTACCTATTTTTGTTTTCAGAATTTTTCATCTATTAATGGTTATTCCATCCTTGTGCATGGTGAATTGATTAGCTTCAATAGCCATTTGCAATGATATATACCATAATTATTTGTCCTCTGTCTGAACTTTTTATTTCAGACCTAAGTATGTATGCCCATCATATGCCAGTATGTATTGCCCTAGTTCTTTAAGACTCTCATTATTCTCCAAAATGTGAATATCCAATTAACTTTAAACTTAAGCAGCTCCCACAGCTGTATGGGATGAATAGTGTCTTGGGGAATTTCACCATTCTGCAGGTATTGTTGTTGCTAATTATAACATAAGTTCTTATCATTAGTGGTTTCCCCACTGAATCTGTATCACATGATTTCCATAACTCTAGTAACCTTTACAGAACACAATGTCCAAAACTGCACACAGTATTCTCACAAAACAACCATTTACTTTATTTCCCTATTCAACCCCTGGATTCGGATTTTAATTTTTAGCTTTAGTTTCTTTTTACATCTGTACAGCATGCCATATCTCAGACTTGTTCAGTTTCTCCCTGTGTCTTACTTCATAGCCTAATGATCTGGTTCTCATTGTCTCTGCCTCACTGTTCAGTTTCCATTTGAATTATTACTTTTACATTTTTCAATCTTTTCCAGGTGGTAACCAACAGAGACACACAAGAACTCCTCTTGTGTGTTGCATACGTCTTTGAAGTTTCGACTAGTGAACATGGAGCTCAGCATCACATCTATAAACTTGTGAAAGATTAGACTAAAGCCATGCTCTCAGTTTTGTTTCTAAACATTGAGGAGGAGAATCTGGATCGGTTTGAGGTGCTATCTTTTTCCCATATGCCGTTCTGCGATTTCACCCACCACAAACCCAACCTCTGAGGCTGGTTTTCTGTACAATACTAAACAACTCTAGTGATCCGGTTTACAGTGACAACAGCCACATCAAGCTTTTCTTGAAGGTTGTGCAGTGAAAATAAGGACATGTTTGGCTTTAACCAAATCGTAATCTTAATTTGATTGGACTGATGGAGAAGCCCCAGCAGCATTGTATTTGTCTTCCACCTTTAAGGTGTATTAAGTGATTTGACGTTTGCTGTTAGCAAATGATTCCTTTTATCTTGGTTGTTGATTAGAAATGATTATCACCTAGTTCAAACAAACTTTGGATAAAATTGGAAGAGACCCTACCAGATTGGAAGATTAAACATTCACCCTGTGTATTGGCAAACATGTGTGTGTTCTGACCTCTCCATACTTGCATACCGCTGTGGGAACAGTAAATAAATTATTTATTTGGATCAGTGTCATCCTGCTGCAACCAACCACCCTCCGACCGAAAGCAACAGATTGCAATTGCTTCAATGTATTATTGAGATAAAATGTGTTGCTACTTACTGCATCATTAGGACACAGTTGTGATTACTGTAACGTCGGCAGAATATTGTCAGTACTTTGGGTACTCGGGCGAGGAAGGGTTGGTTGGAATTTGGGGGTGAGGTTGGTAGTTGGCTGGTGGGGCTCTGTCCAGGGGCCTATTATTTTTGGGAGTAATGTTTCTCCCCTTATCTGTGCCTGGCAGATAGCTATCGGCATCATAGTCAGCCTAGACACAGTGATTGTTTAAACCAGAACAAGAGGTTGCTATACCCTTACTCCATTCATGTCCGCTCTGAATGCTGAGGGACTCTGGGGAGAACACTGAGCACTTCCCTGCTCCACAATAAGACATTTAATGTTGTATTGTTTTAAATGTTCCAACTTGAGACAATCCCATTTTTCTTTTATCTGTCTTCATCTCTCACTCACTCTATTTATCCATCTTTCTTTTGCTACTTCCTAGATTGTTTTTTATGTATTCTATATTTGTTCCTTTGCTCACACTTCCATCTCTCTATATTGAACTCCGGATTCTAGGGGAGGGATGAATGTGGAGTTTTGTGGGAAAATTGTGTGTGAGAGACAGAAACTGAGCAAGGGGTTAGGAATAAACCGTGTGCCAACTGTATACCAGTGTTGGTTGATTGGCAACATTGTTCATTTGCAAAGACTTTCATCCTCATTTCTCAGCAATTTTTTCAATTCAGGGTTTGGGAAATATTTGCTTTAAAGAATGCCGTTTGCCTGGAAACCTCAGTAGTCCTCCTGACAGTTAGAGACTCTAGGCCAATGCAGCTTATTTTTGGTCTAACTAGCCCAATTCAATGTTCGTTCTTTTGTCAAAGTAGTAAGATTACCTCCCAGCATCATAAAATTGCCCTTTTAAAAGAGGCAGTCATATTGGATTGGGCAAAAGTGATGCTGGAAACCAGGGTTTACATCAGAGTAGTGCTGGAAAAGCACAGCAGGTCAGGCAGCATACGAGGAGCAGGAAAATCAACGTTTTGGGCAAAAGCCTTTCATCAGGAATACTGGACTCCAGAGGGGTCTCAAGGTCACCCTCCTTCAGAGATATTCACCTTGACCTTTCCTTAATTTTAATTACAGGAGTTGTGTAACATTCAAACAGAGTTATGAGGTCCTGACAGCATTATTTAATAGAAACAGAATCTCACTGCTGTTCTCCAGGTCTCGAGGCTAAGACGCTTTGGACAGGGAGACTAGTCAGATAGCTCCATGGAACCCAGGGAGGGGACAGAGTCTTTGGAACTCCTTACCACAGAGAGCTGTCGGGGCAGAATCCTCATTTTGTATTTAAGGCTGAGACAGAATCTTGATCATTCAGGGAATTAAGGGTTATGGAGAAAGGGAGGAAAGTGAGGAATGTCAGATCAACCAGAATTTGACTAAATGCAGAGCAAGCTCAGAGGGCTAAATGGGCCTACTCCTGTTCCTTGTGGTTTTATAAAACCTGAGGTGACCGTGCTTTGTACAGTTGGTACTAAAGGAGTAGATTACAAACCGATCAATTTCCACCCATTCTGGCTGCTACTGAGCATCAAAAGCTGTACAGTTGTGAATACTTATAACCATTAACCAAGTTTTCATCAAGACAGACTCTGAGACTGCTGCCTATCCTACACCATAACTCATTTTCATCCACAGATTGATTTTATTTAATGTTTTGCTTTACAAGTGATTTTACACAGCAGGCAGGGGGTGGATGCTCCTCATTTGTGAACCTGCAGGAGTCATCAGTGGAGTGGGAGCCCAAGGAAGTGCCACAGATGTAAGGCTATTTGTTGATGAAATGCAGCTGTCGTTTCAGAATGTATGGTGACTTCTGCCTCGCAGATTCCTTCAATGCCCGTTTCTGATCATGGTTCCAAGCCTCACATAGCAGGAGCTGGGGACAGAACATTGTGAGGAAGAAAGCAGTAATGGGAAGCCAGTCCAACAGTGACATCATGCCATGCATAACATCGCCAGTTATAAAGTTTGTTTTTTGCCTCACACAGCAATAGCAATCATTTAACACGCACAATCTTGTTGCTGTTGGAGTAGGGCCATGAGGTTCTTCACACTCACCTGAACAGCCATCTGAGATCTCGGTTTGATCTGCCAATTGTAGCCAAGGCTTTGGTGCTGTTAGATAAGGAAGGGAAATATCAGCCAGGGCTCCTCGGGGCATCTCATGTCTTCAAGAAAGAAAAAATGATATACCCCTTGACATTTCAATGGTATTCTTACTGTCAACTTCCTGCTGGAGGTTACCATTGACTAGAAAAACTTATAGAATCCCTACAGTGTGGAAGTGGGCCATTTAGCCCATCAAGTCCATACTGACCCTCTGCATAGCATCCCACCCAGAACCCCCACCCCATCCTTGTAACCTTGGATTTTCTTCATGGCCAAACCACCTAACCTGCACAGGGAAAATGTGCAAATGCCATACAGACAGAGGGTGGAATCAAACCCAGGTCCCTGGTGCAATGAAGCAGGAGTGCTAACCACTGAACCACCATTCCACCTCTCTATAGCTGCAGTACTTGTGACTAGACCAGATAAGAGCAGGTCATAGCATGAAAATCTGTGATAACCCAACTTCAGACCTCCCCAGAGCTTGTCCACCATCTACAAGGCACAAGTCAGGACTGTGATGGAATATTCCCAATATGCAGCTTCAACATAATAGTTTTATCTGGGACAGAGCAGCTTGTGTGATTGGCATCACTTCCAACACATTCAATGTTAATGTCCTCTATAATTGGTATAGTCACAGCAGTGCGTACTGTCTGGAAGGTGCACAGGAAAAACTCAATGAGGCTCCTTCAACAGCACTTCCGAGCTGTGACCTACACTACTCAGAAGCCCTAACAGTAACAGGTGCATGGGAAAAATAATAGCTGTGATTTAATCACCAAGACACATAGTCCTGACTTGGAGCTCTAAAATTATTCCTTCAATATCACTGCGAGAGCAGCCTGAAACTCCCTCCCTGAGAATATTACGGGTGTCCCTATATCAGTGGAATATAACAGTTCAAGACGACAACTCTGCACCACCACGTTGAAGACAATAAGGGATACAAACAACCCCTCCAAACTGGAGATTCTCACACTGCAAGACCAAACAATAAAAAGTGTGCATTGTGGGGAACTATTAAGAGACTGGATGCTGGTGCTTCCGTATTAGAATAGTGAGACAAAACTTTGACTGTTTTAACAGTTGGAGTATTTGAGTAATATCCACCAGAATTTGACAACCTTAAAGAAGTTTAAAAGGTTATGAAAGGCATGGATACAGTGGCAAATATGAGGCTTTTTCCTAGGGTGGAGGGATCAATTACTGGGGGGGGAGGGGGGACCACAGGTACAAGGGAAGAAGTTTAAAAGAAATGTACAAGGCAGGTTTTTCACACAGAGGGTGGTGAGTGCCTGGAACATGCTGCCAGAGGAGGTGGTTGAAGCAGACAATAGCAGCACTCATGATGCACCTGGACAAATACATGAACAGGATGGGAATAGAGGGATACGGATCCTGTAAGTGAAGACAGTTTTAGTATGGAAGGGCAAAATGTGTCAGCGCAGGCTTGGAGGGCCGAATGGCCCCTTCCCGTGTTGTATTGTTCTTTGAATTAAAGATGGTACATATTTTCCCACTAAATATCTTTTTGTAACTCATTATGAACTTGTTCAATGTTATTTGAGCGCATCATGCGGGAGGTTTCCTGCCTGGCCCGTTACAACTCGCACAGCACCATCAGCTTCCAGGAAATCCAGACTGCTGTGTCAGAGGGAATAAAGGCAATGACTAAGTACACCAGCTCCAAATGAAAAACCACACCAAAGAGAAAAAAAAAAGTGAAGAGTGACTTGATTAAAGTGTATGAGATCCTGAATGGTCTTTAGCAGTGGATGCTCAGGACCTGGACAGTGAATTTCTGAATCATTAAGAACTTTGAATGTCAAAAACCTATTTATAATGAAAGCCACCTTTAAATATCTAAATTAATGCATACAAACATATGCAAAAGGAAGGTCACAAACTACAGAGTTAACTGATTCCACTAGTGAAACAGGAAAGTTGTGCAATCGGTCCATGCCCTTATGCAGTGAATCTGAAATGATGGGTCGGATTCTCATAGCTGTATCTGTGGCTGACAATGCCAGGGCTCGCTGGCAAGAAATGTCTTTCTTGATAATGTTATCAGTGTGGATCCAATAGGAAGCCTATCGGGATTCTATGTCTTCAGACAGTAAGCATGTGATGTCACTTACTGACTAGGGAAGATGACAGCTGCATACGTGCTCAAAGATAAATAATTGAAAATTAATATTTTTAAGTTAAACTGATTTTAAATGGCAAACAGCTTGATTTTTCCATATTCTGCATATTGCTTTTTGCTGAGAGTCCAGTTGCTATCTCAGATGTTAAAAGATTCTGGTTACTTGCTTCTAGAATTGAAGATGCCTCTGATTAAGTTTTCTTAAAATCAGAAAATAAACATACTCACATACGAATTGTGAAAATGAGCACAATAATATTGTGTCATCGCTGAAAGCAATTGGGCCTCTGGGAAAAGAAGAAATGAGATGCTCAGATCTTGCAGGTAATCAAGTCATTAGAGAATCTTTCTGTATGGCAGTAGTGATTGCTACTAGACAAAAGACCTTGGTATAACTGGTCTTGGTGATGCAAAGTTAGCAGTCATATCAATGGCAAATAATATTAGTACAAAAATGGCAGGCAATCAATGTCAGGAGTAGGTGAGAATTTCTCCATCTTTCTTTACAAACAATGGTACTACTGTTATGCCTCACTGTAGCACACTGGAACTTAAGCCCCACTATCCCTAGAGTAATCTCAAGTTAGATATTTGATCAAAGTACACTAAGTCTTCAATTAAACAGAAAACCTAGACTAAGTTTGAGTTATTAAGAACTATTATTTACTAAAATTACCACAGAAACAATGATGGTCCACAAATTATAAATGCTGCCTTATTGATTAAAAGCAACAGCTTACCAAAACTGGACAGAACAAACAAACAACTGGCTTTCTTTAGGTCCAAATGTTTTTTGCAGATAGAGAGACACCACCTCCCCTTCCAGTGAAATAAATGCTTCTCATTTTATCATTCACACCCATAAGCTCTTCAGCTGCCCAGGAACCAGAGCTGACATCAAGTAGATGACCTTTGGCATCCTCAACTGGTAACCATTCCAAAGACTAGCAGGCACAAACCAACCTGTAGCTGGCTGAAACTTGCTTTGTGTGTGCACACCAGTGTCACGTCTCCTCTTGTAGCTGCTCTACCCACCCACCACCTTTAGTATTTGAACTGCAACAGTGTTAGTACAACCTACACTAAGTTTCAGTCAGATGCTTTTTAAAAAAAAGTGTAGCAGTTCTTTGTCCTTTCCCTAATTCAGTCCACAATCAAAAAATAAGTTAACAAAAAGATGCAGAATGCGGGAGAAACTCCGAAGTCTGATAGCATCTGTGGAGAGAGAAACAGATAACCTTTTCAGTCTGATATGACTTGTTCAGAAAGTCTAAGAGACAGATACTGCCTGAACTGCTGAATTTTCTCAGCACTTTTTAATTTCACTCGGCTTCCATTGGGATTCTTAACGGGGAGAGGCTCACCAGTCTGATTGCTTTTCCAAGGGTTGACTGAAGGAGTTATTTTGCTCCAATTGAATTGGGTTGTATTGGAAGTGCTCACAAGTTTGGTGGCAGAAAGAGACAGATCAGTGACTCTTCATCATGGTGCAGATCTTTGGTTATAAAGCATTGATTTTGTCTCTTTCTTTCCACAGAATTTCGCTGGTTCTGCTTAATAATTCCAGCATTTCAGTTTATATTTCAGATTTCCATTATCTGTAGCAATTTATCTTCATATTATATAAAGCATGCTGGACATTTATAAATGTTTGCTCTCAATATAAAATGAGAATATTTATCACTCAAAGCAAAATGCAATTTACCTGTTAATATGGATGTATTAACATTACATGCTTGTATTGTAACAAGGTAGTTGTATAAGATCTGGAGTTTGGCATGGGGAGACTGCAGGTAAGTGGCACTGAAAAGCCCATCAGCCATGATTGAATGGTGGAGTGGACTTGATGGGCCAAATGGCCTTAGTTCCACTCCTACATCTTATGTTAACAAAGTGAAAGTGTTTTGGATGTTGCCGGCTTGATATTGCCTCGGGCAAGGCTCAGAGGAGGAGCTGGCTGCACAGTCTGAACAACAAGGAGTATCATACTGAAACCTGGACTTCAGGTGGGTTTTGTATAGAGTGAAAAAAGGTAAGACATTTTGTATATATAATTCGATTCCACCCTGACTATAATTCTTCATTCTGAGCACCTGAAAGACCAGGGTCCATGGTTTCTTGCCCTAGCACTGGCTCATTGTAGGAACTGTGGTACTGCACATTGACTCATTATAAATCTCCCATACTATTACTGCTTATACACTGACTCACTGCATTAAAGCCACTGTTTCACACTGCACATTCACCACAGACCCTACACTGGCACCTGTTCTGTACATTACCCACTGCTAGTCTGATTCATTGTACTCTTCACTGCACACTCACCGAATTCTCCTCCTGTGATCCCAAAGAGTGGAAGTTTAGAAGACTGCCCACTGTTGCCGTGTCACTAAGTTAAAGTTTGCTCGCAACAATAATATTTTTATTGAGCATTGGAAGGTAAACCAAATTTCCTGGACTTCTCTAGATTTGACCTTCCTACTTTGTATTTCACACAGTTCTCACACCCAGGGTCCAGACAGATGCTCTCTTACCTGTGAAAACTCCAAACGTTGTGAGCAGGATTCCAATCAGGTACAATTGGTAAAACTGCATGGCTCCTGCACCTGAAAGTACAAACAGAAAACTGCAGTCTGACAAAGGAGCTGTTTGATTTCTTAAATATGAATACCTCTTTATAAGAGCAATGTTTTATGTCCTATTCAATCTTCTCCAAATAAACTGGAGAAAAGGGGGATTAACAACATCCAGCACCCAAACTAATTTCACCCATAATATTGGTGGCAAGTCTTATCCCAGAGAGGAATTTACTTTTTGCATGTTCAATATTTATAGTTAATTTCTTGCACCAGCAGGTTTCAGCTGACACTTCCTGATGCACTGGTACATCTCACTGCTCATGGTACAGACAGCAGGAGGCCTGGATATTACCATCCATCCACCCTAATCCCACTCTCCATGTCATCATGTATAGTCTTGCAGGTTACACTTCCATTGGATATTTAAGTACCTTTCCTCTTCCTCCTGAGAATCTATCCACTTTGGCATTGCTCCCAGCTCACCTTAATTGCATTCCCCATCTGCCTGTACTCTGGAACTGACAGAATGTTCTCAATCCCAGGATATTTTATCCAATTTGATTTGGTGAAGATTAATCTGGCTGCAATCGCTGTGCAATGTGATGAGAATAAGGTTCGGCTGGACAAAGCTGTGTTCACTCAAACCACGCGCTTCCTCTAAACTGCCCAATATGTTCATCTCAATCTCTCACTCTCCCATTAAATCTCACAGGCCAGCAGCAATTCCATCTATTTTAAATTTGTTTTTCACTTATTAATTTAACATTCTTATTTCGTCAGTCTTACCTTTGTGTTCTATTTTGGTTCAACCCAATCCGTCATTGGACATTCACGTCACACAGCTTTTCCAAAATGTTTAACAAATTCTAATAGCGCTCAACATATTCGACTTCTTTATTGTTCTCCACACTTCAAAGCAAACAGTTTTGCTAAAGTGAAATAAACTTTCCAAAATATCGTTTTAAAGTAGTATCGTTAGACTCCAGCATTTAATGTCCAAGCCTACCTTTCTGCCTTGGAGCTGATCTGTTCCTCTGTCACTAAATCTTCTCACTTTCTGTGATCGCACAGAGAATTTTGTTGCACTATTTATTTGGCAAGAACCGAGGAGCTTGAGAGGTGGGCGGAGTCAGGTCCCATTGATCAGAGACGGACCTGTCAGCAGCTGCAAGTGAAGACTATGTAACCCTTTACTCGCCCCAGATTCGGGCCCTGCCAAATGCTGTTTAACTTCTCTTTACCTGGTGATGTCATGGCTTCTCTCCATAATCAACCTGGTGAAAAATGTTTTGACATCTCTCTGCAGCAGGTGGGGCTTGAACCTGGCATAGAGGCTGCCACATCAGCCCAAGGCATTTCTCTATCAAATGAAAGAATACTTTCTCTAACTGCCATGAGTCTTGACTGAAGACAGGTAGTGGGGTGGGCCGATTAAAGCAGGCTGTGCAGAGTAAACACTAACATCCTGAACATTACACTGGAATAACAATCAGCCAGAGAATGAAAATGTTAATATCTTGGATGAAGGAGGTAAATGGATAATCACCAAGACTGTGGGTGACACAAGAACAAATGGGAAAACAAGCAGTGAGCACGTCACAAAGTATTTGCAAAGGGGCTGTGCACAGGTTAATGAATTGGCAAAAACTTAGCAGTTGGAATATAATGTGGGAAATGTGAGGTTGTACACTTTGGCAGGAGGAATAGAAGAACAGAATATGATTTAAATGGTGAAAGACTGCAGAAAATTGTAGAATGTGATTTAGGGGTTTTTGTCCATTCAAGAGGGTAGATCGTCCAAGTTAGCAGGAAAGAGTGAAAACAAATGGAATGTTGTTGTTTAAAGACAATGATGTATAAGAAATCCATACTGTACACCTCTATGACTCTAAATGGAATGATCTTGTTAAACTATACCAGGGACTGTCAGCCCACAACTGGAATTCTACAAACAACTATTGTCTCCTTATCAAAGGAAAGAAAAAGTTGGCCAGAGAAGGTTGACGAGGTTGATCCCAGGGAGGGATGTGGAGACATTGAGTGGGGTTGGACTTGTACTCATTGGAGTTCAGAAGAATGAGGAGACCTCATTGAAACATGTAAGATTCTTAGGGGGCTTTACAGGATGGATGCAGAGGTTGAGAGAGAGAAAGATTTTCATCAGCAAAGGAAGCAAAGGTTATGGGGAAAAGGGCAGAAAGGGGACTATTCATAGAACATAGAACAATACAGCGCTGAACAGGCCCTTTGGCCCTCTGTTTTGCTGGCATGTGAGCTAATCTAAGCCCATCCCCCTACACTATCCCATCATTGTCCATGTGCTTATCCAAGGATTGTTTAAATCTCGCTAATGTGGCTGAGTTAACTACATTGGCAGGTAGGACATTCCATGCCCTTACCACTCTGAGTAAAGAACCTGCCTCTGACATCTGTCTTAAATCTATCACATGGGCGGCACGGTGGCACAGTGGTTAGCACTGCTGCCTCGCAGCGCCAGAGATCCGGGTTCAATTCCCGCCTCAGGCGACTGACTGTGTGGAGTTTGCACATTCTCCCCGTGTCTGCGTGGGTTTCCTCCGGGTGCTCCGGTTTCCTCCCACAGGCCAAAGATGTGCAGGTCAGGTGAATTGGCCATGCTAAATTGCCCATAGTGTTAGGTAAGGGGTAAATGTAGGGGTAGGGGTATGGGTGGTTTGCGCTTCGGCGGGGCGGTGTGGACTTGTTGGGCCGAAGGGCCTGTTTCCACACTGTAAAGTAATCTAAAAAACATCTCAATTTGTAGCTATGCCCCCTCATACAAGCTGATGTCATCATTCTAGGAAAAAGACTTTCAATATCTACCCTATTTAATCCTCTGATCATCTTGTATGTCTCCATCAAATCCCCCCTTAGCCTTCTTCTTTCCTCAAGTCCCCCAGCCTTTCCTCATAAGACCTTCCCTCCAGCCAAGGCAACATCCTGGTAAATCTCCTCTGCACCTTTTCCAATGCTTCCACATCCTTCCTGTAATGGGGCAACCAGAACTGTACACAATATTCCAAATGGAGCCGCACTAGCATTTTGTATAGTTGCAGCATGACATCACTGCTCTGGAACTCAATCCCTCTACCAATAAAACCTAACACATCATATGCCTTCTGAACAGCACTATCAACCTGGGTGGCAACTTTCAGAGATCTATGTACATGAACACCAAGATCCCTCTGCACATTTACACTACCAAGAATCTTTCCATTGACCCAGTACTCTGTCTTCCTGTTATTCTTCCCAAAGTGTATCACCTCACATTTAGCTGCATTGAACTCCATTGCCACCTCTCGGCTTAATTCTGCAGTTTATCCACTTCCCCTGCAAACTAATATTCTTCCACACTGTCTACTACTCCTCCAACTTTAGTGTGATCTGCAAACTTACTAATCCATCCACCTATGCCTTCATCTAAGTCATTTATAAAAATGACAAACCGCAGTGGTCCCAAAACTGATCCTTGTGGCACACCACTGGTAACCAGACTCCAGGCTGAATATTTTCCATCAACCACTACTCGCTGCCTCCTTACAGAAAGCCAGTTTCTAATCCAAATTGCTAAATCCCCATCAATCCCATGCCTCTGCATTTTCTCCAACAGCCTACCATGTGGAACCTTATCAAAGGCCTTACTGACATCTATGTACACCACATCAACGGCCCTAACCACATGGTTAGTCAACTTCTCAAAAAACTCAGAGGTTTGTGAGACATGACCTGCCCTTGACGAAACCATGTTGAATATCTGAAATCAAATTGTTGCTTGCTAGATGATTATAAATCCTATCTCTCATAATCCTTTCCAAAATCTTTCCTACAACAGACATAAGGCTCACTGGTCTATAATTACCTTGGTCATCTCTACTGCCCTTCTTGAACAAGGGCACAATATTTGCAATCCTCCAGTCCTCTGGTACTAAACCTGTAGACAATGGTGACTCAAAGATCAAAGCCAAAGGCTCCAAAACCACTTCCCTATCTTCCCAGAGAATCCTCTGGTAAAGCCCGTCTCGCCCAGGGGACTTATCTACTTTCACTCCTTCTAGAATTGGTAACACTTCTTCCTTACTAACCTTCCTTTCAAGTCTAATATCTCGTATCTCATTCTTCTCCTCAACATTATTCTCCTTTTCCTGAGTGAAACCCGATGAGAAATATTCATTTAGCACCTCTCCGATCTCCACAGAGTCCACACACAACTTCCCACTTCTGTCTTTGACTGGCCCTATTCCTACTTTAAGCCAAACAGAGAACAGCCAGGGAATTCCTGGAGGCATGGCACTCATCCACTGATTCAATCAACAAGCACATCGACCTGGACCCAATATACTGACCACTGGACAGCTGGAACGGACAGCCGGAAGCGGCAGGTACAAATCTTGACCTGTTGAATGTATCTATCCCTTTCCATCGCTAAACTAAATGCAACTGAAGTATGGTCACTCTCTCCAAAGTGCTCACTACAACTAAATCCAACACCTGGCCTGGTTCATTACCAAGCACCAGATCCAGTGTGGCCTCCCCTATTGTTGGCCCTTCGACATACTGTGTCAGGAAACCCTCCTACACACATTGGATAAAAACTGATCCATCCGATACACTAGAGTTATAGCTTTTCCAGTCAATGTTGGGGAAGTTCAAGTCCCCCTTAATGACCACCCTGTTCCTTTTCACTCCTACCCAGAATTGTTTTGATGCTCCTCTCCTCCACATCCCTGGAACACTGTGGAGGCCTATAAAAAAAATTCCCAGCAGTGTGACTTCTCTCCTGTTTCTAACCTTAGTCCATACTACCTCAGTAGACGAGTCCTCGTCAAAAGTTCTTTCAGCCACCGTTATACTATCCTTCACTAACTAGGCCACAACACCCCTCTTTTACTGCCTTCCCTGTTCTTAATGAAAGATCTAAACCCTGGAACCTGGAACCTGCAACAATGCAGTCCTGATCCTGCTCTATCCTTATCTCCGAAATGGCCACAACATCGAAGTCCCAGGTACCTATCCATGCTGCAAGCTCACCTACCTTATTTCGGATACTTCTGGCGTTGAAGTAGACATGCTTCAAACCAGCTTTCTGTCTGCCAGCACATTCCTGTGACCATGAAATCCTGTCCATGCCCTCCCTACTCCCATCTTCCTGTGCACTGGAACTACACCTCAGGTTCCCATCCCCCTTCTGATCAGCCATGGTCTCATTGAAAGATGGAGCAGATTCAATGGACTGAATGGTCTGCTTCTGCTCCTATTGCTTGGGATTTTATGTAATTGTAGTTGGACCAAAATTCCTGGAGTATTTAATGAAATTGTCACTGAGGAAGAATTCCTCTATTGAGTATACACAGCTTTCATTCCAGTAAAAACATTGAACAGTTTCCATAACCAGGACAATCCTCAACCTTCTGTCAATTCCTCAGAGAACTACATCCCCACAGGCTTTACAGTGCAGTCTGACTCTCACAACAGGATCTGGACAGAAGGAGCTTATCCATGTTCATGGGGTTTTTTTGCAAGACTAGCTCAGTTAATATTACTCATCTGTCTTTCTGATACCATGCCTCCCCCCAGCTGGAATTTCTTTTGCCCTTCAACTCTTTGTCCAATTCTTTTTTGAAAGCCATGATTGAATTTGCCTGCACAAGACCCTGGGGCAATGAGTCCTAGATTCCAGTCACTTGCACTGGAAACTAGTTTCCCTGCTATTTCCTTGGTATCACCTGATTCTTTTTGTAAATCGCCTTCAATTGGTGTGGTCTGCTTTATGTCTCTACACCAATGACCTGTTTCTGTATATCTACTCTATCCATTCTCACATGATTTGAATACTTGTTTCAAATTTCTTCTCTACTTTCTCATCAATAAATGAAGGAATCAGAGCTTCTCCAATTAGTTTATCTGACTGGAGTTGCTCATCTCCAGAGTTGCTTTCATAAACTCTCACAAACCTCCACATCTTCCAAAAGCATTGGACACAATACTTGAGTTTGTCAATATGTAAACGAAATTCCTCACTGTCAGCATCAGATCCTGGATTTGATTCTCACTACAGAGAGCCCAGATGAATAGAAACCAGAATTCTAACTTGGTATCCAGTGAGATACTCAGATCCAATGACTGTGGTTCACATGCAACGTCCCTTCAATATGTGGGAGCTTCTAAAATGGGACTAATCTCCAACCTCCCGAAAAAAAACTAGTCATTCTTAAGATGATAGTAGCCATGGAAGATGCTTCATATTGGAGGCCTATAATGAGCTAGCAACATCTTCAAGCATTCTCTGAGAAAATAAAAACGTGCTATTTTGGCAACATTAGGAGAGAATCGCATTCCTAAGGTTTATTGGAGGATCTGCAGTTAAAACTGAGATCAGAAGCAAGGTAAACCTCTTTACAATGTGATTGTGACAATGAAAATATGAGTTAGAGGATATGCTGAAGAATATCTTCACAGCACAGAGAAAGGGGTCAGGTTGATGACATCCAAAGGAACTTAATGTTGAACCAGGGACAGAACTCATGGCTGCTCCTACCAGATGATCAGCTGTCATGGTAGACACTCATCTACCTTGTACCATTCTTGTACATCCTTGTACCATACACACTGTGGTCTATTTGCAACGATTCCATGATATCCATCATCCAGTTGTGGTTAGGTTGACCTCTCTTTCTGCTGCCTCCAGTTTGTCCTCTAAAAGTGAGCGCTGTAGCTTTACACGTCTGAACAAACGCCTGAAAGACCAACATTTTCTTTTCAGTAATACTTTTTAAATATTCATAATGTTTTTACAATTTTACCTTTTAAATTTGTCTTATGGCCCATTTATGGAATTTTTAGTATCCACATCTCAAAAGCATTTATTTTCTTCCACAGACCTTTACGTATTGTGCATGTTTCTGTGACAAGCAGGAAAGTTGATACTTGCTGTGTCTTAAAAATTTATTTCCTTGTTACAATTTTGAATTTTCTTGTCATTAACACATTCTTCACCTTCACAAAATATTTCTGGCAGTCTCTATTGTTCTTCTAACTTCTGCATCACTTCTGCTATCCTCTGTTATCATTTATTTTAAATAAACAAATCTATCCCAACTTGTTCCAGTGTAACACTATCCATTCCTTTTTGTCTTTCTGGTGTTCATTAACAATCCATAGTCTGAACTTCTGGATTTTACTTGATCTATGATAATTTAAGGTCCTCTTCTGTTCTGCCAATGGTGCTGTCATTAGTATACTGCATGTTTATCATCTCGTGCCTTCAATTTTTATGCCTGGAAATATATCCAGTTCTTTGAATAATTTGTTTCCTGTACAGATTGAATAATTTTAGCAACATTGCACAGACTTGTACTTCTGAGAGATGCTGCATTGTCCATTGAATAGCCAGGTGTTCACGATTTGAATCCAATATAAACTCTGCATAGATCCCTCAGCTTTATTCTCAATATCACACTTCAGTGACTTGTCTATTAGTATTTGGTGATTGTGATGAAGCTGCTCCTTTAACAATGGTTATGTTGTGCTTGGTTTTTTTCAGAGAGGTCGTAAACTCTTCAGAATCTGTGTCTTTTAAGTTTCAAGGGGTTTAGGGCCAATTTGATAATAGCTATTGGATACTGTCTCAGGTAGAAGGCTTTCAAGTAAAAAGAACATGTACAGTGAAAGGGGAGTGTCCAGTTCTCCCAGCTCAAGGTTTTCTATGGTTTGGTTTGGTTTTAGCAGAGTGTGGAAAAACCTGTTGGACCCAAAGAAGCAGGTCCAGGCTGGTACTCTCTCTTTGACTTCTCTCCTGTATGACCCCAGGTTTGATTTAACCTTTTGTACTGAGGGGAGTTTATGGGGATTATTCCAAGTATTTGGAACAGCATCATTAGGTTGGGATGATCTGGTGCATTTTTGGAAAGATTAAGTTATTCTGTGTTCTGTTCTTCTGTTTGTGTTTCATTCAGTAATCTTGTAAACAACTTCTGTTTTGTTTATAGAGTCATAGAGATGTACAGCACGGAAACAGACCCTTCGGTCCAACCCGTCCATGCTGACCAGATATCTTGTCGAATGCCTTACTGAAGTCCATATAGATCACAACTACTGCTCTGCCCTCTTCAATTTTCTTTGTTACTTCTTCAAAAAACTCAATCACGTTTGTGAGACAAGATTTCCCATGCACAAAACCATGCTGACTATCCCAAATCAGTCCTTGCCTTTCCAAATACATGTACATCCTGTCCCTCAGGATTCCCTCCAACAACTTGCCCATCACCGAGGTCAGGCTCACCAGTCTATAGTTCCCTGGCTTGTCTTTACCACCCTTCTTAAACAGTGGCACCACGTTTGCCAACCTCCAGTCTTTCGGCACCTCACCTGTGACTATCGATGATACAAATATCTCAGCAAAAGGCCCAGCAATCACTTCTCTAGCTTCCCACAGAGTTCTCTGTACACCTGATCAGGTCCTAGGGATTTATCCACCTTTTAACCGTTTTAAGACATCCAGCACTTCCTCCTCTGAAATCTGGACATTTTGCAAAATGTCACCATCTATTTCCCTACAGTCTATATCTTCCATATCCTTTTCCACAGTAAATACTGATGCAAAATATTCATTTAGTATCTCCCCATTTTCTGTGGCTCTATACAAAGGCTGCCTTGCTGATCTTTGAGGGGCCCTATTCTCTCCCTGGTTACCATTTTGTCCTTAATGTATTTGTAAAAACCCTTTGGATTCTCCTTAATTGTATTTGCCAACGCTATCTCATGTCCCCGTTTTGCCCTCTTAAGTATACTCCTACTTCCTTTATACTCTTCTAAGGATTCACCCGATCTAGCCTGTCTATACCTGACATATGCTTCCTTTTTCTTAACCAAACCCTCAATTTCTTTAGTCATCCAGCTTTCCCTATACCTACCAGCCTTCCCTTTCACCCTGACAGGAATATGCTTTCTCTGGATTCTTGTTATCTCATTTCTGAAGGCTTCCCATTTTCCAGCAGTCCCTTTATCTGCGAACATCTGCCTCCAATCAGCTTTTGAAAGTTCTTGCCTAATGCTGTCAAAATTGGCCTTTCTCCAATTTAGAACTTCAACTTTTAGATCTGGTCTTTCGTTTTCCATCACTATTTTAAAACGAATAGAATTATGGTCGCTGGCCCCAAAGTGCTCCCCCATTGACACCTCAGTCACATGCCCAGCCTTATTTCCCAAAAGTAGGTCAAGTTTTGCACCTTCTCTAGTAGGTACATCCTCACACTGAATCAGAAAATTGTCTTGTACACACTTAAGAAATTCCTCTCCATCTAAACCTTTAACACTATGGTTGTTTAGAACTAAGTGGTTTGGCCAGCTGCATCCCTCCTGGAATATCCATATTATACCTGCTTTGAACAACTAGTAAAGTTAGGGTCTGGGCTACTTTCCTGAAATGTTTTGGGAGGGTGTATTCTTGTCCATAACAGTGATAAATATCACCAAATACATTGTTGTCTACAAAACATATTCTCATATTTTTGTTCCAGGTATTTACCAAAGATCATTCTCAAATTAAATAGTTCCTCTGTTCTTCTTTATTCCAGGTCCAAATCCAGTTTCATTAATCTCTGCTCCAAATGTGTTATTACTTTTTCTATTATGATTTTCAAGATTATCTTAATGAAATGACTCATTAAGATCAGAGTTACAAAATGATTGTACCCCATTGTTTGATGTTTCCTCGGTAACAACACTCAATGAATCTCTCTGCTCGAAAATAATTGCACTACTATTGCTTCAGGATTGTCAAGTAACAACAAAAGTTAATTTATCAATTCAGTCTTGGGGTTTAAAAAATAGGTGAGAACAACATGGATGTGTTATAATTATCCAAGGTTCACTTGATTTTGGGAAGTCCCTTTAGGTTGGAAAGTTGTACAAGTCACAATGCTGTTGAAGAAAAGTGGCAGATATCAACCAAGGAATTATGAACTAAGTAGCTTACAATCTGTTGCTGGGAAATTATTAGAATTCACTTCATGATAAAGGTGTCTGAGCACATTAAAAACTTTCAGTCATGACTTCAATGAACGATAGAACAGTTTGAAAGTTTTATGTTCTTGTATTCAAATATCCCAGAATTTCTCAAACAGGAAGACATTACGTTTGTTTTGAGTCCTTGCATAACCAATCTCTTTTGAAAGTGATCACTGAATCTGTTTCCACCACTCTTTCAGGCAACTCAATCTGATCATAAATCACTGGTTTAGTTATAGTTATGGTTATAGTTATAGTTATAGTTCTGTTATAGTTGTGCCTGTCCAGTACATTGTATCTTCATTTGATCTAAATTACAACACATAGAGCAATATAACACCATAACTCCAAGGCAAATGGAAGAGTTAAACCCGTAGTGAGAACTCACATGCTTAACATTCACTCCTACATCTTCTTGCAGCTTCAAAACTTCTTTTGTCCTGTTCAGACAATTTGTGACACACAAGACGTGTTCCTCAAACAGAGCCACAGGTGTTAAATGAACTGAATTATGTAGTGAGGTTTCATGTGAGTACTTGTATCAATCTGTTACACCTGGGTCTCAGCACTTCTCAATGTCAGCTAATACATTTCAAAGCTGTGAATCACCTCCTGACAGTCATACACTTCATCAGAACTGTGTCATCCCACGTTAAGCCTTCACCCCTACGAAAAGGAAGGCCAAACATCACCAGCAAGAACTGTGTAGTACAAAGTGCTTCACCCTTTTTCAAAGTGTAGCAGCAGCTGCAGCAAGCTTCATTAAAAGCTCAGTATAATTCTTAATGTCTTTTTCTGCGTCAAAGTGAATCTATTGACAGATATTGCACACGCTTAAGCCGTTTATCAATTTTATATAAGCTTTTTATTTATTCACTTGTAGGATATGAGCATCACTGTCTGCTAGTTGCCTTGAGAAAGAGGTGGTAAGCTGCCTTGTTGAACTACTGGAGTTGATCTGCCCTAATATATACCCACAGTTCTGTTAAGGAGGTGTGATGATACTATGGCTTTAAGAAGTGTAATTTGTCCTTTTTTAAAAAGGGTTGAGATAGAAGTGCTGATTGATCCACTCAGAGCTAATAAAGTAAACCATTTGTGAGGCCTTGGGTTCTTTTTAAGTTGGAACAATAGAAGCAGCCTGAATGGGTGGGGTTGAGCTCCCACAGAACCAAGGTATTTACTTGTAGATTTTCAGTAGCAATTGCTGGAGTCTTGAAGCTGCAGTACATCTCTCACTGCTACTCCCTTTCTTGATGTGTTTCCTCCTGGACTGGAGAATTGCAAGTGAGACAATCTCTTTTACAAAAATTGTCTTTGCCAAGGGTGTGTTTATGGGATGTAACTATATTGGAACAGTTACTGTTTTTTCATTAAGTAATTTATTATTCTAAGTTTTCCAATAGAGTTAGGTTATTCCAATTCTGTCTTTCTTTTGTTGTATTTTAACTATAGTGTATGAATAAAGTGTGTTTTGCTTCAAGACTGGTAGTTTGACAAATCAAATTTCATCCAGAAAGCAATGCCTGGCACTTGCCTTTAAAACAAGAGAAAGTTAGAGTCCATGTGATCCTCTTAATATATTGTGAGCGGGTTTTATCTCTTCCATAATATTGGTCATTCCAGGATTTTGATTCAGTGACTGAAGGAACAGCTGTATATTTCCAAGTCATGATGGTGAGTTGTTTGGAGGTGAAATTATGGGAGATGATGTTTCAAAATATCTGCTGACATTGTCCCTCTCAATAATACACTGTTCCTACTGAGACGTCAATGTCTGTTTACCCTATCCATGCTCCTCATGATTTTATAAACCTCTATAAAGGTCACCCCTCAGCCTCCGATGCTCCAGGGAAAACAGCCCCAGCCTGTTCAGCCGAGCTCAAATCCTCCAATCCTGGCAACATCCTTGTAAATCTTTTCTGAACCCTTTCAAGTTTCACAACACCCTTCTGTTAGGATGGAGACCAGAATTGCACGCAATATTCCAAAAGTGGCCTCCCCAACATCCTATACAGCCACATGACCTCCCAAATTGTATACTCATGCTCTGTCCAATAAAGGAAAGCATACCAAACGCCACCTTCACTATCCTATCGACCTGCAACACCACTTTCAAGGAGCTATGAACCTGCACTCAAAGGTCTCTTTGTTCAGCAACACTTCCCAGGACCTTACCATTAAGTGTATAAGTCCTGCCCCGATTTGCTTTCCCAAAATGCAGCACCTCACATTTATCTGAATTAAACTCCATCTGAATTAAACTACTCTACTTTCATCAATCCTTTTCATTACTACTTCAAAAAACTCAAATCAAGTTCATGAGACATGATTTCCCACGCACAAAGCCATGTTGACTGTCCCTAATCAGTCCTTGCCTTCCCAAATACATGCAAATCCTGTTCCTCAGGATTCTCTTCAACAACTTGCCCACCTCCAATGTCATGCTCACTGGTCAATAGTTCCCTGGCTTTTCCTTACCACCTTTCTTAAATAGTAATGCCAAGTCAGACAACCTCCAGTCTTCCAGCACCTCACCTATGACTATTGATGATACAAATATCTCAAGCAAGGAACCCAGCAATCACTTCCATAGCTTCCCCCAGGATCCTAGAGTACACCTGATCAGGTTGTGCAGATTTATCCATCTTATGTGTTTCGAGACATCCAGCACTTCCTCCTCTGTAATGTGAATATTTTTCAAAATGTCACCATCCCTACATTCCATATCTTCCATGTCCTTTTCCACAGTAAACACTGATGCAAAATATTCATTTAGTATCTCCCCCATCTCCTGTGACTCCGCACATAGGCTGCCTTGCTGATCTTTGAGGGGTCCTATTCTCTCCCTAGTTACCCTTTTGAAGTATTTATAAAAACCCTTTGGATTCTCCTTAATTCTATTTGACAAAGCTATCTCATGTCCCCTTATTGCCCTTCTGATTTCCTCTTAAGTATACTCTACTGCTTACATACTCTAAGGATTCACTCAATCTCTGCTGTCTGTACCTAACATATGCTTCCCTCTTTTTCTTAACTGAAACCTTAATTTCTTCTAGTCATCCAGCATTCCCTATACCTCCCAGCCTTTCCTTTCACCATACCAGGAACATACTGGCTCTGGGCTCTCGTTTCATTCCTGAAGGCTTCCCATTTTCCAGCCGTCCCTTTACCTACGAACATCTGCCCCCAATCAGCTTTTGAAAGTTCTTGCCTAGCACCATCAAAATTAGCCTTCCTCCAATTTAGAACTTCAACTTTTAGATCTGGTCTATCCTTTTCCATCACTATTCTAAAATTAATAGAATTATGGTTACTGGCCCCAAACTGTTCCCCCACTGACACCTCAGTCACCTGCCCTGCCTTATTTCCCAAGAGTAGGTGCAAAACTTGACCTTCTCTAGTAGGTATCCACATACTAAAACAGAAAATTTTCTTGTACACACTTAACAAATTCCTCTCTATCTAAACCCTCAACACCGTCAGTCCCAGTCTTTGTTTGGAAAGTTAAAATCCCCTACATGACCACCCTATTATTCTTACAGATAACTGAAATCTTGTTACAAATTTGTTTCTCAGTTTCCCTCTGACTATTAAGGGATCTATAATACAATCCCAATGAGATGATCATCCCTTTCTTATTTCTCTGTTCCACCCAAATAATTTCTCAGGATGTATTTCCAGGAATATCCTCCCTCAGCACAGCTGTAATCCTATCCCATATTAAAAACACCTCTCCACTACTTTCTCACCTCCCTTTCTATCCTTCCTGTAGCATTTGTATCCTGGAACATTAAGCTGCCAGTCCTGCCCATCCCTGAGCCATGTTTCCGTAATTGCTATGATATCCCAGTCCCATGTTCCTAACCATGCCCTGAGTTCATCTGTCTTCCCTGTTAGGCCCCTTGCATTGAAATAAATGCAGTTTAATTTTATTAGTCCCACCTTGTTCTCTGCTTTGTTCCTGCCCATCCCTGACTCTCTGATTTGTTCCCTTTCCTAACTGTACCAGTGATAGATTGTTCTCTTTCCTCAGTATCTCCCCACCCCCCAACCCCAGCTTTAAACCCTCCTGAGCAGCTCTAGCAAATCTCCCTGCCAGTATATTCGTTCCCTTCCAATTCAGCAATCTGTCCTTCTCATATAGGTGACTCTACCCCAGAAGAGATTTCAATGATCCAAAAATGTGAATCGTTCTCCCCTGCACCAGCTCCTCAGCCACATATTCAACTGCTCTATCCTCCTATTCCTACCCTCCTCAGATCATAGCACCAGATCCAGATATTACTACCCTCAAGGACCTCAGTTTTAAATTCCTGCTTAATTTTCTATATTCTCCCTTCAGAACCTTGTCCTTTTCCCCTCCTATGTTGTTAGTTCTAATGTGAATGACAACCTCCTGCTGGCCCCTCTCTCCCTGGAGAACATTCTGCACCCTCTCTGAGACATCCTTGATCCTGGCACCAAGGAGGCAACACAGCATTCTGATTTTTTGCTGCTGGCCACAGAAACGTCAGTCTGTGCCCCTGACTAGAAAGTCCTATCACAATCGAATGCTCAGAACCCAATGCACCCCTCTTTACATTAGAGCCAGTCTCGATATCAGAAAGTTGGCTGTTCCTGCTACACTCCCCTGAGGGTCTATCACCCCCTGAATGCTTCAAAACAACATACTTGTTTGAGATGGGGGTAGCCACAGAAGACTCCTACACTACCTGCCTCCCCTTCCTGGAGTTAACCATCTACCTGACTGCATCTGTGGCTTTTCTCCCTTCCTCTTACTGCCATCCATCACACACCCTAACTCTCGTAAATTCCACATTATCTCTAACCTCCACTCCAATTATTCCATGATCTGATAGGATTCGCAACAAAAGACACTTCCTGTAAACATAAATCATCACCTGACATGGAAACTCTTCCCAAACTCCCACATCCAACAGGAAGAGCATATCACTCTACTAAAGGCCATCTTTGCTCCTTCACAATCTACAGACCCAGAAAATAGCAGTGTATAACTGCTTTTAAAAAAAACACTGCTCCAGGCTACTGTAGTACTTATGGTTTATACTTTTAAAATTTAATCAATAGACAGATCTCAATAAAGAAACAACCCACTCTACCCACTACTGTAGACTTACAGCAAGGTTACAGTTTAAAAACTATGCACTTATCTGTTCCTGTGCTGTGAGCTCTCCCACACAGGTTCCTGTAGGGTCAGCTGTGAATTTCCCTGCTGCCCTCTAATTAAATGCTATGCAGAGTGCTGGGGTAAAAGGTTAACGTTTAGCTCTGCTTGGACCAGATTCACTTTTATTTATTTTTTCTTTTTTTCTCTTATTTTTATTTTATTTTTTTAAACCCCCACACTACCACCTAAGTGCGGTAGTGCTTATTTTTTCCCCAGCACGCATGGTGTGTGTGTGCAGGTGTGAGACACAGTGCAAGACACAAAGTGCACGAATCTTTATTCAAATTCCACCACCAGGAAGATAGGAAAACACCCGGGTGGCCAGTGACAAACCAGATTCACTTTTATTCTGAGAAAAAAATACAAAAAATCTGAAGCCTTTATTAAACAAATGACACCACCATTTTTCACCATTGACTGAATTGCTGCAGAGCCTTGATCATGCAGTCTCTAAGAACAGGAGAAGCTTATCCACATTCACGTGGCTCACAGCAAGAACAGCTCCATTAATGTCACTCATCAGCCTGTTCACCTCCCCAACGTTTTAAATTTCTTTTTCCCTTCAGCCATTTATCTAATTCCTCTTTGAAAGCTGTGTGTGGATTCGCCCGCAACAGACCCTGGAGCAGCAAGTTTTAAATTCTAACTGCTTCCTTATCCCAGAGCATCAGCTCACGCTACCTCACACACATCCTCCCTGCTTCGATGTATCTGGGCAGACATTCCAACCTGATGTGCCTTGCACTCCCTTTGGTCGCTGGGTTAGGCACGAACATTATCATGAATCTTCCACACCCGGCTCAAAGATTACCCAGATGGTTAATCTTCAAGCAAATGCTGTACGTTAAGATGCTAATGTTATAGAGAATCATACTGAAGCGCAATGCAATCCTTGCCCATCACCGCTACACCTCTGGTACAAATACATTGATAAGGGATGAGATTGAATTATAGTAGTCCCCTCTCTCTTGATAAGATGGCTGAGAGGTGATTGAACCCAGATCAGGGATTAGATAACTCAGTCTCCTTGGACAGCACTTTGTAATTGCTGTTCATGATTTCAATTTAAAAAAAGGAAACAAAGTATAAAGCCCAAACATTGGTTGAAAGTTTTATTAAAAAGATAAAAACAGATCAGAATAGGGTCCTGGGAGGTTTATACAGAAATATACTGATAAATCCATCAAGCTATTCTAGTATTTGGTGATTTGTGCTTGCTATGGTTGGCAGTGGTGTCTGCTATCACTTCCCCCCCCCCCCCCCCCCTTGGGAATAAAGCAGGTTTGTTTTGTTGAAATGAATGATAGAATCGTGGAGTCAAGAACAATAACAAGTCTTCAGCATTCACAGCTCAACTAAACCACAGGCATTACTGACTTTAACTGACCATTAAAAGAAGTTCTATACATGGTCACATGGTAGACAGAACTGAAATACTTCTGAAGAGTGAAACATGTTCCCATTTTGGACTCATTAGAACAAATGCAAAATGATAATTTAAACTAAAGAACATGGTGCTGATTGATTTGCAAATTGAACATAACTGGCTGAGATATTGCCATGGAGAAAGTCAGAAGAAACTATAGGGTCCTCATACTCCTGCATAAGTGCAAGACTTGAACAACTCCGTGTGTGTGAATGTCTATCATTTACACTCTCACTATATGAGCTTGACTGATTATCTTAAATTGGTTGGATTGCACCCAACAGCACCATCTATTATCTCAGCAAGTGCTGCCCAATCGCAGAATTACAACCAATGTAGACTTGCCTTTGGGCTTGCAAGATTAAATATGATCTCTATCTTGCTAAGAAGGATTAATACTGCCATGAATTCATTAATTGTAATACAGGATTGACAAGTTAGAAAGAATGTTGGAAACAAAACACAAGATGTTGGATAACGTGCAGTCAGAACCCAGGTGAAATGTAGTTATTCTTCCAGATGTTGAGTCAGCTGCAGCTGAAAACCTCCCCTTAACTTGTGCGAGAGGATTTCCTGGACACTGTAGCCCTATCAGTTGTCCACCATCTGATGAAAAAGTTAGAAGATCAATCATGGAATCTGAACCAAGGTTTTGATTGGTTAGGGGCTGGAGTGGGAAATTGAGAGGGGACAATGAGATGGGGCTAAGTTGGGTTTTCACATTGTTCATATAAAACTGCAGGCTCCCTAAACACAGATTCAGGTTGGAGAGTTTTGTCTAAAGCATATTTGTTTCATTTCTGAAGCCGAATGTTACTCTGTACTGATTAATGAATACTCACTCGCCAAGTACTTGGTACAATTCAGGTTTAAGCACAGGTAGAAAAATGTTGATGGATGTTCACCCATAAGATGCATCATAACAAGCCTGTTCCTAACTTCACAGACAACTGCACATACATTTGCCAGCAGTAGATACAGGAAAGTGATGAGGGTCCTGCTTTTCCTCATTCTCCACTGAAGTTGAGGCAAACTGTAAAATCCTTCATATCAAATATGCTCAGATCAGTCAACTTTACACCCAAGTTCTCCTTTGTTTGCACAATTCAGAAGCATTTTGGACAACGTATTTACATGAAATCTTTGAGATGAGTCTGGAGTATGTGGTCATACAGGAACAGCCTCTATACACATGCCCTCACAATAAATCAGAGTCAATAATTCCAGAAAGTACCTTGGCCACTTGGTTACACTGATGCACTGGTATAGAATAAACACATTCAAATAAGTCATGCAGCGGACATCAAAATAAACCTCAAAATTAATCCACATAAAATTATTCAAAAATAGATTCTGCTGATTTGTGTTTCCATTATCCAATGTCTATTCAACCAATTTTGTGAAGAAACCGATATTTTCATGCAGACGGTATGATTCCTTAAATAAGGCCATGGTTTACTCTTTGCATTTTTGACAGCTCTCCAATATAGACAATGCTTTTTGATATAAGCTTGTTATATTCTGTTTTGGGGTCCTGGCTGAATTGATTGAATTAGGTTTTGGGTAAAATGAGTTGGATTGAGGTTGGTATTGGGTGATGTCATTTCTCCAGTAACAGGTGATTTCTACAATCATGTGTCAACACTGAATAATGAATGCTCCTCGAAATGGTTCGATAGCTGATGTGGTGATCCCAGTCCCAGTTGTAATCCACAAAAAGGATTAAACACAAACCGAAAGCAAAGTTACTATAGGAAGTTATAAACCAAGAATAAAAGACAGGATTTCCTTTGTTCCAGAGCAACCCACCAGCCTCGTTGTTACTGAAAACGAATGAGTTTGTCGTAATCTGGGTCGATATTTCTACACAATAACATCGATAACGTCATTGCAAAAAGCTGTAGGGAAAAGAAAGTCAATGTGAATAATTTGGTTTCCTACTGCCCAATAGAATGGCACAAACCAATAGAGAGAGAACCACTCCATACAGACACCAGTGGGTGACATTCAGCACTGTTCCCATAAACAATCCCATCCTGAAATCAGAGACACAGAGGCAGTGAGCAGCTATGTACACATGGTCATTCTCCATATCCACTTTCAAGGCTAAAGGGTTATGGTGACGATGCTTCTAGGACACAGCTCCCTGTGTAGTCTGTCCCATTTATTCAAGTGGAAACTCGAGAGTAATTCTTCCAGTAAGACAGGATACAAAAACTGGAAATGCGATTACTATTTCTGAATGAGTGATGTTAACCCCAGTCCCCCAACTCCTGACTTCTCACCAGGGTTCATTTTCAATTTGGTCTTACTCACTCAAGCAGTACCTGTAATGTGAACTGAGAATATCATAGTATCTCTTCCAGAGAACTTTCCAGTCCATTCTCCCATTTGCTTATCTCAGTTCCTCAGGGAGAGAGAATCAATCTGACCCCCTCCCCAAACAGGGCAGGAACAACAACTGTTGTCAACTGCCAACAAAATAAACCAATGATCAAATACCCTTATGCTAAATACTGCAATGCAACGTTGGACATTGATTAATGAACTTTTGTAACTTTGTAATGAGATGCTCTCATCCAATCAAATTGCTCAGTACATCTACACTCATGGCTTTCTACCATCTCTCACCTTTTATTCAGTCGAATACAGTTTGCTTCACAAAACATTCCCTCAATGCCATAAGAACCCACTGATCTGCCCAGTTATTAAGAAAGAATAAACAACTATCACTGTTCCTCGGAGTGAGTGGTTTCAGTGAATAATTCAGCTGTTGCCTCTGATCTCTCTGCTTGTCCCTGAGACTGTGCTTCTTCAGCAAACAATTCAGTTGCTGTGTTTGTTTTCTCCGCTGTTGCCTGCACGTGAACTGTAATATTGGAAGAAGTTGCAGATACTTCCAAATGCCGAGGCTGCCTGATTCCAAGGCAGGGTTGAAACTGCTGTAAACACAGGATGAAGGAGAATACAAGCAGTCCAAACTAGAAGCGAGGCAGGAAAGGAAATGGCATTGAAAAATAGTTCAAAGAGAAAGCACATCACATGACAAAATTAATTGTCTGCACAGGATTATATCTGCACACCACCTGTCAATTCCCTACTGATTGATTATCCTCAATTTAATGTATTTTAACATGTGCTTATGCAACAATCTATTTTCCTCTCCTGAAGGTGCTGATCCCACACACACTGACCCTCCCAGGGGTATGGCTCCCACTCCTCTCTCCCCCCCCCCCACCCCCAACACACACACACTGACCTTTCCTGGGGTACGGTTCCCCCCCAACACACACATACTGACCTTTCCTGGGGTACGGTCCCAAACACACACACTGACCCTCTCTGGGGCATGGTACCCCCACACACACACACTGACCTTCTCTGGGGTACAGGTGCCTCTCTCTCACAAACACACACATACACACAAAAACACACACAGAAATTCTCACTAGGGTACAGAGTCTCACATGCACCAAACCTCACTGGGTCAAATACTGTTGACGTTCATGCTGAATGAATTAAGCAATTATTAGTAAACTGGTCAAATGTGATCAGTGATAAGTTAAGGTACAGAAATTAGGTTGTGCACAAACAAATTCACACATGAGGTAATTACCTTGGCCAATATTCAATGTGGAAACCTCTGGGAGCAAAAATGGAACCAAACCAAAGTTAGTTGGATTAACTCAGTTCAATATTGCCAACAGTTTTACCCAAAGTCACTATTAATGCACTTAAAAGTATCAACAACTTTTATTCTGGGGGGTGCAGGACCTGTTACAAACACAATATTAATCTGCTCTCAACACCACGCAATACATGTTCATATACCCCACATGCTTGTTCACATGACTGCTATGGCCTAACTCGGAGTTTCCCCTCTCAGTGCCAAGAATAAAATGTTTCCCCCTTGATTTGACCCAACCTGGGTAGTGTTGTAGAACTGAGAGACCTAGAGGTTCAGGTACAATATTCTTTGAAATGTGTGTCACAGGTAGAGAGGGTGGTTAAGGAGGCATTTAGCACACTTGTGTAGATTGGTGAGATGTTTGAATATAGAAGTTGGAATGTCATGTTGAGGTTTTACAGGATGTTGGTGAGGCCTCTTTAGGAGTATTGTTTACAGTTCTGGTCTCCTGGTTACTGGAATGATATTATTAAACTGGAGAGGATTCCAAGAAGATTTACCAGGATATTGCCAGGGAACGGAGGGTTTGAGTTATAAGGAGGGGTGGATAGACTGGGACTGTTTTTCCCACTAGGACTATAGCAGGTTAAGGGGTGACCTTATCAAAGTTTGTAAAATCATGAGGGGTATAGATAAGGTGAATAGCAATTGTCTTTTCCCTAGGGTGGGGGAGTTAAAAACTAGGGGGCATATTAAAAAGGCCACAAGGCAAAACTTTTATTTTTAGAAATATAGGGTTTGGTTTGTATGTGGAATGAACTTCCTAAGGAAGTGGTTAATGTGGGCCCAATTACAACGTTCATGAATAGGAAAGGTTTGGAGGGATATGAACTAAATACATGCAAATGGGACTAGTTTAGTTTGAATACCTGGTCAGCATGGACAGGTTGGATTGAAGGGTCTGTTTCCATGCTGTATAGCGTGGTGACTAAAATGGAGGAAAAAGCAGCACAAGCAGCAACTGGAGCCCAGGCCTCAGGCTTTTACTCAGTAACCAACAGGCCCTACACTCCTGGAGGAAGTCTCCACTCGGATGATGCTGGGAGATTTTCTCCAGTTGTTCCAGGTTAGGATGCACTGGGCTGTTTCTGTAGTTTAATCTGTTGCTTGAACTTACTCCATGAATTATTTTCTCATTCATTTCCCAAAACCCACCTTTTTCACCAGGATTTTGGTTTCCTCTATGAATCTTCACCCCCATTTGCCCTCCCATCTTCATTGAATTTGCTCACTTGTTCGATGTACCCTGTCAGTCCATGGTCAATTCCCTTGGAGCCACCTGCAAACAAAACCCCAACTGGGGGTAGGACATAGGAGGATGTCTCCAGTCTCTAGTACACTGCAATGAGGTGATGATCAATCCAAGCTTAAGCAAGGTTGATTCTGAAACAGTCACACAACTGCAAACAGCATCAGAGGGTCACAGCACAGGCACCTGGCAGGAAGATCAGGAGAGGAAGCCATGCTCTGTGCCTGGCTAGGAGTCCAGGACCAGTTGCATTGGAGAATGAGACAGAGCAGTTGCAGGAACTAAACACAATGAGGTTTTTTTTCAGCAATCTATCCCAATCTCTGCCTGTACCTCCCAAACCATCCCACTCATCCCAACTGTCCACATTACCTTCATTTTTTTTATTGTTTTGAGACATTAAAACAAGTCAGACTCTATGATAAGTTGTGAATATGACAGGAGGCCTGACAGCAGCCTTGGTGCAACCACAGAATCAAATCAAACATGGGATGTTCACACTCCCCAATGACTTACCTCCACTAAACTCACACCAATCGAGACAATCATGATGCTCAAGATATTTTCCCTCATCCAATCGAACACGTTAGTCTTACAGCTCTGGAGAATCAAGAATCAGAGTCAGTACCAGAAGCATCACGTTCGCGGTCTGCATCTCAAGTAGGGAATTACCATCAAACTAAACCCTCTCTGGACATTTCCATGGGTTCAGGAGTGACTAGGCTGCTCTCTCCCTACTACCTGCACCCAAAGCTCTCCAAATACAACTGCTCAAATTTCAAACCATCGCCAACCAAGGACCAGAGGCAAGTCAGACAAACAATGAAAGTGATGAAACGTTACCTTCAGGGTGACACCGAACGGGTTTGTGGGGGCAAAACAGAATCCAGTTTCTTTGGTAAAGTTGAAGCTGGTGATATTCTGTGGGAAAGAATTATAACAGGAGCACGGATAGGTGAAGTTGTTCAGCGAACTGTTCTTCATTTTGGAGTTTTTCATCCATTCCTGAGAGCTATTCCAACCACAGCAAGAAAACTGAAAAAGATGGGAGGCAATTTAAGGCAGACATTTACCAGGAGATTTAGCACAATCTTTGAAAGTAGCATTTTACTGTGGACAAACAGAATTAATGGATAAATATCAAGGTATCAAAGTGGAATGTGGATCAAGTATAACTGGAAGCAGAGTTCCCCAGTGAAGTGGTAGGAAATCTCACTTCCTGTTCTGTTGGATCAATCCTGGATAATTCAAAACTTCTTCCCTTCATCAAACTAAGACTTCTAGTCTGAGCTGGATAATACACTCAGTTTGAACTGGAAATGGTAAAAAGGTTATTACGTTTCCTCCAAATGAATAAAAATAATTAAGGCACAAAATGAAGGTGTCTGATGATAGATTCCTGGGAGACATAGAAAATTTTTATGCAATGGCGACCTTAAATCCATAAACTGAAAGCACAAAGATAACAGATTCAATACAGAGTTTCAAAAGAGGAAAGAATCTGTCAAGCTTGAAAGAGTTTGGAAAAGATTTACAAGAATGTTGCCAGGGTTTGAGCTATAGGGAGAGCTGAATAGGTGGAGTTTGTTTTACCTGGAGTGTCAGAGTTTTAGGGGTAAGCTTATAGAGGTTTGTAAAATCATTAGGGGCATGGATAGGGTAAATAGACAAGGCCTTTTCCCTGGAGTGGGGAACTCTAGAGCTAGATGGCGTGCGTTTAGGGCGAGGGGGGAAAACTTAAAAGGGACCTAAGGGGCAACGTTTTCACACAGAAGGTGGTGTGTGTATGGAATGAGCTGCCAGAGGAAGTGGGGGAGGCTGGTACAATTACAACAGTTAAAAGGCATCTGGATGGGTATATGAATAGGAAGTGTTTAGAAGGATATGGGCCAAGTGCTGGCAAATGGGATTAGATTAGGTCAGGATATCCGGTCGGCGTGGATGAGTTGGACTGAACTGTGTTTCTGTGGTGTGCATCTCTATGACCTAATCAATTTGATTTGAAGATGACAAATTTACATAACTGAGGAATGGGGATAGGCCTAAAACTTCACAAAAGAGTCAGCAGATCCCAAGAGGTAAATGACCTTGTTCTGTGTTGTATGATTCTAATTCAATAATTCATTTATCCAATTTTAGCATGCTAGGAATACTTTGATAAGTTCTAAGCACGAACAAGCCATGTGTTCATCATTTATGCCTATACTAACTCATCCTAAATCTCAATGAAAATTAATTAAAGAGTATTGGCGCCTTTAATTGTTGGGAACTCCAACTGCATTACCAGGGGACACCAGCTGGTGGCACTGAACATCCTCGTGCTCAATGGAGTCACCAGGAAAAAGGCAGAGGTTAACTGATTTGGAGATGCCGGTGTTGGACTGGGGTGGACAAAGTTAAAAATCACACAACACCAGATTATAGTCCAACAGGTTTAATTGGAAGCACACTAGCTTTCTCACTTTTTAAGATTAGAATCAATCTAAACATCATGGCACAGACAGAACACCTTCAACATATTGTCTAGCTAACACCAATTGTTATAGTTAACCTGAGAATGCAACTTTTTAGAAAAAGTTTTGTGATTTACACATGAAAGAAGTGAAACTACCATGGTATTTGAACAGATGAAAGACTCAACAGACAATCAAGGTATTTTTCAATGTACAATTTCAGTTACATCACACTGTAAACTTTTGCTATAAATTCTGTGCCTTACAATTGTGTCCTCCACAACCACCTGATGAAGGAGCGGCGCTCTGAAAGCTAGCGTGTTTCCAATTAAATCTGTTGAGCTATAACCTGGTGTTATGTGATTTTTAATGAGGTTAACTGAGCCATTCACCCATTGACACCAGAATAGACACCGGGCTCTGTGGGGGCCAGCCTGGGCATTGAGAATCTGCTGCTCTCCTAATGATAAATGGTCTGAAATTTCTGGTTAGTGATTAGCAAGAGGGTGTGCCATAACACGCCTTTCCCAGACTGAGACTGTGCAGCTAACAATCTTTTTGCTTTGAAATTTGAAGAAGAATTCAAGTTGTGAAAGTTCTGAACTAGCCACAATTCACTGTCACGTTGGGAACATGTCCCTTAATATAGCCCATGTTGGGGGTATATTAGAACACAAAATAAGCCAAATTAGAATTAGGATGTGAAACCGAGGCAGTTACTTGTATTCAGTACCGCAAATAACTGACTTCTTTTGTTTATTTGGTTTTACTTTTATTGCTGCTAATTTGTGGTTTTAAGAACAGGGCAGCCTGACTAAAGCTGACCTGAAACTTTGTTAAAAGGGTCAAGAGCTTAAACCCAAGTCACTGAATAACAAGTATCTACCTCAAGAAGAAAGCTGCAATCTGTCAGGCTGCAACTTGAGAAACACAACGTGCTATTTATGAACTCACTGCCAAAGATCTGTCCAGTTTCATATCCTCTCAAACACTCATTCTCCTTTTTCCTTTCGGGATTAGACAAAGAACAGTAAGAAATAGATAAAGTTCAATTGTAATTCGTAGATTTATCAAATACTTTTGCATAAAATCAGACTCTTTAACAAAATTATTAAATCCCAAACACGAATGCTAAGTAAAGTTAAAGTTGCCATTATCCTAGAGAGCAATAGACCTGCTCTCTCAACAGCGAAACTGCGGTGGTGGTTTAAACAGAGGATCACCACACCTCAGGGAAAGAGGGAGATTGAGAAAGGAGGACCTTCTGTGTCCTTAGCTGCTGAAGCTTACACCTGCCACTAACCTATTCATAACTCACTTGCATTTGGATGAAGTCCCAACTCTCCTCCAGGCTCTGAAGTTTCTCATCGGTCTCACCATAGGTTTGGATCAGGTTCTGCACGGCTTTGCCAAGCTGCTTCTCGATCTAACAAGAGGTCAAAGCATTAACCAAACTTCAGAGAACACACTGACCAATCAGGTCTCCAAGCACAGAATTCCACAGCTACAACAACAACTTGTATTTATATATGGTGCCTTTAGCATGCCAGGATTGTTTCACAGGAACATGACACTGAGGTACACAGGTACCTGACATATCAGGCTGGGTGACAGAAAACCTGGTCCAGTGGTGGGTTCATAGAATAGAATTCCGACAGAGAATCCCCACAATGTGGAAACAGGCCCTAACAATGAAAGAGAGATGTAGGGAGATAATTCCAGATCTTGGGGTCCAGGCAGCTCAAAATGTGGACTGAAGGAAATCAGGGATGAAGGACTGCAGAGATCTCAGAGGGTGATTGGCCCAGGTTAGGGTGGGATGAGGGTATCTACAAAAACTTTTAAAACGTGGATGAAAGCTTTGCATCAGGATGTCACTGTGAGAGGCACAGCATGTCATTTCACTTGATCCAAAACATGTCAGAGTCATACAGCATGGTAACAGACCCTTCTGTCCAACCAGTCCATGCCAATCATAATCCCAAACTAAACTAGTCCTACCTACCTGCACTTGGCCCATATCCCTACAAATCTTTCAAATTCATGGACTTTTTTGAATATCTTTTGAATGTTATAATTTTACCCAAATCCACCACTTCCTCTGGAAGTTCATTCCACACACGAACCACTCTGCGGGGGTAAAAAATTGCCTCATGCCTTTTTAAACCTTTCTCCGCTCATCTTAAAAACATGCCCTTAAGTCTTGAAATCCCCCACTCGAAGGAAAAGACACCTGCTCTCCACTTACCCCATGCCCCTTATGATTTTCTAAGCCTCTAGAAGGTCACTCCTCAGTCTCCCATGCTCCAGGGAATAAAGTCCCAGCCTATCCTGCCTCTCCTTAGAACACAAACCCTACATATCTCCATACCCTTGCAACTGAGGAAGAGTCACTTGACCCGAAACGTTAACCGATTTATTTCCACAAGTACTGCCTTTGGAAGCTAATGCCTTTGCATAACTAAACACTGTGACATGTGCAGCTGTGCCCCCCCACACCGTGCTCATCCATTAGTGAAGGCAGGATCTTGGGTGGCTCAGTGGTTAGCATTGCTGCTGCACAGCACCAGGGACCCAGGTTCGATTCCAGCCTTGGGTGACTGTCTGTGTGGAATTTGCACACTCTCCCTCTGTCTGTGTGGGTTGCCTCCTACAGTCTAAAGATGTGCAAGTTAGGTAGATTGGCCATGGGAAATTACCCATAGTTTCCAAGTGGTTACATGGAGAGGTTAGGAGGATGGGTCTGGGTCAGATGCTCTTTGGAGGGTCAGTGTGAACTTGATGGGCCGAATAGCCCATTGTAGGGATCATACGAATGATTTTTCCCTTTTTCTTAGGGGAAAACACACACCATTTGGGAAAAAAAAAACTTCTGGGTTTCAATTTTCCTCACTGGTCCCTGCACCCCCATCCCCCTCCTCAGAGTCCCGGGAACTGCCACACCCACCACCCCACCCTTCATTCCTCTCCCTGGCTGAAGACAGCAATTGGTATCTGAGCTGCTGAACTGGCTGGAACTCACCGATCTTCTCTGGGTGTAAACGAGAACTCCGACAGTAATCTGGGAGGCCAAGAGGAACACCAACAAGGTGAAATACTGAAGAAAAAAAACAAATCATTTGTCAGAACTAGCAGTGACCCATTACACAGGCCTCAGAGTTTGGCCACAGTTTGGTTTTTGCTTCATGTAATAAAATCAGAATGTTGTGGATACTGAAAATCGTAAACAAATGTAGGTCTGCCCACTCCCTCTCTCTGGAGAAACTCTGCAGGTCTGCCCACTCTCACACACTCTCTTGCTCTCTCTCAGACCAGTCAACTTTCTACAGCAGTTTGTTCTAACTTCTATTTTCTGGACAAATTTTCAGTAAAAAGCAGAACAAGGAGATTGTAAACAAGATGAAATTATTTAAAATAGAACCTGCAGCACATCATTTTTTAAAAAAAAGTTTCGATCTGTGAGCCCAGAACACTCTTGGGATGGGGGCGTCCCACAGGGGTAGCGTGAGATTAGATTCAGAGTAACACTACCCACTATTGTTTTGATCCGAAAGTAAAGCTCACTGAACTATCCTCATCAAACACTCCCAAGGCACGGGTTTAAATACAGAACTTCTTCTACAATGGCCCCTGTATTAATGCCCAGAATAACGTTTTGTAGTCTCACATTCACTAGGAACTGGATCAGAATTGTCCTCAGTCAAATCTTGTGGGGAACAGATCACTAAAAGCATTTGCTGAGCTGTGATTGGTGGATGGTGGAAACCGCTCTTTCTTAAAGGACTGGAGCTTGTCAGAAACCTGCTGTTTGATGATAACGCTGTCACTTCCTCTGGGACACAAACACTATATTTCTGAGAGGAAGATGACTTGGCAGATTGGATGACTCTATGATCAGCAGATGTTTGAAAATGAATGTTTGTGGCTGTATTTAGCAGAGGACAGGTCTTCCGCCAGACCTGACCTCCTTCCACACAACTGGAAAAGCAAAAACCACCAAGCAACTGCTGGGAAATTCTCTCAGTAACACCAACAATAATTTAAAGAGTTGAATCATTCATTCAGTTCAAAATTTGTGTGTCTCATTATGTTTCCATCTCCAAGATACATCTCACCTCGGAAACTCTGGATCTCATCTCCTGATCACAATCCTTTGAGTTCAATGCAGTCTGTACCACTCTTCACTCTGCCTCCCAAGTTCACCACCTCCTTACACAATCCTTCAAGAAGGTCCTTTTCTCAAACGTGCTGCACCTGTTACTTGGATCCTGCTTGAAGACTCTGCCCCAAATCAAGGACAAAATGGAGAACTCCCCTGTTTTCCCCAAGAGCTCTGGGATCTGTTGTTTACAGCTGCGGGAATCAGTTAAATTTGCCAATATCTAAAACTGCTGCAATCTTAACAATAATAAATTAACGCTTACATGTACTTTCTGTTTAAAAGGATTACTTTTACTCCAGTAAGATTGTTATGAATGGCATTTATCCCTTTCTCTATCTTTGTTGAATATTGACATTTTAAAATCAATAGTTTCAAATGGAGGGGAAATATTTACAGTCACACATCAGTCCTGAAATAGGGCTGTCTTTGGAACAAAGAGTTTCTTGGTTTGCAAGTTGTGCCTGGCTGTCTCAATCAGTGTTTAGGTTCAAGTGTAGATGGTCTCCACAGAGACAGTTTTCCATTAATGTCGAAGCAGGTCATTTGGCAAGTCCAGTCCCTCTGAAGAGCATCCCCCCCCCCCCCGGCCAATCTCTGTAAATCCTGTATTTCCCAGGGCTAACCCACCTAGCCTGCACATCCCTGGACACTATGGGTAATTTAGATTCCCTACAGATTAGATTCCCAACAGTATGGAAACTGGCCTTTCGGCCCAACAAGTCCAAACCGACCCTCTGAAGAGTAATCCAGCCAGACCCATTTCCCTCTGACTAATGCACCTAACACTATGGACAATTTAGCATGGCCAATTCACCTGACCAGCACTTCTTTGGACTGTGCAAGGAACGTGAGCACCCAAAGGAAACCTATACAAACACGGGGAGAAGATGCAAACATTACACAGACATTGCCCTGAGGGTAAAATGGAATGTGGGTCCCTGGTGCTGTGAGGCAACAGTGTTAACCACTGAGCCACCATGCTGCCCAGAAATGATAGTCAGAAATGATACTCACAATCCCCAACATGCACTTCACTTCCTTCAATGCTCCGATGCAGCCCAGGAATCCCATCATCATGGTGAATGTGCCCAAACTGGACAGCAGGTATGACCACAGGTGGAGGGGGATCGAAGAGGTTTCTGCTCACAAAAACAGGGCCAGTAAAAACTCTCAGAGCCAGACATATGCATGCTGAGAAGCTGCAATATTTATATCTGTGCACATAATATGAGGATATAACAGAAGGAACAGCTATAATCTCCCACACAATCAGATACATCCAACCCACTACTCGATCAGGAAGTAGCGCCAGCAGCTGTTTCACAGTTGATAGAGGATTGGGGTGAAGAACACTACCCTATACATGAGTGGAAGGCCAGAGAGGAGGAGCAGAGTCTGTCCAATGTAGGAATAAGCCACGTACAAAATCCAAAACATCTATCCCTGGTTTGGGCTCATAATATCTGATAAATACAATCAGACGGGGTCCGTCTATGAAGATGGAGCCCTGGGGTTGTTGCAGTTTCTGAAAAAGACATGGAATGTGAACGTCGGCCTCCAGGGCAGGAGTGGGGCAATGATACAGGACAGGTCCAAGTCTACCCTCCTCCATTGTCACAATTGCAAGTCACTACCACCACCCTCTGCCCCTTCCCCCACAACTCCAAACCCTCTCCCACCTCACTGCCAACTTAAAACAAGCTGCTGACAAACAGTCAACAGGTAGGGCTGTTTGGGTTCAAGTCAGTGACGTTGAACAGTCCTTCCTCCGAATAAACACTTTCCATTGCTGATCATTGTTACTCTCAAATTCTGCCACAGTTCCAGTCAAACTTGAAATAGGAACTGCCTTGCCAAAAAAAAATATACTGGAAACAGATGACCGTTACTGACAGAATTCCAGCAGCTCAATCTCAGCAGGCTGTAAAACTCCAGCCATCACTCTCCCCTTTGCAGCTGCTTGCACAGTAAGTACATCTCCACATTGGGGTTCCATCCTCTGTCCCACAATTTCCTTCTTTTCCTGCCTCTCTCCTCCAGCCTCGTCTTACATTCATCATCCTATCCCACCGTCTCTCTACCTCACTGCTTTCCCATCTGTCTTTAATTAGCTGCAAGCCATTTTGGGATGCTTTATGGTTGTGAAAGGTGCGATTATAAAAGCAAGTTCCCTCAATCTCGCTCACCATCTCTCTTTCTAATTGTTCCCTGTTTATTTGAATCTTAGTGATTTTCAACTGTAACCGAAGTACCCTCCCACCATCTGTCCAATTCCTCTCTCTCCCCACCACTTGCATTTCTCACACTTGCCTTTACCTGTCCCGGCCCCAATCTCACCATATCCTTTACATATTCAAAAGTTCTTTTCCAGGAATTAACACAGACTCAACAATGCAGTTAGTATTGTATCACAAAATGGCTGTCCCCAATACAGTTTCTAACTGTTTTAAAAGGAACATTAGCAATACATTCAATAACTCATGGTTTGATAGGACAGAACGTTAACATGGCTGAACAGTGAGATGAAGTTACACTATTCAGTGTGTTGTCGGAGCGGTTACACTGGACATTGCAATGTGTGGCCTATGCTGAGATGGGGCATATCAAAACTATCCTTTGTGATAATGGCAACCTTTATCCGATCATCATGTCTCGATAATCACACCAACTCATGGAAGGACCTACATCCTTCACCTTCTGGCCTTGAGCAGCGCTCACTCTACCTCTGATTAGTCTGGAAAGGAAAAGTGTTTCGAAAGGTTCGAACAGCCCATGAAACTAGTTGCCTCCCGCTATTACCCTGCAATAAATACAAGGTTTGCTCATCATCAAACAGGATGTGGTCAAGTTAAAGTGGGTCATTTGACATTTCAGTTTCAGTCCCATTGCGATGCCAGTACTGGAGGCCAGAGGACCCAGCGGCTGGTGGTAGCCACTGATCACGCACAGTGGACCATTTGTGCTTGTGACTGCAAATTCTCAGAACACTACATCCACCATTGGATATAATTCTACTATTGGACATTATTTATTAAATAACATGGACTGTGCCAAGAATTACACTGGAAATTAATTTAAAATCATCAGTCCAGTTTGCAGTGTACTGCCCTTGTGTGTGCATGTGTTTAGAGCTCCATACATTAACACACACGACCCTGTGTGCAGGGAAAAGGAATCAATACTTATACAGCACCTTGTCACATGACTGCCAACTTCTGCTACATTCCCATAGCAACCCACTGGACCAGAGTCTCTCTCTTTAATCTGAGAGTCATGATTGAGAGTTAACTGTTCCTGCATCACCCCCATGCCGATAACAGCCCCACCACTCAGTACATTGTTTGCATGCATCATTAACAGAGTCTCATATTAAATTGGCACAAGCCAATAGGAATAGAAAGCAAACACAAGTTTATTCTCTAAACAACTGAAACACACTTCCTCACACAAAAAGCCATCACCGTAATCACACCTTCCACTCATTGCTGTGGTCATAGCTCACGTGTGTCTGTTACATGCACAAAGCTGGAAAATTTTCCCAGTTATTAACATTTTTACAGCATCTCAGACACTGCATTTAAATCTCAATCTCAGATTCAAATTGAATAGCTGACATGGTGTTCATTATAATAGGATGTGCTACATTTTCTGGGTAAGTTTGTAAAAAATACAGATTAGTGCAGACAAGTATATTACCCTTACAGTCTGAAACAGGAGACGTGATAATGGACAGCAATTAAACAATTACTTTAATTGTATCTTCACAGAAGATGCAAAGAATCCTCCAGAAATGCTCAGGAAAGAGGAAATGAGGAGATGAAGAGGAGTTTAAAAAATAGTGCTGGAGAAATTAATGTGACTGACAACAGGCAAGTCCCAGGGCCTGATAATCTATATCCCAGGAAATGAAAGGGAGTGGAAATAGTGGACAAGTTGGTGCTCAATTTCCAAAAACTCTGTTGAATCTACAACAGTGAGAAAACCAGGAATTACAGACTTGTTAGCCTAATAGCAGTAGCTGAGAAAGTAATGATGTCTACTATAAGAGATTTGACAAGAGGACACCGAAAATAACAAAAGGATTACACAACGTCAACTTGAAAGAGAAGTCACATTTGACAAATCCACTGGCGTTCTTTGAGGTTGTCATCCACTTTGGTCAGTAAAAGGGAATGACAGTGTATTATTTAAATGGAGAGAGATTGAGAAATGGTTAATGTACAAAGGGATCTGTGTGTCCTTGTGAGGATCTGAAAGCTGAATACAGGCTGAAGTAACTAGTGCAGTCAGGAACAACCATTTAATACACGCTCTTACTAACATAGGCTTCTTGATACAAATAACATGACAAAATGGCTTCTAGGCTGCAAATTAACAATTCTGATTAAAGCTGCATAAAATGGCTTCTAACCCAGCTAAAAGCTGAATTAACTATAGTCTATCTCAAAGATTAGCAGACAACGCTTCCTTTATAGCATAGAAATAACCAGACTGTGTGTTGCTGGAAAAGCACAGCAGGTCAGGCAGCATCCAAGGAGCAGGAGAATCGACGGTTCGGGCGTAAGCCCTTCTTCAGGCTTATGCCCAAAACGCTGATTCTCCTGCTCCTTGGATGCTGCCTGACCTGCTGTGCTTTTCCAGCAACACATTTTCAGCTCTGATCTCAAGCATCTGCAGTCCTCACTTTCTCCTAAATAACTAGACTGGTCAAGACATTACTAGCCATCCTTACTGACCTTGCAAGTGCGGGTGCAGAGACTAGGTTCGTGAGATAGGAGTACTTGGATGTTGGAAAACAAGGTTGGTTCCCAGGAAATATTATTGACAGCATCTTAGCCCAATGAAGTCATTTCATTAAAACTGATTGGTAATTGTTTCAAATTGCTCTGTGATTATGGCCTGGACTTCTCTCAAAAAAAGTATAAAAATGTCTTTGTCTTAAGCCATGTGCGCAGTTTCTCCGAGGAACACAGAAGTGTTTAACCTCTGTGTTACTGGACAACTTGTGACCAGCCGATATTGAACGAAGTGTAAAGTCTTACAGAACCAGGTCAAACTGCCGATCGCGGAACAGAGAGACCCCTGCCCCACTCCCTCCCGGGGGGTTCCAGATCGTCACCTGGTGCTGTGATTCAGACTCGGACGGACGGATTGCAGGCAGCAGTGTAACAGCCTCGAGTCCTCCTCTATTGAGTTCAGAGGAATCAGCCAGCCAGAAGGGAGTATTTTCTCCGTTTGGTTTTCCTCTCATTCAAGTCGTGTTAGACTCGACCCCTCGCTGCTTAACATCTCAGGCCAGCCTAAGAAGGATCGGTCCTGGTAAGAATTCACTGTAAGCAATAAATCAGGGACCTCAGGAAGTTGGGGACCTCTGAATAGAGTCAGGGACTCTAAAAGAAAGTGTGAAACCTTACAGAACCAGACCAAATTGCTCGTGTGTATTGACCATTCACGGAACAGAAACAGAAACATACCTGGAATACTGTGTACAGTTTTGGTCTCTTTATCCAAAAGAGAATCTACTTTCCAGAAAGGAAGGGTAGCAAAGATGAACCAGACTGATTTTTGTGCTGGGAAGTTTGTCATATAAGGAGAAATTGGTCAACTGATCTTTAGGAGATGAAGGGTTATCATTGAAACATAAAACTCTAACAGGGATGGATAGACTGGTCCACACGGAGGATATTTTCTCTTGAATGGGAGTGTCCAGAATAAAGGGCTCAGGAAATCGGGAGACAATTTCAGACTGAGATGAGGAGAAATTTCTTCACTCAGAAGATAGTGAATCTGAGGAATTCTCCAGCGCTGAAGATGAAGTCACTTAAAATATTTAAGAAAGAAATCTATAAATATCTGGAAGCTAAAGATATTGAGGGGTACATGGAGAGCACAGAGTATGGCATTGACAGAGGACCGACTGTGTCGAACGAGTGAACTCCATGGTCTTCTCCTGTTCCTATTTTCTATAAAAACTCCTGAAAACACACAGCCTTAAGCCAAGATACCAGAATCATATACCTCCCTTGGAGTGCAGGTTCATAGCTCCTTGAAAGTGGAGTCGCAGGTAGATGGGATAGTGAAGAAGGCGTTTGGTATGCTTTCTTTTATTGGTCAGAGTATTGAGTACAGGAGTTGGGAGGTCATGTTGCGGCTGTACAGGACATTGGTTAGACCACTGTTGGAATATTGCGTGCAATTCTGGTCTCCTTCCTATCGGAAAGATGTTGTGAAACTTGAAAGGGTTCAGAAAAGATTTACAAGGATGTTGCCAGGGTTGGTGGATTTGAGCTACACGGAGAGGCTGAACAGGCTGAGGCTGTTTTCCCAGGAGCATCGGAGGCTGAGGGGTGACCTTATAGAGGTTTACAAAATTATGAGGGGCATGGATAGGATAAATAGACAAAGTCTTTTCTCTAGTTCTGGAGTCCCTGACCCCAGAGGGCATAGGTTTAGGGTGAGAGGGGAAAGATATAAAAGAGACCTAAGGGGCAACTTTTTCACGCAGAGGGTAATACATGTATGGAATGTGCTGCCAGAGGATGTGGTGGAGACTGGTACAATTACAACATTTAAGAGGCATTTGGATGGGTATATGAATAGGAAGGGTTTGGAGGGATATGGGCCGGGTGCTGGCAGGTGGGACTAGATTAGGTTGGGATATCCGGTCAGCATGGACAGGTTGAACTGAAGGGTCTGTTTCCATGCTGTACATCTCTATGACTCTATATGAGTAATTCATGACCTTGTGATTTCAAGTTTCTCCAGGTCTCTCTACTTTGCACCACCATCACCCTTTTCCATTCTAACTGTCTCTCTGTTGCTGCCTCTCACCTTGCAGGCTTCTGGTCTTCAAAGACCTGCTAAAATCTCCCCTAAGCTGCTCGAAGATTCCCTGCTTCACTGCCAAACCCCAACAGATGCAACAAACATTAGTGGGTGGCACGGTGGCACAGTGGTTAGCACTGCTGCCTCACAGCGCCTGACATCCGGGTTCAATTCCCGCCTCAGGCGACTGACTGTGTGGAGCTTGCACGTTCTCCCCGTGTCTGTGTGGGTTTCCTCCGGGTGGTCCGGTTTCCTCCCACAGTCCAAAGATGTGCAGGTCAGGTGAATTGGCCATACTAAATTGCCCGTAGTGTTAGGTAAGGGGCAAATGTAGGGGCATGGGTGGATTGTGCTTCGGCGGGGCGGTGTGGACCTGTTGGGCTGAAGGGCCTGTTTCCACGCTGTAATGTAATGTAATGTAATCTAATCTAATCTAATCTAAAAAAACAGCTGACTGCCTGACAATATTCACCTCGCATTACCATACAGCTGCCCCTAGGTCTGCTTGCCCTTCTGGCTTCAGGAAACCAGCAGCTAGCTCCCAGTCTCCAATCCCAGCCCCTGATCCCAGACATTAGGGCACAGACCCAATCCCCCATGACTCCCTTGGTGCTAGCTGCAAACACCTTCATGGCTCCTCCAATCACAGGTTGTTCCTTTCCTGCTAGAGGACCTATCAGCAACAAGCACAGGGGACATCCAGCCTGTGATTGGAGGAGCAGCTCCGCCTTATTCTTTGCATTGATTGGCCGTGCCTCTCCCGCATTGTCCTCCTGACTCTGTACATGTTCGGCATTGCTGCGGGAGCAGAGGAGACGATGTACGAAGGGGGGGAAGACTTACCCAGAACGGATATGAAGCTGTTTTTGTCAAACAAAATCCAAAGGCCAAATCCCAACATCACTCCACCAAGAAACTGCAACAGAAAAGAAACAAAGTTCAGTAATTTTCCAAAAATATTGTCATACTAATTACACCCAGTCTGACCCAGCTGCAGAATTAATCAACAGAAGTCAATAGACTTGGAATGACAGATATTTAAGGCGAAAGTTCAGAAAACAGAACTTACGATCCGACTTCCTAGTCTGCTACCAAAATGACCCCACATTTATCCGCATTATAATGCACCTGCCAAGCATTTACCCACTCACCCAGAAATGGAAAAATCACACACAAGCATCTTGTCAGAGATTAACTTTCTCACAGCTCACCCCACCCACCCAGCTTTGTGCCATCTGCAAAGTTTGAGATACAGTAGCGCCTCAACATACGAACGACCCCATTCACGAACAAATCGGTTTACGAACAGGATTGTACCTAAAGTTTTGCTTCAACATACGTACAAAGTTCAAGGTATGAGCGAAGGTACGAACGCAAAATGCCTGTGTGCAACCACGTGGTTTCATTGTTCTGCTTTGCTACGTGCTTGTTGAACACAAAAGCTCTTGGGCCCCATGTGATCTCATTCAGTTCGTCTTTGGCGCGTGCGCTGAGAACAACCGTCCAACGCTATCCGAACAACGGGAAAAATTGATTCAGTTCGCAAACTTTTCGGTTCACGAACCAGGTCCCGGAACGGATTAAGTTCGTAAGTCAAGGCGCTACTATATTACATTTAGTTCCCTCAGCTAAGTCACAAAATGCTAACACCCTAGTTTCAGAACAAACTATCATGCATTCAAACTTCATGTAAAACTCCATCATATTATGTTCCTTCACATATGGTCATTATGTAATTAGCCCAGCTTCATTTCACACCAAGTTCAGAAAACACTGACCCCTTCCTGAATTCTCAACACGTTAGAACATCAAACATTGCAGTGCAGTACAGGCCTTTCAGCCTTCGATGTTACGCTGAACTGAGAAATCAATCTGAAGCCCATCTATCCCACACAATTCCATTATTATCCATATGTTTATCCAATGTCCTTAAAGTTGGCGAGTCTATTACTGTTGTAGTCAGGGCATTCCACGCCCTTACTACTTTGAGTAAAGACCCTATCTCTGCCATGTGTCCTATATATATCACCCCTTAATTTAGAGCTATGTTCCCTCGTACCAGCCACCATCTGAGGAAAAAGGCTCTCACTTTCCACCCGATCTAACCCTCTGATTATCTTATATGTTTCTATTAAGTCACCTCTCAACCTTCTCCTCTCCAACGAAAACAGTCTCAAATCTCTCAGTTTTCCCTCCATACCAGACAACATCCTGGTAAATCTCCTCTTAACCATTTCCAAAGCTTCCACATCCTTTTTATAATGCGGTGACCAGAACTGTACACAGTACTCCAAGTGCGGCCAGACCAGAGTTTTGTACAGCTGCAACATAACCTCATGGCTTCGAAACTCAATACCTCGACCAATAAAACCTAACACACCGTATGCCTTAACAAACCTATCAACCTGGGTGGCAACTTTCAGGGATCTATGTCCATGGACACTGAGATCTCTCTGCTCATCTACACTACCAAGAATCTTACCACTAGCCCAGTTCTCTGTATTCCTGCTGCTCCTTCCAATGTGAATCACCTCACACTTTTTTGCATTAAACTCCATTTGCCACCTCTCAGCCCAGCTCTGCAGCTTATCTATGTCCCTCTGTAACCTGCAACATCCTTCAACACTATCCACAACTCCACCAACCTTAGTGTCATCTGCAAATTTACTAACCCATCCTTCTACGCCCTCATCCAGGTCATTTATAAAAATGACAAACAGCAGTGGCGCCAAAACAGATCCTTGCAGTACCCCACGAGTAACTGAACTCCAGGATGAATATTTCCCATCAATCACCACCCTCTGTCTTCTTTCAGCTAGCCAATCTCTGATCCAAATTGCTAAGTCACCCTCAATCTCATACTTCTGTATTTTCTGCAAAGGCCTACCATGGGGAACCTTATCAAACGCTTTACTGAAATCCATAGACACCACATCAACTGCTTTACCCTCATCCACCTGTTTGGTCACCTTCTCAAAGAACTCAATAAAAGGTTAGTGAGGCACGACCTATCCTTCACAAAACCATGTTGACTATCCCTAATCAAATTATTCCTTTCTAGATGATTATAAATTCTCTCTCTTATAATCCTTTCCAACCGTCTACCCACAACCGAAGTAAGGTCCACCAGTCTATAATTACCAGGGTTGTCTCTACTCCCCTTCTTGAACAAGAGGACAACATTTACTTTACTCCAGCCTTCTGGCATTTTTCCTGTAGACAATGACAACATAAAGGTCAAAGCCAAAGGCTCTGCAATTTCCTCCCTGCATTCCCAGAGAATCCTCAGATAAATCCCATCCGGCCCAGGGGCTCATCTATTTTCACACTTTCCAGAATTGCTAACATATCCTCCTTGTGAATCTCAATCCCATTTAGTCTAATAGTCTGTATCTCAATATTCTCATCGACAACATTGTCTTTTTCCAGTGTGAATACTGACAGAAAATATTCATTTAGCATCTCTCCTATCTTCTCGGACCCCATGCACAACTTCCCGTTACTGTCCTTGATTGACCCTAATCTTACTCCAGTCATTCTTTTATTCCTGACATATCTATAGAAAGCTTTAGGGTTTTTCTTGATCCTATCTTCCAAACAATTCTCATGTCCCGTCCTGGCTCTTCTTAGCTCTCTCTTTAGGTCCTTCCTGGCTAACTTGCAACTCCCAAGCTAATCCTTTAAAAATTTACCTTGTGAACAGGCAAAGTGCACACTGAGCAGGAGCAGACACAGGATTGCTGAGTAAGTGAGGTAATATATTTGGATGGTTGCTTTACCCAAAACACTACTTAGACAGTGTCTCTCACCCATCCCCCTCTTCTAACCAAAAAAAAAGTTCTGTGCACCGGATTGGTAAGGTAACTAGTTCTTTTTCAATAGTCTTTTTGGGAGTTCAGATCAGTGAGGATGGAGGTTAGGGTAGTGGAAGGTTTCTCCTGCAGAATGTGGGAGGTAAGGGTCACCACTAGTGTCCTTGCTGACTACATCTGTGGGAAGTGCACCCAACTTCAGCTCCTTGAAAACCGCTTTAGGGAACTGGAGCTGGAGCTAGATGAACTTTGGATCATTCAGGAGGTGGAGGGGGTTGTTGACAGGATTTAAAGGGAGTAAGTCACACCTCAGGTAGAAGAAAAAGGCAGATGGGTTACAATTAGGAGATGGAAAAGGAACTGACAGGCAGTGCAGGGAACCCCTGTGGTTGTTCCCCTCAATAACAAGTATACTGTTTCGGAAACTGTTGGGGGGGGGGGGGGGGTGCGCGCAGGGAACTTACTAGGAATAAGCCATGGGGTACAGGTCTCTGGCACAGAGTCTGTCCCAGTTGCTCAGAAGGGAAGGGGGTGAGGAGTACAGCATTAGTCATTGGGGACTCCATAGTTAGGGGGACTGGTAGGAGATTCAGTGGGAACAAGAGAGACTCACGGTTGGTGTGTTACCTCCCAGGTGCCAGGGTCCGTGATGTCCATGATCGTGTTTTCAGGATCCTTGAGGAGCAGCCCCGAGTCATGGTTCACAGACACCAACGACACAGGTAGGAAAAGGGATGGGGATGTAAGACAGAAATTCAGGGAGCTAGGGTGGAAGCTTAGAGCTAGAACAAACAGAGCTTTATCTCTGGTTTTTTACCCATGCCACGTGCTAGCGAGGCAAGGAATAGCGAGAGAGAGGAGTTGAACATGTGACTACAGGGACAGTGTAGGAGGGTAGTTTTCAGATTCCTGGATAACTGGGGGTCGTTCTGGGATAGGTGGGACCTCTACGAACAAGATGGCCTACACCTGAAACAGAGGGGTACCAATATCCTTGGGGGGGGGGTGGGGATTTGCTAATGCTCTTCGGTAGGGTTTAAACTAATTCAGCAGGGGGATGGGAACCTGAATTGTAGCTGCAGTGTACAGGAGGTTGAGAGTAGTGAGATCAGAAATAAGGTTTCAAGGTCGCAGGAGTGTACTGGCAGGCAAGAAGATGGTTTGAAGTGTGTCTACTTCAACACCAGGAGCATCGGAATAATGTGGGTAAATGTAGAGCATGGGTTGGTACCTGGGATTTCGACATTGTGGCTATTTCGGAGACATGGAATGGTTGTTGCAGGTTCTGGGTTTTAGATGCTTCAGTAAGAACAGGGAAGTTGTTAAAAGAGAGGGAGATGTGGCAATGTTAGTCAAGGACAGTATTAAGGTGACAGAAAGGATGTTTGATAAGGACTCGTCTACTGGAGGTCATACAGGCTGAGGTTAGAAACAGAAAGGGAGAAGTCATCCTGTTGGGGGTTTTCTATAGGCCTCTGAAAACTTCCATAGGTGTAGAGGAAAGGATTGCAAAGATGATTCTGGATCGGGGCAAGAATAACAGGGTAGTTGTTATGGGGGACTTTAACTTTCTAAATATTGAATGGAAACACTATCGTTCAAGTACTTTAGCTGGGTTAGTTTTTGTCCAATATGTGCAGGAGGGTTTCTTGACACAGTACGTAAACAGACCAACAAGGGGAGAGGCCACATTGGATTTGGTACTGGGTAATAAATCCGGCTAGGTGTTAGATTTGGAGGTAGGTGAGCACTTTGGTGATAGTGACCCCAATTCGGTTATGCTTACTTTAACGATGGAAAGGAATAGGTATATAATGCAGGGCAAAAGTTATTGCCGGGAGAAAGGCAATTATGATGCGATTAGGCAAAATTTAGATGTACATGATAGGGAAGGAAACTGCAGGGGATGAACGCAACTGAAATGAGGAACTTATTCAAGGAACAACTATTACATGTCCTTGATAAGTATGTACCTGTCAGGCAGGAAGGAAGTGGTCAAGCAAGGGAACCGTGGTTTACTGAAGAAGTTGAATCTCTTGTCAAGAGGAAGAGGTGGTTTATGTTAGGACGAGACTGAAAGCTCAGTTAGAGCGCTTGAAAGTTACAGGTTATTGTTTCAGAAGCAAATCCCGGAATTCACCCTGCAGATTATTAGTGCTGACTTGGTTAAGCCAGACTATATGCAAACTAATGCAACTCCAGTTGCACTCAAAGCCATCCAGAACAAAGCAGCCCGCTTGATTGGCACCACATCCACAAACATTCACATCCTCCACCATTGGCTGACGCTCAGTAGTGGTAGTATGTACTATCTACAAGATGCACTGTAGAAATTCACCAAGTTTCCTCAGACAGCACCTTCCAAACCCACAACCACTTCCATCTGGAAGAACAAGGGCAGCAGATACATGGGAACGCCACCTCCTGCAAGTTCCCCTCCAAGCCACCCACCACCCTGGGAGAAAGTGAGGACTGCAGATGCTGGAAATCAGAGTCAAGAGTGTGGTGCTGGAAAAGCACAGCAGGTCAGGCAGCATCCCAGGAGCAGGAGTGTCGACATTTCGGGCATAAACCCTTCATCAGGAATGCATGTTCCTGATGAAGGGCTTATGCCCGTAACACCGACTGTCCTGCTCCTCGGAAGCTGCCCGACCTGCTATGCTTTTCCAGAGCCACACTTTTCGACCCATCATCCTGACTTGGGAACATAATCGCTGCTCCTTCCATGTTGTTGGGTCAAAATCCTAGAATTCCCTCCCTAAGGTTATTGTCGACAAATGTGCTGCAGTGAATCAAAATGGTCACCACCATCCCAAAGGAAATTAGAGACAGGGCAATAAATGCTGGCCAGCCAGTAATGCACACATCCCACAAATGAATATGTTTTAAAAAAAAACTGAATTTGCCCATTATTACTGCATCATCTATGTGTCCAATATTAGTATCTTCAACAATGCTTTCCATTCTGATCCTTCCCATTACTTGGTCTGTGTTTTATTTTACTCACTGCTCTCCCACTTGCTGTGAATAGCTTTGACTGTTTCAAATCCAAGCTCACTCTTTTGCCAATTTGTTGTAAACCCTGTACAAGAGCACAGAAAATCTCCCTTGGAGGATGTTATTCCAGCTCCAACCATCCTGTACTAGTCCAGTCTGACCCAGACCTGGGACTAATACCTCCAGAATCTGATCACCTCTCTCCCACTCTCATTCTTTGGCATGTTCACTCAGCTCTCCTGTTTTTATGCTCTTGGCACGTGGCACCAGAATAAAAGGAAATTACTAATTTACGAATCCTGTTTTATTTTTATCCGATTCCTCTTTTCAGGACCTCATCCCCCTCTTACCCAAGTCATTGGTCCTGATGTGGACAGTGAGGTCCTGCTGTACACCCTCCAGCAGCCACTCTGTGGTATATTTTACACTGATGTCAGAGAGGCAACATCATCCTGGAGCTCTGCTAATATTTATAAAATCACCCTGTTCTCATCGCCTAAAGGAAGAATTCCCAATCACCATTGCTCTTCCACTCTTCCTCCTCTTGTACTGTGCAGATGAACTGACCTTGGATCTCACTCAGAGCATCATCACCTTCACCAGTGTCCAAAATGGGGAAACCAATCTACAGGCAGGATCTCCACAGGGGATCCCATCACACACTCCGAGGAGAATGACAGGACAAGGTTAGCTACGGAGTAAAGCTCCCTCTACACTGTCCCCCCATCAAACACTCCCCAGGACAGGGACAGCACAGGGCTGGTTAAAAAAATGATACTTACAAAAAAGATCAAGTTGAAAACAAACAGGAAGTATTTTGTGACAACAATACAGCCTTTTGACGCCATATTTGATCTGGTCACCTACAAAATAAAAATATCAAAGAGTTAGAAGATTTGCAAAGGTAACACTCAGGGAAAATCATGACAGACAGGGGACAGGAATAGGAAGGGGTGGAGAGTGATATCAGGGAGACATGAAGGTGACTGAGCCAGAAAGAGAGGTAGGTGCATATTGCGGATGAAGGCAAAAAGAGGGAGGATGGTGGAAGAGAGAGACAGAGGGAGAGATAGCGTATGAGGAGTGGGGAGACGCGTGTTGTATTTGAGTCTGCACCTGGGAGCCACCACACTGCTACGTCCAGGGGGGTGACAGGGAACAGAATATGTAGCCTCTCATGTGTACAGCCTGGAAATGACCCAGTCTAGGACAGGGATCAGGATTAGATTGTGTGTGTGTTGGGGCAGGGCTCAAGGGCAGGAGACTCCAATGTGTGTTTAATGCAAGTTAGAAAACATCACTTTTTTTTATAATCTATTATCGCAAATATTTATACTTTAGGGGCAGCATTGAGGGCTCAAAGCTGATTGGTGGAAAGATGAAGTATTAAGGCCACATTCAATAAACAGCTTGACCTCCAACTCTCTCACACAGAGTCAGAATATCACAGCTCAAACTTCACTGCTGTCTTCAGCTGAAAGTCTAGTCTGACGTACCACGTATGGGCACAGTTGGTCATCGCCACCTTGTCTGACTTAAGTGGGGGGTCTGCCCATGGGTCTGCATCTTCTCAATGTACATTAATTGGATTCCTTTCTGACTCTCAAGTGGTCAAGAAAAATCTCCCCACTGCTCTGGTAAATATTTAATCTTCATCAATAACAGTGAAAAGCAGACTTTTCTGGTCATTATCACAATAGTGTGATTACACTGAGCATAAACTGACTGCTAAATTTCTTTATTTAAACAATTACTAGTCTTTAAAAGTTTTAATTGGATACAAAGTGGCAGGGCAGCATCCCAAAGTTTATGACTTAAAAACACAAAGTTCTGAAACAGCAGGACTGGCAGCATCTGTGGAGAGAAAGACAGAGATAATAGTTTGAGTCTGGTAGGACCTTTCTGCATAACGACCTCTCCTTAGACAGACACACTGCCAGAACTGCTGACTTTTCCAATACTTTGGTTTACTTTCAGATTTCCACCATCCATAGCACTTCACTTTTAATCCAAGTTTGTGAAAGCTTCCAACTTTCTTTGGAGGTTAGGCTAAGGAGTTTCTAGATGCATTGGGCAAAATGAGATTGACTTTTCCCATTGAGCCGTGGAAGAGCCAGTGTTTCTGCCAGTGAATGAATTGGACCGTATTTTCAAAACAATCTGTTCAGAGATGTTACCTGGAGTAGATGGCACTTGAACTAAGGCCTCCTGGCTCAGACTCAGGACATTACCACTTTGCAATATTGCACTCATGAACAAAATGGATACAGGTCAGTACTTGTGTTTGTGACAATTGGGTATAAACCAGATTGCACTTACTCCTGACATCCTATATAGTTGAAAGGTTGAAAACAAAAGCCCAAATACCAGCTGAGCTGTAAGATCAACAGAGGTTCTGCCTAAGATTGAAAGAGGGAGGAGAAAGGGAAATGGACTTGAAAGGAAAAAATTACTGGAGTAAGGGAGAAGTGCAGGGGAATGGAATGAATTGGTTCACTCTTTGAAAAGGCCAGCACATACAATGGGCTGAATTGCTTCCATTACAGAACTGTGAGGAGAGAACAGACCATTTCTTAACACGCTTGGATACAAAATGTAGGAATTTTATGTTTGAAGATTTTTCAGATACAGTGATAATTTTTGTAAAGAGCTCTGCTTAAGTAGAGATTACACAAGAAGATTATAAACCAATATTGTTTAACTTTTGGTTAATGTTTGAAAAACAGGTTATGATCTTTATACAAACTCTGTATTTTTATATTATTCTGATGATTTAGGACAGATTAAGGTTGGAATCTGCAGAAGTTTCCCCAATTGTAACTCTCCTGGAAACAGATACTCAGCTTGACATGCTCATCAGATTCTTACAAAAAACACAAATGTGCTCGCTTCACTGATGCCAGCTGGGCACGTTCCAGATTGACTAAAATTTCTGCAAGTCGACATGCTGAGCTCACAGCTGCCTGTTGGCAATGAACACCCAGTGCTCAACTACTCACTCTCCTCACCAGCCACACTCAGAAAATAAGAGAAAATCAAACCTGACCACAAAGCATAATATCCAGAGCACCTCACTGCCAGTAAATGACCAACGTACTCTTGTACGGAGTCTAAACCTTCAAAAGCTCTGCAGCAGAGTTTCAGCTCGATGTGGCGTTTGAGGAACTGTGTCCGTCCGTTTCTCCTCTCCCCCTGCCCCCAACGCTCTCAGGAGAACAGAATTCCAAAGACTAAAAGCCCTCAGAGAATAAAATCATACTCATTATTACCATCTTCAATGGGAGATTCTTATTCTGAAACTGGCTGTCTAATTAGCTATTCAGGAACAAACTGTGAATTTTCTCTGAACGTGGTTGAGGCACTCTTTCATGCCAGAGTTTTAAATTCCATTAGCAAGCAGTGAGGGAAGGGAGTTTTCAAACTGCAAACACCTGGATAAAAAAACTGTCAACCTCAACAGTATTCCAGTCCTCCTCAGCAAAGTAAAAAACTGCACCTTCAGGAACTGGATCCCAGCGAGAGGCAGCACCTGCATTATTGCCATGAAAGGTTATCTGTCTGAGGGGTCCTGCAGGTATTGAGGTGCCAGAGTGTGAATCCTGTCTCTATTTGCTTTCACATCTGCAAATGATGTCACTTCAGATGCCAGTCAGATGCAGATTCAGAATCAGATGCAGAAACATCCAGATCTCCCCCAATAGCTCATTCAATGTCTCCCCTTATGCCCAGTGAAATGATGGAATTTTAATTTCTGGCTCCATCTGCCAACAATTGCTGTCCAATCTAACATTGGTATAACATCCATCTCCACCCAAATACATCAAATTATTAAACCAACAAAAAACTTTCACTACTTCAATAAAATTCTCCACAGAATGAAATGTTACAAAAACATCAATTGGCCAATAATCGACTGTCTGTGACTGAGACACCAGATATGCCTTAGAGTTATTGGAGTCATAGGGAAGACAGTGCTGGCTGGGGCAAAGCAGGGGCGCTGGTCTTCTGACAGTGGGCACCCCAGTTTCACAGACGTAAATGACTAGTCAGTTGACAATCAGCGAGGACAGGGACTTGCACAATTTGCACAAGTTTTAAGATTCACTCACATGGTACTGATAGAGGACTCAGTCAGTGAAAGCTCATATTCAGCTTGAGTATGGGTCCAGATGACAAAATAAGCACATAGGCAACCTTTCAACTACCTCTTCCAGAAAGTTTAAACTTGGCATCAATCAGAACTCCCTAATAGGGTTCTCCTTATCCATCTGGAGTATTGTGCACAATTTTGGTCTCCAAATTTGAGGAGACATTCTGGCTATTGAGGGAGTGCAGCGTAGGTTCACGAGGTCAATTCCTGGAATGGCGGGACTGTCCTACGCTGAAAGATTGGAGTGACTGGGCTTGTATACCCTTGAGTTTAGAAGGCTGAGGGGGAATCTGATTGAGACGTATAAAATTATTAAAGGATTGGACACTCTGGAGGCAGGAAGCATGTTTCCGCTGATGGGTGAGTCCCAAACCAGAGGACACAGTTTAAAAATAAAGGGTAGGCCATTTAGAACAGAGTTGAGGAGAAACTTCTTCACCCGGAGAGTGGTGGGTGTATGGAATGCTCTGCCCCAGGAGGCTGTGGAGGCCAAGGCTGTGGAGGCCGAGGCTGTGGAGGCCAAGGCTGTGGAGGCCAAGGCTGTGGAGGCCAAGGCTGTGGATACTTTCAAGAAAGAGATGGATAGAGCTCTCAATAGTGGAATCAAGTATTATGGGGATAAGGCAGGAACAGGATACTGATTCAGGATGATCAGCCATCAGCCCCATCCCCCCTCTTCCCTCCCTCCCCCCATCTTCCCACCCGCCTTCCCTCCTCCCTCCCCTCCTTCCCCCATCTCTCTTCCCCCCTTCCCCCCCATCTCTTCCCCCTCCTCCCTCCCTTCCCTCTTCCCCGCCTTTTCCTTCCCTCCCCACCCCACATCCTCCCCCTTTCCCCCTACCATCCCCCACCCTCCCCCTTCCCCACCCCACGCCCCCACCCTCCCCCTTCCCCCCCTACCATCCCCCACCCTCCCCCTTCCCCACCCCACCCCCCCACCCTCCCCCTTCCCCCCCTACCATCCCCCACCCTCCCCCTTCCCCCCCTACCATCCCCCACCCTCCCCCTTCCCCACCCCCCCACCCTCCCCCTTCCCCCCTACCATCCCCCACCCTCCCCACCCCCCCACCCTCCCCCTTCCCCCCTACCATCCCCCACCCTCCCCCTTCCCCACCCCACCCCCCCACCCTCCCCCTTCCCCACCCCACCCCCCCACCCTCCCCCTTCCCCCCTACCATCCCCCACCCTCCCCCTTCCCCACCCCCCCACCCTCCCCCTTCCCCCCTACCATCCCCCACCCTCCCCCTTCCCCACCCCCCACCTTCCCCCTCCCCCACCCTCCCCCACCCCACACCCTCCCCCACCCCACACCCTCCCCCTTCCCCACACCCTCCCCCTTCCCCACCCCACACCCTCCCCCTTCCCCACCCCACACCCTCCCCCTTCCCCACCCCACACCCTCCCCCTACCCCCTCACCCCCCCCTTCCCCACCCCACACCCTCCCCCCCTACCCCCTACTCCCTCACACCCTCACCCTCCCCCTTCCCCACCCCCTACCCCCTCACCCCTACTCCCTCTCCCCTCCCCTTCTCCCTCCCCCCTTCTCCTCACCTTTCTTTCATGAACTTTTTCTCGCTGTTTCTGCGGAAACTTTCGGCGACAATGTATCCGCCGAGCGCCGTCGCTGATTGGTCCGTTTCTTACAATCGAAGGTGAAATCTCGTCTGCTGATTGGTTTAGACATCTGTCAATCACAACATGATGCGCAGGCACTGTCAAATCAGAAAGCCGCGGGTGCCGGAGGCAGGTCCCTGTGGTTCCCCCGCCCCCGGAGGCAGGAAGGGGCAGAGCAAGATCCCAGGCTGGTGAACGTAATGCTCGGCAGGTGGAGCCTTGCCTTGTGAAAACTTTCCAAAGGAATCTATCCCAACAATTACAATTCCAGAATTTTGGAAAAAAAGGCAAGAAGTGAGGTTAATGCTCTCTACAAAAGAACTTTAAAACAATAAGTAGGAGCAGAAATCGGCCATTCAGCCCATCATATCTGCTTTGCCATTCAATACGATCGTGGTCGATATGATTACCCTCAACTTCCCTTCCCTGCCTTTTCCCGATAACCTTCGATTTCCTTCCTCATTAAAAATCACTATCTCAGTCTTGAAACTATTTAATGACCCAGCCTTGACAGCCTTCATGCAGTAAGAAATCAAACAACACCAGGTTATAGTCCATATGGCAACCCTGGGCAGCCATTGCTCCCCAACCTTGAATTCCTCACCATGAAATGCTGCCCCGTCTATCTACCACGGGAATTTACCACTGCTATAGTGACGTTTCGGGCATGAGCCCTTCTCCAGCCCTTCTCCTTGGATGCTGCATGACCAACTGCGCTTTTCCAGCAACACATTTTCAGCTCTGATCTCCAGCATCTGCAGTCCTCACTTTCTCCTCCCACCCTGTCCCCTGTAAAAACGCCATCCCATATTCCCAATTCCTTCGTCTCCACCGCATCTGCTCCCAGGAGGACCAGTTCCAATACCGTACAACCCAGATGGCCTCCTTCTTCAAAGACCGCAATTTCCCCCCAGACGTGATGGACGATGCCCACCACCGCATCTCCTCCACTTCCCGCTCCTCCGCCTTTGAGCCCCGCCCCTCCAACCGCCACCAGGACAGAACCCCACTGGTCCTCACCTACCACCCCACCAACCTCCATATACATTGTATCATCCGTCGTCATTTCCGCCACCTCCAAATGGACCCCACCACCAAGGATATATTTCCCTCCCCTCCCCTATCAGCGTTCCGAAAAGACCACTCCCTCCGTGACTCCCTCGTCAGGTCCACACCCCCCACCAACCCAACCTCCACTCCCAGCACCTTCTGCAACCGCAAGAAATGCAAGACGTGCGCCCACACCTCCCCCCTTCCCTCCAAGGCTCCAAGGGATACTTCCATATCCGCCACAAATTCACCTGCACCTCCACACACTTCATTTACTGCATCCTCTGCACCCGACGTGGCCTCCTCTATATTGGGGAGATAGGCCGCCTACTTGCAGACCGTTTCAGAGAAGACCTCTGGGACACCCGGACCAACCAACCCAACCACCCTGTGGCTCAACACTTCAACTCCCCCTCCCACTCCACCAAGGACATGCAGGTCCTTGGACTCCTCCTTCGCCAGACCATAGCAACACGACGGTTGGAGGAAGAGCGCCTCATCTTCCGCCTAGGAACCCTCCAACCACAAGGGATGAACTCAGACTTCTCTAGTTTCCTCATTTCCCCTCCCCCCACCTTGTCTCAGTCAAATCCCTCGAACTCAGCACCGCCTTCCTAACCTGCAATCTTCTTCCTGACCTCTCTGCCCCCACCCCCACTCTGGCCTATCACCTTCACCTTGACCTCCTTCCACCTATCACATTTCCAACGCCCCTCCCCCAAGTCCCACCTCCCTACCTTTTATCTTAGCCTGCTGGACACACTTTCCTCATTCCTGAAGAAGGACTCATGCCCGAAACGTCGATTCTCCTGTTCCCTGGATGCTGCCTGACCTGCTCCGCTTTTCCAGCAACACATTTTCAGCTCTGGTCATAGCATTAATCAATTCCAACCTCACCACTACTTTTGACCCACTCCAATTTGCCTATCGGACCAACAGATCCACATCAAACGCCATATCACTTGCTCTTCACTCCCCCCAAGAACATTTTGACATCAAGAACAACTACATAAGAATCTGACTCATTGACTACAGTTCAGCCTTCACCACTATTATTTCCTCAATACTGATTACTAAACTTAGTGATCTCGGACTAAGCCCCACTCTCTGCAACTGGATCCTCAGTTTCCTGACCCGCAGACAACAATCAGTGAAGATTGGGGACAATATTTCATCCTCACTAACACTCAACACTGCAGCCCCCCAGGGGTGCATACTCAACCCCCTACTGTACTCACTGTACACCCATGACTGCATCGCCAAATACCAGATGAATGCCACTTACAAGTTTGCTGATGACACCACCATAGTCGATCGAATCTCAGATGGCAACAAAACAGACTACAGATGGGAAGTAGAGGACCTGGAAAAATGGTGCACTGAGAACAACCTAGCTCTCAATGCCAGCAAAACCAAGGAACTCATTATTGACTTTCAGCGAGATGTTACTCATGCCCCCCCACACATTAACAGCACAGAGGTGGAATGAGTGGAGAGTGTCAAGGTCCTGGGAGTGTTCATCAACAACAAGCTTTCTTGGACTCTTCATGTGGACGCACTGGTTACAAAGGCCCAACAACGTCTCTTCTTCGTCAGGCAGCTGAGGAAATTTGGCAAGATGGTGAACTCAGCCCAGACAATCACAAAGGCCAACCTCCCATCTATAGAATCCATCTACCAGGCCCACTGTCAAGGAAAGGCTGCCAGCATTCTCAAAGATCCATTCCACCCTGGCAATGTTTTTCTACAACCTCTACCATTGAGGAGAAGGTACAGAAGCCTGAACACAAGCACCAGCCGGTTTTGTAACAGTTTCTACCCCACTGTTGTTAGAATACTAAATGGACTCAAACTCTTAACATTCGCCTGAACCTGTGTTTTTGTTTTTGCCGCTGTTTACATATTATTTACTATCTATGCTATTTAACTCTGTGATCTGCCTGTATTGCTCGCAAGGCAAAGCTTTTCACTGTGCCTCGGTACACGTGACAATAAATTCAATTCAATTCAGTTCAACCACCTGATGAAGCAGCAGCGCTTTGAAAGCTAGTGCTTCCAACTAAACCTGTTGGACTATAACCTGGTGTTGTGTGATTTCTAACTTTGTCCACCCCAGTCCAACACCAGCACTTCCACATTATCTCTTGCAGTAAAGAATTCCACAGATTTACAACAAGAAAATCTTCCTATCTCTGTCTGAAACATGTGATAAATTATAATACTCTATTAGATTCCCTGATCACTTGCCTAACCACAGTGCTTCCCCTCTGTGTCACCCATAATCTTGGCAATAGGACATTCAGTTCCCTCATCAAAGGCACTAAAAAAGAAATAAACTCTATAGAGGCCGGTGTTCCGTCAACAAGTCCCCTTTTATTTACATGTGCATACTACATGACACTGATCCAGCTCACTTAGAGCTGGCTCCGAGAGAGAACCCCCTTGTTGGCCAGAGCTCCCTGGTTGAACCACATTAACATATTCTATGAGGTCCACCTGGCTGACCTCATTACAATCACTACATCCCTCTCCCTCTAAGTCCTGGGACATTGGCCCATGCTTTTTTCTGGAGCTCACCAGGAGCGTTTTCACACTAGATCTGGTTCCTCCGACTCTGCCTCAGATGATGGCAGGTTGTACTGAACCACAGCCAGCCTCTTGCACTTGGCGTGTCTAGGCCGAAATTCACCTTCTTTGGGTGGTAACGGTACCAATGCTGTGCCATCTGCCTGATTCATCTTGCCCTTGGAGCTTTCCTCAACGCTAGGCAGAGGGGGAGAACCCATGGACTCTGACAGTCTTGTCAGATGTTCAGAGGGCCCAGGTATAGAACACAAACCAATATAGCACAGGAACAGGCCCTTCAGCCCACGTTGTTGTGCTGAACATGACAGTAAATTAAACTAATCTCTTCTGCCTGCTGTTGATCCAAATCTCTCCATTCCTTGTATATCCATGTGCTTATGTAAAAGTCCCTTATACACCCTTATTGTATCTACCTCCACCACCACCCCTGGCAGCGTGTTCCAGACTCCCACCACTCTGTGTAAAAACATGTCCCTCACATCTCCTTTGACCTTTCCAGCTCTCACCTTAAACACATGCCATCTAGAATAGACATTTCAACTCTGGGAAAAAGATTCCCAGACTGTCAAGACTATCTATGCCTCTCATAATTTTATAGACTTCTATAAAGTCTGCCCTCAGCATCCTCCACTCCAGAGTAAGCAACCCATGTTTTTCTAGCTTCTCCTTATAGATCATACCCTCTAATCCAAGCAGGATCCTGGTAAACCTCTTCTGCACCCTCTCCCAAAGAATTCTTGATGAAGGGCTCCTGCCCAAAATGTCAATTTTCCTGGTCCTCAGATGCTGCTTGACCTGCTGTGCTTTTCCAACACCACTCTAATATACCCTCCAGTATATCCTCTCTGAAGGCAGGTGTAACATTCTCCCTTATTAGTAATGCAACTCCTCCACCTCCTTTACCTTCCTCTCTATCTCATCTAGTCCTGTCCCTCTCTCAACCAAGATCTCTGTAATGGCCAGTACATAGTCCCATGTACTGATCCAGGGTCTAAGCTTATCTGCCTTACCCATAATACTCCTTGCACTGAAATAAATACACTTCAGCCCATCAATCCTATTGCGTTAATTTACCTGTCTCTGCCTGTCCTTCCTTTCTGATTAACTGGTCTTAACATCCACCTTTCCTTCAATGCCTCCAGTTGCAGATCTACTGCTCTGGTTCCCAGTCCCCTGTCACTCCAGTTTAAACCCTCCTGTGGGTTTTGTTCCTGCCCCATTTGTGAGATTGCAGTTTTCATGTGATCCACATGCTTGTTCAGGACTGTCTCTCCTACCCAAACTTTGTAAATGCAGGGAACTAACCTTGTGTCAACCACGCCTCTTACCCATGCAACGCCATTTCCATGGTTTCCGCACTAAACTTTGTCCCCTGAAGTAAACTATGTCTCTCGCTTAGAGGAGTCCAGCAAGATCAGGTTTAACCTTTTGTTTCTCCCCATGAGCAATGCTGCTGGAACTATCCCTGTAGCTGCATGAGGAATGGTCTTATAATCAAACAGGATTTCAGAAAGTTTGGTATTGAGTGAAGCTGTAGACTGATTTTTTAAGCCACCTTCAAGGTTTGGATTGCTCTTTCACCAGAGCATTGGACTTTGGATGGTATGGAGCTGTCCTTACATGCCGAATACCATTCAACTTTCAGAAATACTCAAATTCCCTGCTAGTAAATTATGGCCCATTTTCTGTGACTAACACCTCCAGGAATCAATGTATTGCAAAAGATGCTCGCAGTTTTTCAGTGGTTGTCCGTGTTTGACAAATGAAGTCTGTGCACATCCAACCACTTGGAGTGAGTGTCCACAGTGACTAAAAACACAGAAACCATGAAAGGACTTGCATAGTTGATGTGTAACCGAGTACAGGGTTTACCCAACCTTTCCCACGAATGTAGAGGGAGCTGATGACGGTAATTTTTGTCCCGTTTGGCACCCTGGGCACTGACCCACCAATGTGGCTATATTCAAAGCCAATCCTGGCCGCCAGGCGTAACTTCTTGCCAACATCTTCATTTTGGAAACCCCTGGATGACCCTGGTGAAGTTCAGCCAGTATCTAGAGGTGACCTTTGCTCGGGACAATCACGCTTGGTCCCCAGAGAAACATGCCGTCCTCTACTGTGACCTGGTCTCTCTGGATCCAGAAAGGTTTCTGTTCTGGTTGTGGTGGCCTTTTTGTTTCCCCCATCACCATTGGTTGTTTCAGTTTGGCCAGGATTGGGATCTTTTTGCCCTACAGTCTAATATTGTCACCGGAACCGTGTTCAGAAAGTTTAAAACCAGATTGGACAGTTCTCGTGGCTGCACTACTGGTGGTGTATCTGCCAATGGGAGGTAGCTCAACGCATCTGCATTTGCCACTTGACCTCCTGGACAGTTCCAACTTGTAACTGTATACTAAGACCCCATTGCTGAATTCAACCTGAAGCTATAGGCAGCATCACCTTGTCCTCTTTAAGTGGCCCAAGGAGGAGTTTGTGGTCTGTTACTATTCTAAATTTCCATCTGTAAAGGAATTGGTAGAACTTTCTCACATCAAAGATGACCACCAAACTTTCTTTCTCTATCTGGCCATATTTTCATTCAGTGTCTAGATTAGAGTGATGCTGGAAAAGCACAGCAGTTCAGGCAGCATCCAAGGAGCAGGAAAATCAATGTTTCGTACATAAGCCCTTCTTCAGGACAGCCTCCCTGCCTCTATTCCTGAAGAAGGGCTTATGCCTGAAACGTTGATTCTCCTGCTCCTTGGATGCTGCCTGACCTGCTGCGCTTTTCCAGCAACACATTTTTCAGCTCTGATCTCCAGCATCTGCAGTCCTCACTTTTTCCAGAGAGGAGGGTGGAGTGGATAGGTGGAAAGGAAGATAGGCAGGTAGGACAAGTCATGGGGACAGTGCTGAGCTGGAAGTTTGGAGCTGGGGTGAGGTGGGGGAAGGGAAAATGAGGAAATTGGTGATTTCACCAGTTCCATTCACCCATTGTACTCTTTGCTACCTTCCCCCACCCTCCTCTCTGACCTATCACCTCCATCCCCAATCCCATTCACCTATGCTACTTTCTCCCCACCCCCACCCCCCTCTCATTTACCTCTCCACCCTGCAGGCTCCCTGCCTCTATTCTTGATGAAGGGCTTTTGCCCGAAACGCGATTTTCCTGCTCCTCAGATGCTGCCTGACCTGCTGTGCTTTTCGGGCACCACTCCAATCTAGATTCTGGTTTCCAGCATCTGCAGTCCTTGTTTTTACCTATATTTTCATTCAGCATCAGCCAAAGCCTGGGATGAATACGCTATTGGGCGTTCCTCTCCGCTCGGCCATCGGTGAGCCAACACTACCCACAATACCGTACAGGTAGGTATCACATGTCAGCACATCTCACTTGGGATCATAGTTTGCCAATATGTTAGACAATGAAAGTTGCTTCTTCACTTTCCTAAAGACCACATCTTGGCCACCAGATCATTTCCAAGGTTTCATACATGTATGAATTCACCAACTCAAGGAAAGACCTAAGCTCTGGTACAGACGTGTGTACATAAGGGAATAGGAGTATCTGTGGGCTAACCTAGCCTGCAAAGGCTGGAGATGAAAATGGCTGATACCATACCAAGAGTGGGGTTGCTGGGTAAGAGTTTCATTCTCTAAGGGAAGGGTATCCACTTTTGTGTGATGTAAGGCCCTTCAAAGGGTAATGCATTAAACAGAAACCCATGCAGTGCAGATGACAATGCTAGATGTAGACCTCATGCATTTACTTTCTAAAGCTCCTGGATCCAAGCTCTCTTGAACACATTGTGTGTGGTTACAAGTCAATGTCATGGGACGTGGCCTGGAAAGATAAACCTCGCTGCCAAAGTAGCAACACCATCCAGGGGCCTATAACCTACAGGAGATGCAGGAGCAGTTCACTTCACACCTTAGACTGTAAAACGTCCACAACATTACTCAACAGACCATGATGCCTTTCTTGGGTACCAGAGAGAGTAGGTATGAAAGGAGGGATCCTTGTTATTGCTGTTACATGTACAATCTCTGACTGTATGTTCCCCAAAAGGCTTGAGAAACAGATGTCTGAATCAGAACAATGATGTGCAATGTTCATAGAGTGTCATTCCATTGTCAGGGGATCTCCATTTTCAGCATCAGGGAGGACAGTACCCCCTGCCAGCTTTGCATATCAATCCTCTATATAAGGGGTTGGGTATTTATCCACCTGTGAAAAGCAATTTGCCATTTGTCTGAAATCCCCACAAAGGTGAACCGACCTATCAGGCTTCACAACGGGACGGTCAGTGCTGCCCATTCTGCTAATTGGGCTGGTTTGATGATTCCTTCACAACCCAGCCTCTCGATTACCACCTCTGTATTTGCCCATGAGGCAGAATCACAGAATTGCTCCTTCGTCAACATGCAAGGTGGCCTTCCTAAAATACTACCAGATATTTAATTAGGATTTCGCTCAGGTAGCCATTTACTATCAAAAAATGTTGAATCAAGTTAAATCTTTCTCAACCAATTTGCCCCATCAGGCTTGGGCCGAAGGCTTTTTCTACAATCAGTGGTAACTAAACAAGCTGCTTCTCATAAGGGACCAGAACCAAAGTTGTCCCTTTAATCTGTAAAAGGGTTCCTGGTATAGGTTCTCAGCCTGGCTGAGGGCTTAAGGGTTGAAGTCCTGAGCGAATTTTGTCAAAGACTGGTTCTACAATCACTGATACAGCCATGCCAGTATCAACCTATATTGAACTTGGTGACCATTTAACCAGACATTTATTTTAATTGATTTTGATTTGAATGTTGCTAAGCAATTTAACCGTTCCAACCCAGATGTAGGTGGACTTTCTTAGTGTGCACTCTCCTGGATGCTAGCCTATTAGTTCTCTTAATCAATTTAGGCCCCCTGTGGGATTCTCTGCGATCTCAAGACTGCACATCAGCAGCAATTAAAATGGCCTGCTGGCCTGGTTTGTAAAGAAAATTTTAACCGCTTGGTCAAGGCTTGGGTTTCTTTTGGGGTTTTGCTGCAGGTAGACCTATAGTCTGATGAAGAGTCATCTAGACTTGAAATGTTAACTTGCTCTCTCTCCATGGATGCTGGCTGACCTGCTGTGATCTCCAGCACTTGTTGTTTTCAGTACAGATTCCAGCATCTGCAGGAATTTGTTTCTAGAGTCCCTCTGTTCAGGCTATATAGACCATAGAACATAGAAACATACAGCACAGAACAGGCCCTTCAACCCACAATGTTGTGCCGAGGATTAATCCTAATGTAAAATAAAACAACTTGACTTACACACCCCTCAGTTCACTGCTATCCATGCGCATGTCCAGCAGTCGCTTAAATGTCCCTAATGACTCTGCTCCCACCACCACAGCTGGCAACGCATTCCATGCATTCACAACTCTCTGCGTAAAGAACCTACCTCTGACGTCTCCTTTATACCTTCCTCCTAATATCTTAAAACTATGACCCCTCGTGCCAGTCAATCCTGCCCTGGGGAAAAGTCTTTGGCTATTGACTCTTTCTATGCCTCTCATTACCTTGTATACCTCGATCAGGTGTCTTCTCTTCCTTATTCTCTCCAGAGAGAAAAGTCCAAGCTTAGCCAACCTCTCTTCATAAGGCAAGCCCTCCAGTCCAGGCAGCATCCTGGTAAACCTTCTTTGCACCCTCTCCAAAGCCTCTGTATCTTTCCTATAGTAGGGCAACACAATATTCCAAGTGTGGTCTCACCAGGGACTTGTAGAGCTGTAGCAAAACCTCACGGCTCTTAAACTCGATCCCCCTGTTAATGAAAGGCAAAACACCATATGCTTTCTTAACAATCCTATCCACTTAGGTGGCAACTTTGAGGGATCTATGTAGAGTTATAGTGTCATAGAGATGTATAGCATGGAAACAGACCCTTCGGTCCAACCCGTCCATGCCGACCAGATATCACAACCCAATCTAGTTCCACCTGCCAGTACCTGGCCCATATCCCTCCAAACCCTTCCTATTCATATACCCATCTAAATGCCTCTTAAATTTTGCAATTGTACCAGTCTCCACCACATCCTTTGGCAGCTCATTCCATACACATACCACCCTCTGTGTGAAAAAGTTGCCCCTTAGGTCTCTTTTATATCTTTCCCCTCTCACCCTAAACCTATACCCTCTAGTTCTGGACTCCCCGACTCCAGGGAAAAGACTTTGTCTATTTATCCTATCCATGCCCCTCATAATTTTGTAAACCTCTACAAGGTTACCCCGCAACCTCCGACGCTCCAGGGAAAGCAGCCCCAGCCTGTTCAGCCTCTCCCCATAGCTCAAATCCTCCAACCCTGGCAACATCCTTGTAAATCTTTTCTGAACCCTTTCAAGTTTCACAATATCTTTCCGATAGGAAGGAGACTAGAATTGCACACAATATTCCAACAGTGGCCTAACCAATGTCCTATACAGCCGCAACATGACCTCCCAACTCCTGTACTCAATATTCTGACCAATAAAATAAAGCATACCAAGCGCCTTCTTCAATATCTTATCTACCTGCGACTCCACTTTCAAGGAGCTATGAACCTGCACTCCAAGGTTTCTTTGTTCAGCAACACTCCCCAGGACCTTACCATTAAGTGTACAAGTCCTGCTAAGATTTGCTTTCCCAAAATGCAGCACCTCGCATTTATCTGAATTAAACTCCATCTGCCACTTCTCAGCCCATTGGCCCATCTGGTCCAGATCCTGTTGTAATCTGAGGGAACTCTCTTCACTGTCCACTACACCTCCAATTTTGGTGTCATCAGCAAACTTACTAACTGTACCTCTTACGCTCACATCCAAATGTTTATGTAAATGACAAAAAGTAGTGGACCCAGCACCAATCCTTGTGGCACTCCACTGGTCACAGGCCTCCAGTCTGAAAAACAACCTCCACCACCACCCTCTGTCTTCTACCTTTGAGCCAGTTCTGTATCCAAATGGCTAGTGCTCCCTGTATTCCGTGAGATCTAACCTTGCTAATCAGTCTCCCATGGGGAACCTTGTCAAATGCCTTACTGAAGTCCATATAGATCACATCTACTGCTCTGCCCTCATCAATCCTCTTTGTTACTTCTTCAGAAAAACTCAATCAAGTTTGTAAGACATAATTTCCCACGCGCAAAGCCATGTTGATTATCCATAATCAGTCCTTGCCTTCTCCAGTTTCCTCATTTCCCCTCCCCCCACCTTGTCTCAGTCAAATCCCTCGAACTCAGCACCGCCTTCCTAACCTGTAATCTTTTTCCTGACCTCTCCGCCCCCACCCCACTCCGGCCTATCACCCTCACCTTGACCTCCCTCCACCTATTGCACTTCCAACGCCCCTCCCCCAAGTCCCTCCTCCCTACCTTTTATCTTAGCCTGCTGGATACACTTTCCTCATTCCTGAAGAAGGGCTTATGCCCGAAATGTCGATTCTCCTGTTCCTTGGATGCTGCCTGACCTGCTGCGCTTTTCCAGCAACACATTTTCAGCTCTGATCTCCAGCATCTGCAGTCCTCACTTTTTCCTTTCACCCTAACAGGAATATACTTTCTCTGGACTCTCGTTATCTCATTCCTGAAGGCTTCCCATTTTCCAGCCGTCCCTTTACCTGCGAACAACTGCCCCCAATCAGCTTTTGAAAGTTCTTGTCTAATACCATCAAAATGAGCCTTTCTCCAATTTAGAACTTCAACTTTTAGATCTGGTCTATCCTTTTCCATCACTATTTTAAATCTAATGAATTATAGTCACTGGCCCCAGAGTGCTCCCCCACTGACACTTCAGTCACCTGCCCTGCCTTATTTCCCAAGAGTCAGTCAAGTTTTGCACCTTCTCTAGTAGGTACATCCACACACTGAATCAGAAAATTTTCTTGTAGACACTTAACAAATTCCTCTCCATCTAAACCCTTAACACTATGGCAGTCCCAGTCTATGTTTGGAAAGTTAAAATCCCCTATCATAACTACACTATTATTCTTACAGATAGCTAACATCCCCTAAAAAGTTTGTTTCTCAATTTCCCTCTGACTATTGGGGGGTCTGTAATACAATCACATAAAGTGATCATCCCTTTCTTATTTCTCAGTTCCACCCAAATAACTTCCCAGGATGTATTTCCAGGAATATCCTCCCTCAACACAGCTGTAATCCTATCCCTTATCAAAAACACCACTCCCCCTCCTCTCTTGCCTCCCTTTCTATCCTTCCTGTAGTATTTGTATCCTGGAACATTAAGCTGCCAGTCCTGCCCATCCCTGAACCATGTTACTGTAATTGTTATGATATCCCAGTCCCATCTTCCTAACTATACCCTGAGTTCATTTCCCTTCCCCGTTAGGCTGCTTGCATTGAAATAAATGCAGTTTAATTTATTAGTCCTACCTTGTCCCTGCCTGCCCTGACTGTTTGACTCGCTTCTGTTCCCAACTGTACCAGTCTCAGATTGATCTCTTTCCTCACTATCTCCCTGGGCCCCACCGCCCCACCTTACTAGTTTAAATCCTCCCAAGCAGTTCTAGCAAATTTCCCTGCCAGTATTTTAGTCCCCTTCCAATTTAGGTGCAATCCGTCCTTCTTGTACAGGTCACTTCTACCCCAAAAGAGATTCCAATGATCCAAAAATGTGAATCCTTCTCCCATAAACCAGCTCCTCAGCCATGCATTCATCTGCTCTATTCTCCTATTCCTGCCCTCACTAGCTCGTAGCACTGGGAATAATCCAGATATTACTACTCTCAAGGACCTTTTTAAATTCCTGCCTAACTCTCTGTAATCTCCCTTCAGAATCTCAACCTTTTCCCTTCCTATATTGTTGTTTCCAATGTGGACAATGACCTCTTGCTGGCCCCTCTCCCCCTTGAGAATATTCTGCACCCTCTCTGAGACATCCTTGATCCTGGCACCAGGGAAGCAACACACCAATCTGATGTTTCGCTGCTGGCCACAGAAACACTTGAACACCCAGATCCCTCTGTTCCTCCACACTGCCAAGAATCCTGTCTTTAATCCTATATTCAGCATTCGAGTTCGACCTTCCAAAATTCATCACTTTGCATTTATTCAGGTTGAGCTCCATCTGCCATTTCCCAGCCCAGCTCTGCATCCTGTCTATGTCATGCTACAGCCTGCAATAGCCCTATATACTATCAATGGCACCTGCAACCCTTGTGTCATCTGCAAATTTATTAACCCACCCCATAACCTCCTCATCCAAGTCATTTATAAAAAGTACAAAGAGCAGAGGCCCAAGAATACAGCCCTGTGGGACCGCACTCAACATTGACCTCCACGCAGAATACTTTCCATCTACAACCACTCTCTGCCGTCTATCAACCAACCAATTCTGAATCCAGATAGCCAAATCTCCCCGTATCCCAAACTTCCTGACTTTATGAATGAGCCTACCATGGGGAACCTTATCAAATGCCTTGCTGAAGTCCATATACATCACATCCACTGCTCGACCTTCGTCGACCTGTCTTGTCACCTCCTCGAAGAACTCAATAAGATTTGTGAGGCATGACCTGCCCCTCACAAAGCCATGCTGACTGTCTTTAATCACACTATGCTTTTCCAAGTAGTCATAAATCCTATCCCTCAGAATTCTTTCCAAAACTTGGATTTCCCTATTACCCTTCTTGAAAAGAGGAACAACATTCACTGCCTTCCAATCCTCCGGTACGACTCCCGTGGAGAGTGAGGAGGCAAAGATCTTCGCCAGTGGCTTAGCAACCTCCTTTCTCACTTCCCGGAGCAACCAAGGATAAATCTGGTCTGGCCCTGGGGACTTATCAACTTTAATGTTTGCCAAAACTTCCAGCACATCAACTTCATCAATCTTGATCTGTTCAAGCCTGTTTCTCAGTTCCTCAAAGTTCTCATTCACAACAAGGTCCCTTTCCTTAGTGAAAACCGAAGCAAAAACTCACATAGGGCTTCCCCTATCTCTCAGACTTCACGCACAAGTTCCCTACCCTATCCCTGATTGGCCCTACCTTCTCCCTGATCATTCTCTTATTCCTCACGTATGAGTAAAATGCCTTTGGGTTCTCCATAATCCTTCTTGCCAAGCCTTTTTCATGCCCCCTCCTGGCTCTCCTCAGTCCATTTCTGAGCTCCTTTCTACCAAGCCTGTAATCCTCTAAAGCTGTGCTAGATCTTTGCTTCCTCCACCTTACGTAAGCTGTCTTCTTCCTTTTGACAAGAAGCCCCTATGTTCTCGTCATCCAAGGTTCCTTAATCTTACCCCTTCTCACCTGTCTCAGAGGAACAAATTTGTGCATCACTTGCAACAACTGCTCCTTAAACAGTCTCCACATGTCTGCTGTGCCCTTTCTGTGGGGATTGCTCACAGGTCGATGAAGGTTGAGCTGTGGATGTGGTGTATATGGACTTCAGCAATCAATTGCTCCCAGTCTGTACTTCCCAACTTCTGTCTAATAGTGTCATAATTTCCTTTTCCCCAATTAAATATCTTCCCTTGGTAACTGATCCTTTCCTTCTCCAAGGCTATGGTAAATGTGAGGCAGTTGTGATCACTGTCACCAAAGTGTTCTCCCACCGCGAGATATGAGACCTGTCCTGGCTCATTGCCGAGAAACAAATCCAAAATGGCCTCTCCCCTCGTCGACCTGTCTACATCCTGAATAAGGAAACCCTCCTGAACACACCTGACAAAAACGGCTCCATCCAAACCATCTGCACTTAGGAGGTTCCAGTTGATATTGGGAAAGTTGAAATCACCCATAACAACAACCCTGCTACATCTGCATTTTTCCAAAATCTGCCAGTCTATGAAATCTTCAATCTCTCTACTGCTATTAGGGGGTCTGTAGAAAACCCCCAATGAGGTGGCTGCTCCCGTGCTGTTCCTAACTTCCACTCATATGACTCAGTAGACAAATCTTCCTCAACAACCTTCATTTCTGTAGCTGTGATGCACTCTCTGATTAGAAATGTTACATCCCTTCCACTTTTTCCACCCGCCCTGTTCTTTTTAAACATGCTAAACCCTGGAACTTTTAGCAACCATCCCTGTCCCAGTGAAACCCACATCTCCGTTATGGCCACAACATCATAGTCCCAAGTAATGATCCATGCTCGAAGTCTGTCACTCTTATTTCTGACACTCCTTGCGTTAAAGCAGACACACTTTAACCAATTCCTTTGTTTCATCGTGTGAGAAACCTTCCCGATAGATTCACTACATCCTGTCACTGCCCCATCTGCAACTGTCCCTCTCTCAGATATGTAGCTCTGATTCCCAATCCCCCTGCCAAACTAGTCTAAACCCTCCCAAACCATATCCTGAGAGAGGCTGTGTAAGTGGTATCTACCAAGCGGTATCCCCCAAGTGGTATCCCCTAAGTGGTACCCCCCAAGTGATTTCCCCAAGCTCAGTGGAACTGGTGAGGGTGTCCACTTTGATCAGAATACCCTGTAGCTCATACTCTTCACTTGCCACCTTTTCCAAGGACAAACCCAGTTGTAGCGCCTGTTTAAAGTCCTATTGGGCTTCAGCTAGTAGGTATTTTTCCATGATTACATCATGATTCCACATACCAAACAGTCTCTCAGCATCTCTTTGAGGGTTAAACCAAAGTCACATGCCTCAGCCAATCGTCTTAATCTGGTCAAAAATCCCTATACGGATTCCCCTGGTTCTCAAACTGCCGAGTAAAACCCACAGCATCTTAGAATTAGACAAGGCTTGGAGTTGTAATATTCCTTAACCAGATCTGTCAACTCTTGAAAGGTTTAACTATTTGGTCACCGAGTCAAAGAGGTCTACAGATTGGAAACAGGCCCTTCAGCCAAAATTGTCTCGGCTGCCCAATTTTCAGAATTAAACACATTCCATTTGTCTGTGGTTGGTCTTGATGAAGGGCTCCTGCCCGAAACGTCGATTTTCCTGTTCCTCGGATGCTGCCTAACCTGCTGTGCTTTTCCAGCACCACTCTAATATTGACTCTGATCCCAGCATCTGCAGTCCTCACTTTCGCCATATCCCTCCATACCTATTCCATGCATGTACATGTCTAAAGAGTTCTCAAAAGACAAAATTTTACTTGCTTCCAGCACTACCTTTGGCAGCCTATTCGAGACTCTCTGTGTAAAAAATTGCCTATACCTCTCCCCTCTCACCTTAAAACTATGCCGTCTAGTTTTAGACTCTCCTACCATGGGGAAAAGCTGTTGGCTATCAACATTATCCATGCTTCTCATGATTGTATATACCTCTATAAGGTCACCCCTCAGTCTCCTACACTCCAAAGAAAAAAACCCCAGCCTATCCAGCCTCTCCTTACAACTCAAAACTTCTAATCCAGGTAGCATCCCAGTAAATCCTTTTTGCGCTCTTTCTAGCGTAGTAATATCCTGTCTACAGGAGGGTGACCAGAACTCCATGCAATACTCCAAATGTGGCCTCACCAACATCTTGTACAGTTGCAATAAGATGTCCCAACTCCTATACTCAATGCTCTGGCTGATGAAAACAAGCATGCTGAAAGCCTTCTTCACTACCCTGTCTACCTGTGACGATATGTTCAAGGAGCTTTGAACCCGTACTCCTAGATCTCTTTGCTCTATAACCCACCCCAGGCCCCACCATTGACTGTCCTTTCCATTGTATCGTGGTTTGTCTTACCAAAATGCAATACCTTGCATGTATCTAAATGAAACTCCATCCGCCATTACCCAGCTCACTGGCCCAGTTGATCAAGATTTCACTGCATTGCCAGATAATCTTCTTCACCATCCACTATACCAACAATCATGGTATCATCCACAAAATACTAACCATACCTCCTAAATTCTCATCCAAATTATTTATATAAATGACAAATAACAATGGACCCAACACCGATCTCTGGTGTTAAACCACTGGTCATAGGCTTCCAGTCTGAAAAGCAACCCTCTACCACCACCCTCAGTTTTCCACTGTCAAGCCACTTTTGTATCTGATTGGCTAACTCTTCCTGGATCCCGTGAGATTTAACTTTACTCAACAACCTATCATGCAGTACCTTGTCAAAGGCCTTTATTAAAGTCCATGTAGACAGTGTCTACCATACTGCCCTCATCTATTTTCTTATCATTCCTTCAAAAACTTCAATCAAATTCCTGAAATACGATCTCCCACGCACAAAGACATACTGACTATTACAAATCACCCTTGTCTCTGCAAATGCCTGTAGATCCTGTCTCTCAAAATCCTCTTTAACAACTTAACCACTATAGCCATTTGACTCACCAGTCTGTAGTTCCTAGGCCTTTCCCTGCAGCCTTTCTGAAATAATGGCACAATATTAGAAACCCTCCACTCTTCGGACATGTCACCTGTGGCTGTTGATGATTCAAATATCTCCACTCAGGGCCCTGCAACTTCCATCATAGCCTCCACAGAGTCAGGGGATACACCTCATCAGCCCTGCGGATTTATCTACCTCAATGCAATTTAAAACTTCCAGCATTTCATCTTCTGTAATGTGGACTTTCTTCAAGAGATCACTACTTATTTCCCCAGGTTCCCTCACATCCATACCTTTCTCAACCATAAATACTCACAAGAAATATTCATTTAGGATGTCACCCATCTCTTGTTGCTCCAAACATAGATGACCTTGTTGATCTTTAAAAGGAGATTTTCTCTCCTGAGTTACTCTTTCGCCGCTATGTACTTGTAAAATCTCTTTGGATTCTCCTTTACCTTATCTGCCAAAGCCATTTTGTGTCCCCTTTAGCCTTCCTGATTTCTCTCTGAAGTGTACTGTGACACCCTCTATACTCCTCAAGGATACTCCTCACTTGATCCTAGCTGGCAATAAGCATCATATACCTCCTTGTTTGCCTTGACCAGGGACTCAATAGCTGGCATCACCCAGGATTCCCAACTCCTTCCAGCCTTACCCCTCATGCTGGTCCTGAACCCTCATTAACTCACTTTTGAAAGCCTTCCACTTACCAGGCATCCCCTTGCCTGCAAACAGTCTATATCAACTATTGGAAGGTCCTGTCTAAGACCATCAAAGTTGGCCTTACCCCACCTTATACATTTAATTTGTGGACCAGACCTATCCTTTTCCGTAGCTATATTAAAACTAATGGAATTATGGTCACGGGTCCAAAAGTACTCCCCCACTAACATTTCTGCCACTTGTCTTGCCTTATTTCCTAAGAGGAGAAATGACAAATGACTTCTTTGTTATTTAGGAGGTCAAGTTTTGCCCTTTCTCTGATAGGACCATCAAAAATCTGCATGAGAAATTACTCCTAAACATATTTACCAAATTTCTCTCCATCCAAGCTCTTAAAACTATAGCATCCCCAGTCAATGTTAAGAAAGATAAAAATGTAAGGAAAGATATTATTACATTCCTATTATTCTTCTGACTTCTTCCAAATCAGCTGCCCAACAGATTACTAGGAGGCCTGTAGCACAATGCTATTGAAGTGATCTCCTTTTAATTTCTCCTTACTCAGTGTCAGAGTTTCCTTACCCAGTGACAGAGACCCCTTACCCAGTGACAGAGACCCCTTACCCAGTGACAGAGACCCCTTACCCAGTGTCAGAGTTTCCTTACCCAGTGACAGAGACTCCTTACCCAGTGACAGAGACTCCTTACCCAGTGACAGAGACCCCTTACCCAGTGACAGAGACTCCTTACCCAGTGTCAGAGTTTCCTTACCCAGTGACAGAGACCCCTTACCCAGTGACAGAGACTCCTTACCCAGTGTCAGAGTTTCCTTACCCAGTGACAGAGACCCCTTACCCAGTGACAGAGACCCCTTACCCAGTGACAGAGACTCCTTACCCAGTGACAGAGACCCCTTACCCAGTGACAGAGACTCCTTACTCAGTGTCAGAGTTTCCTTACCCAGTGACAGAGACCCCTTACCCAGTGACAGAGACCCCTTACCCAGTGACAGAGACTCCTTACCCAGTGTCAGAGTTTCCTTACCCAGTGACAGAGTTTCCTTACCCAGTGACAGAGACCCCTTACCCAGTGACAGAGACTCCTTACCCAGTGTCAGAGTTTCCTTACCCAGTGACAGAGACTCCTTACCCAGTGACAGAGACTCCTTACCCAGTGACAGAGACCCCTTACCCAGTGACAGAGACTCCTTACCCAGTGTCAGAGTTTCCTTACCCAGTGACAGAGACCCCTTACCCAGTGACAGAGTTTCCTTACCCAGTGACGGAGACCCCTTACCCAGTGACAGAGACTCATTACCCAGTGACAGAGACTCCTTACCCAGTGACAGAGACTCCTTACCCAGTGACAGAGACCCCTTACCCAGTGACAGAGACTCCTTACCCAGTGACAGAGACCCCTTACCCAGTGACATAGACTCCTTACCCAGTGACAGAGTTTCCTTACCCAGTGACAGAGACCCCTTACCCAGTGACAGAGTTTCCTTACCCAGTGACAGAGACCCCTTACCCAGAGAGTGACTCCTTACCCAGTGACGGAGACCCCTTACCCAGTGACAGAGACTCATTACCCAGTGACAGAGACTCCTTACCCAGTGACAGAGACTCATTACCCAGTGACAGAGACCCCTTACCCAGTGACAGAGACTCCTTACCCAGTGACAGAGACCCCTTACCCAGTGACAGAGACCCCTTACCCAGTGACAGAAACCCCTTACCCAGTGACGGAATATCCTTACCCAGTGACAGAGACCCCTTACCCAGTGACAGAGACCCCTTACCCAGTGACGGAGACTCATTACCCAGTGACAGAGACTCCTTACCCAGTGACAGAGCTCCCTTACCCAGTGACAGAGACTCCTTACCCAGTGACAGAGCTCCCTTACCCAGTGACAGAGACCCCTTACCCAGTGACGGAGACTCATTACCCAGTGACAGAGACTCCTTACCCAGTGACAGAGACCCCTTACCCAGTGACAGAGACTCCTTGCCCAGTGACAGAGACCCCTTACCCAGTGACAGAGACCCCTTACCCAGTGACAGAGACTCCTTACCCAGTGACAGAGACTCCTTGCCCAGTGACAGAGACCCCTTACCCAGTGACAGAGACCCCTTACCCACTGACAGAGATTCCTTACCCAGTGACAGAGACCCCTTACCCAGTGACAGAGATTCCTTACCCAGTGACAGAGACCCCTTACCCTGTGACAGAGACCCCTTACCCAGTGACAGAGATTCCTTACCCAGTGAGAACTCGCCGTTTTGTTGTCACTCATGGGCATTGGTCAGGTTCATGGTCCAACATTACCCTCTGCTGGCACAAACTGAAAGTGTAGCATTAAATGGGTTTAAAGCAGAATGGACAGGGTTAAGAAGGGTGTCTGGGGATTAACTCAGAGTGAAGAATGTTAGAGTCAGTTAAAGCAGAGTGAATGGGGGCATTTGATAGGTTTGTATTAATATTGTACACTGTCTTAAGACATCACAATTGGTTCACAGTCAATGAAGCGCTGTTGTAGACACTGCTGTCAGATAAGTGATTAGATCAGATTATATTCCCTACAATATGGAAACAGGCCCTTCGGCCCAACAAGCTCACACCAGCCCTCCGAATAGCAACCCACCCAGAACCATTCCTCTACCTATATTTACCTCTGACTAATGCAGCTAACACTATGGGCAATTTAAAATGGTCAATTCACCTGACCTGCACAACTGTTGCACTGTGGGAGGAAACCGGAGCACCCAGAGGAAACCCACACAGACACAGGGAGAGTGTGCAAACTCAACACAGATGTCCAGCAAGATTCTACAAACTGTAGTACGATAATGATAATTTGTTCTCATGTTTCCAAAAAGTTAATTCTATATCTCTCCCACTGATGCTGCTGACTGACTTATTCCTGAGAATCATTGATTGGTCCTGATGCAAAGTATGGACAGATTCATCATCAATTGCTTTCACCAGTAAATAGAAAATCCCGCCAAGAGTGAGACAGTGTTCTTTAATAAGTTCTCCAATTGTGGAGGAACTTAATTGATAATTAATTGTAGGAATGTGGTGCTAATATGACAGAGGGCCCAGTTAATTCTGCTTCCAGGTGCTGCATTTTCTGTTGCTGCCATCATCATAGGGTGATTGAGTGCTTTGTGATATAACAGACTTATTGTAATCTCCATTCGATAGACTGAATATATCATTAGATTAAACTGGGTTTCTGGCCGCTCTCAAAATGTTTATGCGTGGTATCCCACTGCAATATTATTTAAAATGTAGATCAATTCTCTACAGTGTCCTGGCTGATATTTAACTCACATCATTAAAAGAGATTGCAACAATTTATCTCATTCCTGTAAACAAACTTGCTGCTTTATTACAGAGTGCTTACACTTAAACTGATTGGCTAAGAAATATTTCAGTTATTGTATTTATGGAAGGAATAATTTACAGTTTCTTTTGTTTTTGTTTTATATTACTAGCATCTTCTGACTCGAACCCCATGCTGTACCTGTTCTTAACAGAATTTGACAGTACTAGTGTGGTGGGAACCTTAATTTCAGTTTAAAAGAGTGGAGCGGGCTACACTGAGTATCTAACCCCTTGGTTTCCCTTTCCAGGGAGTATTTCATGAGGGCAGTGTAAAGGTAGCTTTATACTCTATCTAATCCCATGCTGTATCTGGTTTGGGAGTGTTTGATAGGGCAGTGTAGAGAGAGCTTTACTTTCAGTTTGAAAAAATAAAGGCAGTTCTGTAGAATAGAATGGAATCACTTAGGTGCGGAAGCAGGTCATTCGGACCCCAAGTCCAACTGACCCTCCAAACAGCAGCCCATCAAGACCCAGCCCCCTAACCTATCCCTATAATTCTTAATTTCCCATGGTTAATCCACATAGATATTATGGACAGTTTAGCATGGCCAATCCATCTAACCTGCACTTCTTTGGACTGTGGGAGAAAACCCATGCAGACACAGGGGAGAATGTGCAAATCCCACACAATCACCTGAGGATGGAATTGAACCTGGGTCCCTGGTGCTGTGAGGCAACAGTGCTAACCACTTTTACTTTCAATGAAAAGAGTAGATGCAGCTGTACCCTCTATCTAAGCCTGTGCTGTATCAGTCCTGGCTGTGTTTGATGGAGGTCTGAAATAATTGCACAGAAGCTGGTATCCAGTCACCAAAATCAGCCTTTATTTACATGTGCACTGTACATGGGCTGTCATCAGCTGTGATCGAGCTAATCTCTCAAATGAGGAGACTCTCTGAATATCCTATTCATATATATTTTTCTTTTTTCCCTTCCACATAACCACTGCGACCAAAGGGGCCCCAGCAGTAGTGCTTATATTTTCCCCACAACATGTGTGTGTGTGTGAGAGAGAGAGACAGAGAGAGAAGGAGCAGGGTAGGGATTAAACAAAATTGCGTTGGAGAGGGAATAAAGCACTTTAGATGCCCACCTCTCCTACGTGCACTTTCTCCAAGGACACGTGGGCTTGGACATAACTGTGGAAGAGGGGCAGGCAATCGGCCCTAATGACCCCTTCCATAGCCGCTGCCTGGACCTATTTATGGCCAGTTTGGACAGGTCCAGGAGGAGACCAACGAAGAGGTCCTCTGACCTATCCTCTGCACCAGGTGTCCAAAGATCAGGAGCGTGGCAATGAAGTGCAACCAAAAACAGAGAAGAAGGTTTTTAAGAAAATCAAAAAGGTAGTACAAGCGCCCACACCCAATATATGCATGGTCCACAGACTCCACAGCACCACAGAACAAGCAGTTGGTCTGGGAGTCCGTGAACCACCGCAATCTGCAGTTACAGCAGTGCAACATCCTCCACCCCAGGCCCCAAGAGAAAAGGACGAGGACTCCCACGTCAAGAGCCCTCCACTGTGGATCCCCACTGCCTGGTGGGGCACGCCAAGGTGAGTCCGGGCGGTGGATGAGGGAGAAGAGGTGGACGGTGTGCTGCAGCACTCTGTACGGGAATTGCCATTTCTGCTCCCTAAAAGACATACAACCCAGATTCCAGAGGCAGCTCAGGCTGTGGGGCACAGGGTCCTGCGGGAGATACAGAAACTTGGGGCCAGTGTGAAATTCCGTCCAGGCTGCAGTGCACACAGATGAGATTCCACCACATACCTGAGCATCCTCCAACTGGTGCACGATATTAGGTCCAAGTGTCCATTGTTTTCAGGCAGATGTTTATTGCGAAGGGAAAGTGAGGATTGCAGATACTGGGGATAAGAGCTTAAAATTGTGTTGCTGGAAAAGTGCGGCAGGTCAGGCAGCATCAAAGGAGAAGGAGAATCGACGTTTCGGGCATAAGCCCTTCTTCAGGAATGAGGAGGGTGTGCCAAGCAGGCTAAGATAAAAGGTAGGGAGGAGGGACTTGGGGGAGGGGTGTAGGGAATGCGATAGGTGGAAGGAGGTTAAGGTGAGGGTGATAAGCCGGAGAGGGGGTGGGGGCGGAGAGGTCGGGAAGAAGATTGCAGGTCAAGAAGGCGGTGCTGAGTCCGAGGGTTGGGACTGAGAAAAGGTGGGGGGAGGGGAAATGCGGAAGCTGGAGAAATCTGCATTCATCCCCTGTGGTTGGAGGGTTCCTAGGCGGAAGATGAGGCGCTCTTCCTCCAGGCGTCGTGTTGCCATGGTCTGGCGATGGACGAGGCCAAGGACCTGCATGTCTTTGACGAAGTGGGAGGGGGAGTTAAAGTGTTCAGCCACGGGGCGGGTGGGTTGGTTGGTGTGGGTGTCCCAGAGGTGTTCTCTGAAACGTTCCGCAAGTAGGCGGCCTGTCTCCCCAATGTATAGGAGGCCACATCGGGTGCAGCGGATGCAGTAAATGATGTGTGTGGAGGTGCAGGTGAATTTCTGATGGATATTGAAGGATTCCTTAGGGCCTTGGAGGGAAGTGAGGGGGGAGGTGTGGGCGCAAGTTTTGCATTTTTTGTGGTTGCAGGGGAAGGTGCTGGGAGTGGAGGTTGGGTTGGTGGGGGGTGTGGATCTGACAAGGGAGTGGTCTTTCCGGAACGCTGATAGGGGTGGGGAGGGAAATATATCCCTGGTGGTGGGGTCCGTTTGGAGGTGACGGAAATGACGAAGGATGATCCAATGTATCTGGAGGTTGGTAGGTGAGGACCAGTGGGGTTCTGTCCTGGTGGCGATTGGAGGGGCGGGGTTCAAGGGCGGAGGAGCGGGAAGTGGAGGAGATGCAGTGGAGAGCATCGTCAATCACGTCTGGGGGGAAATTGTGGTCTTTGAAGAAGGGGGCCATCTGGGTTATTCGGTATTGGAACTGGTCCTCCTGGGAGCAGATGCGACGAAGGTGAAGGAATTGGGAATATGGGATGGCGTTTTTACAGGGGGCAGGGTGGGAGGAGGTGTAGTCTAGGTAGCTGTGAGAGTCAGTCGGTTTATAGTATACGTCCGTGTTGAGTCGGTCGCCTGAGATAGATATGGAGAGGTCTAGGAAGGAGAGGGAGGAGTCTGAGACGGTCCAGGTAAATTTGAGGTCGGGGTGGAAGGTGTTGGTAAAGTGGAAGGTGTTGGTAAAGTGGGAGCACGAGGCAGCGCCGATACAGTCATCGATGTAGCGGAGGAAAAGGTGGGGGGTGGTGCCAGTGTAGCTGCGGAAGATGGACTGTTCCACATATCCAACGAAGAGGCAGGCATAGCTAGGGTCCATGTGGGTGCCCATGGCTACTCCTTTGGTTTGGAGGAAGTGAGAGGATTGGATGGAGAAGTTGTTAAGAGTGAGAACCAGTTCAGTCAGTCGAAGGAGGGTGTCAGTGGAAGGGTATTGGTTGGTTCAGTGGGAAAGGAAGAAGCGGAGGGCTTTGAGTCCTTCGTGATGGGGAATGGAGGTGTACAGGGACTGGATGTCCATGGTGAAGATAAGGCATTGGGGACCGGGAAGCGAAAATCATGGAGGAGGGGAGGGCGTGGGTGGTGTCCCGAACGTAGGTGGGGAGTTCTTGGACTAAGGGGGACAGGACGGTGTCAAGGTACGCAGAGATGAGTTCGGTGGGGCAGGAGCAGGCTGGGACAATGGATCGGCCGGGGCAGTCAGGTTTGTGGATTTTGGGCAGGAGGTAGAAACGGGAGGTGCGAGGTTGTGGGACTATGAGGTTGGAGGCGGTGGATGGGAGATCCCCTGAGGTGATGAGGTTATGGATGGACTGGGAGATGATGGTTTGGTGGTGGGGGGTGGGGTCATGGTCAAGGGGGCAGTAGGAGGAGGTGTCTGCGAGCTGGCGTTTAGCCTCAGTGGTGTAAAGGTCGGTGCGCCAAACTACCACTGTGCCTCCCTTGTCTGCCAGTTTGATAGTGAGGTTGGGGTTGGAACGGAGGGAGTGGAGAGCTGCACGTTCCGAGGGTGAGAGGTTGGAGTGAGAGGAGTGGAGAGGTTGAAGCGGTCAATGTCACGGCGGTAGTTGGCTATGAAGAGATCGAGGGCGGGTAAGAGGCCAGCATGGGGTGTCCAGGTGGATGGGGTGTGTTGGAGGCGTGAGAAGGGGTCGTCAGAGGGTGGGCGAGAGTCTTGGTTGAAGAAGTTGGCGTGGAGGCGAAGGCGGTGGAAGAATTGTTCGATGTCACGCCGTGTGTTGAACTCGTTAATCCGGGAGCTTAAGGGAATGAAGGTGAGGCCTCTGCTGAGGACTGATCTTTCATCCTCAGAGAGGGGGAGGTATGGAGGGATGGTGAAAACATGGCAGGGCTGGGAGGTAGGACCTGGTTTGGGGCTGGAGCTGGGAGTGGGGGCAGGGCTAGGCGCGGGCGCGGGGATCGGCGCGGGGGCGGGGTTAGGTGTGGGGGCGGAAATCGGCGCGGGGGCGGAGATACCAACCAACCCAACCGCCCTGTGGCTGAACACTTTAATTCCCCCTCCCAAGGACATGCAGGTCCTTGGCCTCCGCCATCGCCAGACCATGGCAACACGACACCTGGAGGAAGAGCGGCTCATCTTCCGCCTTGGAACCCTCCAACCACAGGTAGATTTCTCCACCTTTTCTCAGTCCCAACCCTCGGACTCAGCACCGCCTTCTTGACCTGCAATCTTCTTCCCGACCTCTCCGCCCCCACCCCCTCTCCGGCCTATCACCCTCACTTTAACCTCCTTCCACCTATTGCATTTCCAACGCCCCTCCCCCAAGTCCCTCCTCCCTACCTTTTATCTTAGCCTGCTTGGCACAGCTTCCTCATTCCTGAAGAAGGGCTTATGCCCAAAACATCGATTCTCCTTCTCCTTTGATGCTGCCTGACCTGCTGCGCTTTCCAGCAACACATTTTTAAGCTCTGATCCCCAGCATCTGCAGTCCTCACTTTCTCCTAGCAATAGACATCTGCCTGAAAACAATGGATGCTTGGAGGCCAGCCGGAGGGTAGGCGCGATGCGATTCGACCATGTTCCAGACAGTGATCAGGTCCTGGTAAAAGACAGGCAGTGTGTTGAGGGTGACCTCCAAACCGTCACGGTCGACGAACAGGAGCTGCGTGTCGTAGTTGAGGTTACGCACCTGGCGGAAAAAATACGTCGCCAGGGTGCACCACCTAGGAGGAGGCTCGACGTAAAGGTATCGCCGCAAGGTCTGAAGGCGGAACGTCGCGACCTGGGTGCGGACACACACCAGCGACTGACTGCCCTCCTCAACAGGGAGACTCAGAACCTGCGCGGCGACCCAGTGCATCTTTTTGTCCCAGAAGAAATCGACCAACGTTCTCTGGATGTCAGCGACAAAGCCAGGAGGAGGGACCAAAATGACCAGCCGCTACCACAGCATGGTGGCCACCAGCTGGTTTATGACCAGCACTCGACTCCTGTAAGATAGCACTCGGAGCAGTCCTGTCCAGCAGCCTAGGCGAGCCGAGACTTTGGCCTTCAGCTCCTGCCAGTTGGCCGGACAGGATTCCTCAGCTGGGCTGAGGTAGAGGAGATGGATGGTACTCCAGCTGAACCCCCGTAACTCCTCCAGCAGAGAGTCCACCTGCCACGGACCGACCAGTAGTCCGGAACATTTGGCCTGGCATCCTCCCCAGGTCAACCGGGTCGGTGAAAGTGAGGAGCACGTTGTCGGCGTAGGCCGAGAGGACCACCCCTGTGCCACACAGAACCGGCCCCGACAACCTCCTCCGCAAGAGGCGCAGGAAAGGCTCCACACACAGGGAATACAGCTGGCCGGACAGGGGGCAGCCTTGACGCACTCCTCTCCCGAAGCGAAGGGGCACCGTCAGGGACCCGTTAACTTTAACCAGACACTCTGCGGCGGCTTACAAAAGTCGGATCCGGGCGACGAACCGCGTCCTGAACCCGAATGCCCGCAGAGTCCCGAGCAGGTACTCATGATCGACCCTGTCGAATGGCTTCTTCTGGTCGAGAGACAGGAAGGCGCTCGGCAGACCAGCCCGTCGACAGAAATGGATCAGGTCCCGGACCAGGTGGACGTTATCGTGTATCCTCCGGCCCGGGACCGTGTAGGACTGGTCCGGGTGAATCATGTGGGCCAGCACGAAGGGAGATCTCAAGGTCCCAATAGAAACATGACATCAGAGAAGATATTGAAGCCCGTGCCGAGGAGGGAGACCGGACGCCTGGTCCTCCTTCTTCAGCAGCAGGACGATGACCGCCCTGTGCCAAGAAAGGGGCAGCTCTCCGGCATTTAGACACTCCCCCAGGACCTGTGCGTAGTCGCTCCCCAGGACGTCCCAGAACGCCCTGAAGAACTCCACAGTCAGCCTGTCCAGCCTCGGGGTTTTGCCCCTCGAGAGCCGGTCGAGGGCGCCGGTCAGCTCCTCTAAGGTGACGGGAGTGTCCAGCCTTCCGGCGTCTTCCGGCAGGTCCTCCCACAGAACTCTGCGAGCATCCTCGCTGGACGGATCCTGAGAGAACAGAGCAGTGTAGTAGGAGCCAACGTGGGCCCTGATGCCCTCCGGATCCGAGACGAGGGACCCGTCGTCGGCCAGCAGCACAAGGAGCTGCTGACGGGTGCCGCGCCTTTTTTCCAGCGAGTAGAAGAAGGGGAGCCGCGGTCCAGGTCCTGGAGGAGCTGGATCCTCGACCTCACGTACGCGCCCCGAGCCCCGACGAGCTGCAGATCCCAGAGCCCGGCCTTCTTCTCTTCGTACGCCCCGCGCAGGGCCGGGTCTGTGTCGAGGCGTGACTGCAGGTCGAGCATCTCCTTCTCCAACTCCCCGATCCTGGATTTCCGCCTCTTCGTCGACCCCCTCGCGGGGGGGGGGAAGAGGGCACCAGGGAATCTGAAACCTCGCTGGAGACTGACTCTGTGCTGACCCCAGCACCCACAACTAAGTCCTCACCCTCCTCCAGGCGATCATCCTCAGCCACTGTGAGACTGGGGGCTGATCCAGTGTGACCAGCTCGCCCTAATCTCTCAGTGACCCCACCCTCAAGGTCACTGCCAGGGGCTACCTCAATGCACTCCATCCGCTAGGGGAGGGGGAGGTGTGCATGGTCTGAGTCATCGGGCGGCACAGACTTGGGGCCCACTGCTCTCCTGACAGTGGGTCACCCAGTACACCAGGGAAAAGGTCCTTACCCCAGGGCCAGAGTGACCAGGAGAACAGTCTGGGAGGGGGGAGTGAGGAAAACACCTTCCCCATGACTCAGTGAGATTTAGTGTCTGCATCACGGCCTGCACAGGGCTACAGCTCACTCCCTTGGGATTGATGGAACTGCAAGGACCCACCACAAACCCCAAAGATCTGCACTCACCACAGGGTGGGATCAAGGAACACAGGGTGGGGTCAGGGAACACAGGGCAGGGTCAGGGAATGCAGGGCAGGGGTCAGGGAATGCAGGGCAGGGGTCAGGGAACACAGGGCAGGGTCAAGGAATGCAGGGCGGGGTCAGGGAACACAGGGTGGGGTCAGGGAACACAGGACAGGGGTCAGGGAACACAGGGCAGGGTCAGGGAACACAGGGCAGGGGTCAGGGTACACAGGGTGGGGTCAGGAAACACAGGACAGGGTCAGGGAACACAGGACAGGGGTCAGGGAACATAGGGTGGGGTCAGGAAACACAGGGCAGGGTCAGGGAATGCAGGGCAGGGGTCAGGGAACACAGGGTGGGGTCAGGGAACACAGGGCAGGGGTCAAGGAACACAGCGTGGAGTCAGGGAACACAGGGCAGGGGTCAGGGAACACAGGGCAGGGGTCAAGGAACATAGGGTGGGGTCAGGGAACACAGGACAGGGGTCAGGGAACACAGCGCAGGGGTCAGGGAACAAAGGGTGGGGTCAGGAAACACAGGGCAGGGTCAGGGAACACAGGACAGGGGTCAGGGAACACAGGGCAGGGTCAAGGAATGCAGGGCGGGGTCAGGGAACACAGGGTGGGGTCAGGGAACACAGGACAGGGGTCAGGGAACACAGGGCAGGGTCAGGGAACACAGGGCAGGGGTCAGGGTACACAGGGTGGGGTCAGGAAACACAGGACAGGGTCAGGGAACACAGGACAGGGGTCAGGGAACATAGGGTGGGGTCAGGAAACACAGGGCAGGGTCAGGGAACACAGGACAGGGGTCAGGGAACACAGAGTGGGGTCAGGGAACACAAGGCAGGGGTCAGGGAACACAGGGCAGGGGTCAGGGAACACAGGGCAGGGGTCTGGGAACACAGGGCAGGGGTCTGGGAACACAGGGCAGGGGTCAGGGAACACATGGCGGGGTCAGGGAACACAGGGCGGGGTCAGGGAACACAGGGTAGGGTCAGGGAACACAGGAGAAAGTGAGGTCTGCAGATGCTGGAGATCAGAGCTGAAAATGTGTTGCTGGAAAAGCGCAGCAGGTCAGACATCATCCAGGGAACAGGAGAATCGACGTTTCGGGCATAAAGGGCTTATGCCCGAAACGTCGATTCTCCTGTTCCCTGGATGATGTCTGACCTGCTGCGCTTTTCCAGCAACACATTTTCAGCTCAGGGAACACAGGGCAGGGGTCAGGGAACACAGGGCCGGGGTCAGGGAAAACAGGGTGGGGGTCAGGGAACACAGGGCCGGGGTCAGAGAACACAGGGTGGGGGTCAGGGAACACAGGGCAGGGTCAGGGAATACAGGGTGGGGTCAGGGAACACAGGGCAGGGTCAGGGAATTCTGATGAAGGGCTTTTGCCCGAAATGTTGATTTTCCTGCTCCTCGGATGCTGCCTGACCTGCTGTGCTTTTCCAGCACCACCTACCTTCAGGGTGGGGCGATTCCTCCTCAGGTATCTCACCATATGTCATCCTAAAGGCGCAGTAGGCTATCCCCTCATAGCGTACCACGAAGGGGCCCTCAGTTACATTCTCCTGGGCCAAACAAGTGAAAACCTGGCACTGTAAGGAGTAGACAAGTTTCAGGCTCGGGTCCTTCAGCCCAAGCAGGATGGGCATGATCCCCGACTACACCTCCTCCAGCCGCTGAAAATGTAGGAGGAGAAACTCACTGGCAACAAGGGCAGGACATTGGAGATCACAACAGCCTGGACCGTGACCTCCACAGGGTCAATGGATAAATAGGTCCCGCCCTCAGTGAGCACCCTCTGTTGGGTTAGGTGTGACCACTCTAGGCAGCGCCTTTGTGCATGATCATGTTTGAGTGGGCGGGTGGGGGGCGGTGTTGGACGGGGTTGGGGGGCTTGCGCGCTGTATGCTTCTGCAGTCTCCTGAATGGGGAGCAGATTTTAAAAACTCTGAGCCCCAGAGGAAAGGCATTTAATAGATTAATCTGAACGAAATAGTGCCCGCCCAACTCTTTCGGATAATCGAGGTTCCCCTGTACTTTAATGCGAGGAGTATAGCGTGGGAGGCAGATGAACTTAGGGCTTGGATTGGTGCCTGGGAGTATGACATTATTGCGATGACAGAGACTTGGTTGAAGGAAGGGCATGATGATTGGCAACTAAATGTCCCATGATACAGACGCTTCAGACAGGATAGGGAGGGAAGTAAAAGGGGGGGGGGGGGTAGAGTTGCATTGCTGGTCAGGGATGATATCACGGCCAATTATATCAAAATTCGGCAGGAGCTGGGAAATGTGGACTGGGAGCAGCTATTTAAAGGGAAGTCCACATTTGAGATGTGGGAGGCTTAATGGTAGTGCAGGATACGTATGTCCCGTTGAAAGCAAGGGATAGGAAAGGCAAGGTTCGTGAACCGTGCATGACAGGAGAAATCATACGACTAGCCAAGAGGATGGCACGGTGGCACAGTGGTTAGCATTGCTGCCTTACAGCGCCAGAGATCTGGGTTCAATTCCCGCCTCAGGCGACTCTGTATGGAGTTTGCACATTCTCCCCGTGTCTGCGTGGGTTTCCTCCGGGTGCTCCAGTTTCCTCCCACACTCCAAAAAAAAATGTGCAGGTCAGGTGAATTGGCCATGCTAAATTGCCCGTAGTGTTAGGTCTGGGTGGGTGCGCTTTGGACCCACCCACGGTGGACTTGGTGTGGACTTGTTGGGCTGAAGGGCCTGTTTCCACACTGTAAGTAATCTAATCAAAAGGGAAGTGTACATAAGGTCTAGCCAGCTAAGAATAGAATGGGCCCTGGAGGAATATTGGGAGAGTAGGACCAATCATAAACAAGGAATCAAGCGGGCTAAAAGGGGTCATGAAATACTTTAGTGAGCAGAATTAAGGAGAATCCCAAGGCCTTATAATCATATATAAGAAGCAAAGGAGAAGGAAGTTTTTGTGTCGAACCTGAGAAAATGGGTGAGATTCTGAATGATTGCTTTGCATCTGAATTCACAGAGGATAGGAAGAGATTAGAAAAATAAGTTTGATTAGTCTGGATCACGTTCACATAAGTAGGGAAGATGTGTTGAGTAGGCTAGAGGTTATTAAGGTGGACAAATCCCCAGGACCGGATGGGATCTATCCCAGGTTGCTGAGGGAGGCGAGAGAGGAAATAGCTGGAGCCCTGACAGATATCTTTGTAGCATCCTTAAACACTGGTGAGGTGCCAGAGGACTGGAGGGTTGCTCATGTTGTCCCCCTGTACACGAAGGGTAGTAGGGACATTCCGGGTAACTACAGACCAGTAAGCCTGACATCAATGGTGGGAAATTTGCTGGAGAAGGTACTGAGAGATAAAATCTATCTATATTTGGAAAAGAATTGGCTTGTCAGTGATTGGCAACATGGTTTTGTGCTGGGGAGATCGTGCCTTACCAACTTAATAGAGTTCTTTGAGTAAGTGACCAAGTTGATAGATGAAGGAAGGGCTGTAGATGTCATATACATGGACTCTAGTAAGGCGTTCGATAAAGTTCCCCATAGCAAACTAATAGAGAAAGTGAAGTCACATGGTGTGCAGGGTGTTCTTGACTAGGTGGATAAAGAACTGGTTGAGCAACAGGAGGCAGAGGGTAGTAGTTGAAGGGAGTTTCTCGAAATGGAGAAAGGTGACCAGTGGTGTTCCACAGAGAGCAGTGCTGGGGCCACTGTTGTTTGTGATATACATAAATGATCTGGAAGAGGGTACTGTTGGTATGATCAGCAGGTTTGCAGATGATACAAAGATTGTTGGAGTAACAGAAAGCATCGGGGACTGTCAAAGAATACAGTAGAAGATAGATAGACTGGAGAGTTGGGTGTAGAAGTGACAGATGGAGTTCAATCCAGGCAAATGTGAGGTGATGCATTTTGGGAAGTCTAATTCGAGAGCGAATCACACAGTAAATGGAAGAGCCTTGGGAAAAGTTGATGAGCAGAGAGATGTGGGAGTTCAGGTCCATTGTTCCCTGAAGGTGGCTGCACAGGTGGATAGAGTGGTCAAGAAGGCATATGGTGTGCTTGCCTTCATTGGACGGGGTATTGAGTATAAGAGCTGGCAGGTCATGTTAAATTGTACACGACTTTGGTTCAGCCGCATTTAGAATACTGTGTGCAGTTCTGGTCGCCACATTACCAAAAGGATGTGGGCATTTTGGAGAGGATGCAGAGAAGGTTTACAAGGATGTTGCCTGGTTATGGAAGGTGCTAGCTATGAAGAGAGGTTAAATGGGTTAGGTTTGTTTCATTAGGAAAAAGGAGATTGAGGGGGGATCTGATTGAGGTCTACAAAATCATGAAGAGTATAGACAGGGTAGATAGAGATAAGCTTTTTCCCAGGATGAGGGATTCAATAACGAGAGGTCACGCTTTCAAGGTGAGAGGTGAAAAGTTTAAGGGGGATACATGCAGAAAGTACTTCACACAGAGGGTGGTAGGTGCCTGGAACGTGTTGCCAGCAGAGGTAGCAGAGGCAGGCAGGGTAGATTCATTTAAGATGTGTCTGGACAGATGCATGACTAGGTGGGGAGCAGAGGGATACAGATGCTTAGGAATTGGGCGACAAGTTTAGACAGTGGATTTGGACCAGCTCAGACTTGGAGGGCCGAAGGGCCTGTTCCTGGGCTGTAAATTTTCTTTGTTTTTTAGGATTGTATGCAGTTCTGGATAGTCCATAATGGAAAGAAAATTCAACCTATACAAAGTTTGTAGTGTAGACCCACCATGGATAAGTTCCCCAGTATCTGGCCAATATTTATCCCTTGTGCAGTATCAATGAAAGAGATTATCTGTTTATTATATTGCTCTTAGTGGGTACTTGCTGTACACACTATGGCTATTGTGTTTCCTACATTAGAACAGTGACTACAATTCAAAAGTATTTAATTGACTGTGGAGCACTTTGGGGCATCTTAAAGTTGTGATAAGGGCTATGGAATGTAAGCCTGAAATAACTGCAGAAACCATATCCCATCACCAAGTCACCCTTTATTTATATGTGCACTGTACATGAGCTATGGCCAGCCAGCTCAAGGCCAGTCTCAGATTGAGGAGCCCTTCTGACTCTCCTGTTTATTATTTTGTAAACCTTTATTTATATTCCACCACAGGAAGAAAGGAAACACCAGAGTGAACAACAAGTGCTGCTCTTCTCGACTGAGGGCAATGCTGTGTGAGACTCTCCTGTTTTTGTCTGTCAGCCTGGGCTCCCTGATCGGCCCAAGGTTAACAACCGCTATCAATGATCTCAGCATTAACCCTGTACTGTCCCTGTCCTGGGAGTGTTTGATGGGGGAACAGTGTAGAGAGAGTTTTACTCTGTATCTAACCCCATGCTGTCCCTGTCCTGGGCGTGTTTGATGGGGACAGTGTAGAGAAAGTTTTACTGCATATCTGACCTCATGCTGTTCTATCCTGAGAGTGTTTGATGGAAGACAGTGTGGAGGGAGCTTTACTCTGTATCTAACCCCGTGCTGTTCCTGTCCTGGGAATATTGGATGGAGACAGTGTAGAGAGAGCTTTACTGTGTATCTGACCTCATGCTGTTACTATCCTGAGAGTGTTTGATGGGGAGGTTGTACAATAAGTGTGATCTTGTTGAATATTGACGTGGAATATTACAAGTGCTCATGTGGAATGGAGTGAAATTAAATAGAGGAGAAACCTGACAGCCTAATGAAGGTAGAGAGAGAGACAATGTGATGCATTAATGTAAAGAACAGCATTAATGTAAACAAACATTCAAACAAATTACACAAGAGGATCAGTAGAAATGAATTAAGAATAAATTTGAATTGTTTAAATTTTTTGTGAAAGTTTTCTTCAGGCCTCTTGTGATTTGTTAATCCCAACAGAAATATATTCAATACAATAACAAAATCAGACTCAGCTTCCAAGAATTTCATGTTGCATCTATCAAAACTGCAATCTAGGCAAAAATATTTCGGAAGTGGGAGCTGCGTCGGTGTGTGGAACCTTCAAGCTGCAGATGATGTTCCCAACATGGGCAAAGGATAATGGTTTGAAGTCAGCAATGAAAAGGACATGACCCCGGTCGAAACATCACTCCTGTAAAAATGGAACACTCTCCTTTTGAAAGACCTTATAAAACCTGTTCAGACAAGCCATGGCACATGACTTGAACCCAGGCCTTCTGGGACACTAGCACTGCATCACAAGAGCACTCTGAAAGAGTTGCCATTCAGAAAAGATTCAATAGAGGCATTCGAAACGGTGGCAGGTTGTGGTATAGGAAAGAAGACAGAAATTATTTCCACTGACAGGAGGATCAGGAGCCAGAAGAGATAGGTTTCAGGTCGTTACTATAAGAACCAGAGAAAAGATAGAATTTTTTTAATGCTGTAAGTTATGACGATCTGTACACGTGCTGCTTGAAAAGGTGGATTCAGTTGTAATTTTCTAAAGAGAATTGGATCTATACTTAAAGATAAAAATGTTGCAGGACTATGGGGAAGAAAAACACACAAGGGAAGTTGTTTTTACAATTCTTTCAAGGAACTGGTGTTGGTACATTCAACCAACAAGCCCCCATGCCATGTGATTGCACAAGATATTAAAATTTGACAGAAAGGGAGAAATATATAAAGTTCAAATGATTATCAAAATAAAAATAGGTATAAGGCAGAGGCAGGATGAAATAGTGTACAGGACTGTGATTCAGGGTTATTCATGACTGGAGATATGAAATGTGTATTTACATTAACACTTGTTCAAAAGAAATACAAAACTAAAATAGATATGAGCAGCACTAGCAAATATTTACCCATTGTAGAAAATAAATAAAGTCTCCTTTTTACGGTCTTACCTAATGGCCATTATTTTAGCCTGCATTTTGCTGCACTTTTTTCTAATTTGCCAACATATCTTTTTCTTACCTGTGAATCAAAGTGATACTTGCTCCACCATCCTTACTATCCCTGGATTCCAGCACAGTCTCTGCCTGAAGTGCAGATTCACCCTTCCTGGGTTCTCAGTGAACTACCCCCATCCCTGGAACCATCCTTATAGACCGTGTCTGCACCCTGTATAAATTCCTTCCTGGAATGTGCTACCCCAAACTGATATTCTGATTGAAGCTGAATCCATATTTTTCACAGGTTTACCATAATTTCCTTGCTAGACATCATCCGCAAATTTTGAAATTTCTTCCTGCAGACAAAAGTATAACTGATTAATACACATCAGGAAAAGGAATGGTCTTAGCACTGTTCCCAGGGAATCCCAGTAGAAATCGTCCTCTAGTCTGAGAATCCACCATTTGAAAACACTACTCTCTGTTTCCTGTCACACAGCAGGTTGTATCTGTGCTGCTACTGTCCCTTATATTCCATGGCCTGAACATTACTGATGAGCTCAAAAGAGAAAATGCTGGAAAATCTCAGCAGGTCTGGCAGCATCTGTAAGGAGTTAAAAGAGCTGACATTTCGATTCTAACTGACTCTTTGTCAAAGCTTTGACAAAGGGTCAGTTAGACTCGGAACGTCAGCTCTTTTCTCTCCTTACAGATGCTGCCAGACCTGCTGAGATTTTCCAGCATTTTCGCTTTTGGTTTCAGATTCCAGCATCCACAGTAATTTGCTTTTATTACTGACGAGCTTATTAGACAGCACTTTATCCAATGTGTTTTGAAAGTCCACAGAAATTACATCCACTGCATTAACCTCATCAAACACTTCTGTAGTCTGTTCTGATATAACATAATAATTCTATTCCTATGCGATTCCGCGTTATAAGAAAATTGCATAATATCAGCACTATTTAAACCAGTGGAACCAGATTTGCGTTATAGCCAATACAGATAAGGAAAGTTTGTATTCTTCAAATAATGGCCTAAATTCTTCAATTGCATTACAGCCAATTTGTGTTGAAGAAACGCATGCTACAGCAGAACTAACTATATTATACTGCCTAAAAAACTTAAACAATTGGCCTTTAGCAAATCCATTTCTTTAATTGATTCACACTTGTCCAAGTGACTGTTAATATTGGCCCTGATTATTGTTTTTAATAGCTTTCCCATCACTGGGATCAAACTGATTGCAGTTTATTGGGCTCATGTTTGCACCTTTTTTTTGAAGGGGTTCATGTTTACAATTCTCCAGCTCTCTGGCATCACCTCCCTATGGAAGGAAGACGGGAAAATGATTAGATTAGATTAGATTAGATTACATTACAGTGTGGAAACAGGCCCTTCGGCCCAACAAGTCCACACCGACCCGCCGAAGCGAACCCACCCATACCCCTACATTTACCCCTTACCTAACACTACGGGCAATTTAGCATGGCCAATTCACCTGACCCTGCACATCTTTGGACTGTGGGAGGAAACCGGAGCACTCGGAGGAAACCCACGCAGACACGGGGAGAACGTGCAAACTCCACACAGTCAGTCGCCTGAGGCGGGAATTGAACCCGGGTCTCAGGCGCTGTGAGGCAGCAGTGCTAACCACTGTGCCACCGTGCCGCCCACACGGTGACCAGTATCTCCACAATTTCAATAGACAATAGGTGCAGGAGTAAGTCATTCAGCCCTTCGAGCCTGCACCACCATTCAATATGATCATGGCTGATCATTCCTAATCAGTATCCTCTTCCTGCCTTATCTCCATAACCCTTGATTCCACTATCTTTGAGAGCTCTATCCAACTCTTTCTTAAATGAATCCAGAGACTGGGCCTTCACTGCCCTCTGGGGCAGAGCATTCCACACAGCCACCACTCTCTGGGTGAAGAGATTTCTCCTCATCTCTGTCCTAAATGGTCTACCCCGTATTTTTAAGCTGTGTCCTCTGGTTCGGCACTCACCCATCAGCGGAAACATGTTTCCTGCTGCCAGAGTGTCCAATCCTTTCATAATCTTATATGTCTCAATCAGATCCCCTCTCAGTCTTCTAAACTCAAGGGTATACAAGCCCACCCTTATACATTTCCACCCTTACTTTCTTCTGGATACATCTCAGGAAGCCCTGGTGACTTATAAACTTTAACCACAGTTGTACTTTTTAAGACATCCTCTTTAGCAAGTATTAAGTCTTTAACAAATCAATCTAATGTCTCAAATACTTCTTCTTTCACTATGACTCAGTCAGATATTCATCTTTGGTAAACACTCATTTCATGCCTCAGCCTCTATGTATAGATCCCTTTTGAGCTTCAAGAGCTACATTCTTCCTCTCACTACCTTTGACTACTCACATTCCTCTAGAAGATTTTCAGATTCCCCTTTATGGTAGGTGCCTGACTCTTCTCATTCTCTCTCACTTCCCTTCTGATTGCCTTTTGTTCTTCATCTTTGAACCTCATATATTCAGCCTCATCCTCAGACAGTCATAAAGCATGGAAACAGATCCTTCGGTCCAACCAGTCCATACCGACCATATTCGTAAACTAAACTAGTCCTACCTGCCGCCTCCTAGCTCATTTCCCTCCTTTCTTATTCATGTACTTACCTAAGTGTCTTTTAAATATTGTAACTGTATCCACATCCACCACTTTATCAGGAAGTTCATTCCACACGCGAACCACCCTCTGGGTAAATAATTTGCCTCTCCTTTTTTTTAAATCTCACCTCTCAACCTCTGAGGCTCCAGTAAAAAACATGCCAGTCTATTCAGCCTTCCCTTATAATTCAAACCTTTTATCCCCAGCAACATCCTGGTAACTCTCTCCTGAACCCTCTCAATCTTAATGGTATCCTTCCCATAACAGGGTGACCAGAACACTGGGGACAGTATTCCAGAAAAGGCCTCACCAATGTCCTGTACAATCTCAACATGATGTCCCAACTCCTATGCTTAAGGGTTTGAGCAATGAAGGCAGATGTGCTAAATGCCTTTTTAATCACCCTGTCTGTATGTGACACAAACTTCAAAGAATTACGTACCTGCACCCTTAGGTCTCTCTGGCGTACAACAGTATCCAGGGCCCTACCATTAATTGTATAAGCACTACTCTTGTTTGTTGTACCAAAATGCAGAACCTCGCATTTATCCAGATTGAACTCCATTTGCCATTTTTCAGCACATTGATCCATTTGATCAAGATCCCTCTGGAATCTTAGAAAACCTCTTCACTGTCCACTTTACCATCAATTTTGGTGTTGTCCACAAACTTACTAACCATGCCTTTTAGATTCTCATCGAAATCATTTATATAAATTACAAGCCCATTTACGTTTTCAACCTGACATCAACCTTTTCTACTTCATCTCACCCTGCCTCCCTTTAATCTACAGGGAGTTCTTGCTTTGGTTCCTAACCGTTCTCTGGCTTTCTGCTGTCCTCACTCACCTTGTCTTTAAAGGTAGCTCGTTGTTCCCTTAGTTTGTCAGCTGGTCTTCCAAATTACCCAGGGCAAGGTTAAGGTTAAAGGTGGGGATTTTAGGGTTAATTTTGGGGATGTATTTGGGAATTTTAGGGTTAATTCTGGGGGATGTAATTGTGGGTTTTAAGGTTAATTCTGGAGGCTATACTTTGGGGTTTTAGGGTTGATTCTGGGGGATGTATTTGGGTGGGTTCAGAGGTAGTAGCGTAGTGTGCAGCTCTTTAGCCCAGGAGCCAAGAGATTGTCTACTCCATCCGCTTTTACTTATTTTTCCTTTCTCCTTTTTTTGATGGTTCCAGTTTTAAAATTATCAACAAGATTCATCTTATCTTCTTTTAATGGCATTAGCAGAAGGCTTCATCTGGCCCAGAGATGAGATGGCTTTCAGCAGCTTGGCATGGCAGTCCCAGCCCAGTGTTATGGTCTCGCCCCGTGTTACAGTCCCGGCCCTGTGTTACAGTCTTGCCCCGGTGTTACAGTCCTGGCCTGGTGTTACAGACTCGCCCCGGGGTTACAGACTTGGCCCGGTGTTACAATCCTGGTCCAGTGTAACAGTCCCAGTCCAGTGTAACAGTCCTGGCCGGTGTTACTATCCCGGCCCAGTGTTACAGTCTCGGCTCGGTGTTACAGTCTCAGCCCAGTGTTACAGTCCCGGCCTGGTGTTACAGTCCCAGCCCAGTTTTACAGTCCCGGCCCAGTGTTACAGTCCCGGCCCAGTGTTACAGTCCCGGCCCAGTGTTACAGTTGCGGCTCAGTGTTATAGTACCGCACCAGTGTTACAGTCCTGGCCCAGTGTTACAGTCCTGGCCTAGTGTTACAGTCTCACCCCAGTGTTACAGTCCCGGCCCAGCATTACAGTCTCGGCCCAGTGTTACAGTCTCGGCCTGGTGTTACAGTCCTGGCATAGTGTTACAGTCCAGGCCCGGTGTTACAGTCTCGCCCCGGTGTTACAGTCTTGGCTCGATGTTACAGTCCTGCCCCAGTGTTACAGTCCTGGCCTAGTGTTACAGTCTCACCCCGGTGTTACAGACTCGGCCCAGAGTTACAGTCCCAACCCAGTGTTACAGTCCCGGCCGGTGTTACAATCCTGGCCCAGTGTTACAGTTTTGGCCCGGTGTTACAGTCTCAGCCTGGCATGGCAGTTTCCCGGTGTTACAGACTTGGCCCAGTGTTACAGTCTCGGCCTGGTGTTACAGACTCGGCCCAGAGTTACAGTCCCGGCCCAGTGTTACAGTCCTGGCCCAGTGTTAAAGTCCCGTCCCAGTGTTACAGTCCCAGCCCAGTGTTACAGTCCCAGCCCAGTGTTACAGTTTCGGCCCGGTGTTACAGTCTCAGCCCGGTGTGGCGGTTTGCCAGTGTTACAGTCTCAGCCCGACGTGGCGGTTTCCCGGTGTTACAGACTCGGCCCAGAGTTACAGTCCCTGCCCAGTGTTACAGTCTTGGCCCAGAGTTACAGTCCCGGCCCAGTGTTATAGCCCCACCCCAGTGTTACAGTCCAAGCCCAGTGTTACAGTCCCGGCCCAGTGTTACAGTCTCGCCCCAGTGTTACATTCCCAGCCCAGTGTTACAGTCCCAACCCACTGTTACAGTCTCGACCCAATGTTACAGACTCAGCACAGTGTTACAGCCGCAGCCCAGTGTTACAGTCCCGGCTGGCGTTACAGTCTCGCCCCGGTGTTACAATCCCGGCCCAGTGTTGCAGTCTTGCCCCGGTGTTACAGTCTCGCCCCGCTTTACAGACCCGGTCCAGTGTTACAGTCCCAGCCCAGTGTTACAGAATCGGCCCAGTATTACAGTTCTGGCTGATGTTACAGACTTGACCCGGTGTTACAGTCACAGTTCAGTGTTACAGTCACAGTTCAGTGTTACAGTCTCAGCCCAGTGTTACAGTCCTGGCCCAGTGCTATAATCCAGCCTGGTTTTACAGTCCCAGCCCGGTGTTACAATCCCGGCCCGGTGTTACAGTCGCAGCTCAGTGTTAGTCGCAGCTCAGTATTACAGTCCCACCCCAGTGTTACAGTCCCGGCCCAGTGTTACAGTCTCGCCCCAGTGTTACAGTAACGGCCCGGTGTTACAGTCCCAGACCAGTGTTACAGTCATGCCCCGGTGATACAGTCCTGGCCTGGTATTACAGTCTCGCCCTGGTGTAACAGACTCGGTCCAGAGTTACAGTCCCAGCCGGTGTTACAATCCTGGCCCGGTTGGCCCAGTGTTACAGTCTCGGTCCGGTGTTACAGTCTCAGCCTGGCGTGGCGGTTTTCTGGTGTTACAGACTCGGCCCAGTGTTACAGTCCCGCCCCAGTGTTACAGTCTCGCCCCAGTGTTACAGTCTCAGCCTGGTGTTACAGTCCCGCCCCAGTGTTACAGTCTCGCCCCAGTGTTACAGTCTCAGCCTGGTGTTACAGACTCGGCCCAGAGTTATAGTCCCGGCCCAGTGTTACAGTCCCAGCCCAGTGTTACAGTCCCGGCCGGTATTACAGACTCGGCCCAGTGTTACAGCCCCAGCCCAGTGTTATAGTCCCAGCTCAGTGTTACAGTTTTGGCCCGATGTTACAGTCTCAGCCTGGCGTGGCGGTTTCCCGGTGTTACAGATTCTGCCCAGTGTTACAGTCCCGGCCCAGTGTTACAGTTTCAGCCCGGTGTTACAGTCTCAGCCCAGTGTGGCGGTTTCCCAGTGTTACAGTCTCAGCCCGGTGTGGCAGTTTCCCGGTGTTACAGTCCCGCCCCAGTATTACAGTCCCAGCCCAGTGTTACAGTCCCAGCCCAGTGTTACAGTCTCAGCCCAGTGTTACAGACTCAGCCCAGTGTTACAGTCTCGCCCCAGTGTTACAGTCTCGACCCGGTGCTACAGTCCCGCCCCAGTGTTAAAGTCTCGCCCCGGTGTTACGCACCGGCCCAGTGTTACATTCCCGGCCCAGTGTTACAGTCTTGCCCCGGCGTTACAGTCCTGGCCTAGTGTTACAGTCTTGCCCCAGTGTTACAGCTCCGACCCAGTGTTACAGTCCCAGCCCGGTGTTACAGTTTCGCCCCGGTGTTACAGTCTCACCCCGGTGTTACAGTCTCAGCCCGGCGTGGGTATTTCCAGATGTTACAGTCTCAGCTCGGCGTGGGGATTTCCCGGTGTTACAGTCTCAGCTCGGCGTAGGGATTTCCCGGTGTCACAGTCTCAGCCTGGCGTGGGAATTTCCCGGTGTTACAGTCTCGGTCCGGCGTGGGGATTTCCCGGTGCTACAGTCTCAGCCCGGCATGGCGGTTTCCCGGTGTTACAGTCTCAGCTCGGCGTGGGGATTTCCCGGTGTCACAGTCTCAGCTCGGCGTGGGGATTTCCCGGTGTCACAGTCTCAGCCTGGCGTGGGAATTTCCCGGTGTTACAGTCTCGGTCCGGCGTAGGGATTTCCCGGTGCTACAGTCTCAGCCCAGCATGGTGGTTTCCCGGTGCTACAGTCTCAGCTCGGCGTGGCGATTTCCCGGTGTTACAGTCTCAGCCCAGCGTGGCGGTTTCCCGGTGCTACAGTCTCAGCTCGGCGTGGCGATTTCCCGGTGTTACAGTCTCAGCCCAGCGTGGCGGTTTCCCGGTGCTACAGTCTCAGCCCAGGGTGGCGATTTCCCGGTGTTACAGTCTCAGCTCGGCGTGGCGATTTCCCGGTGTTACAGTCTCAGCCCGGCGTGGCGGTTTCCCGGTGTTACAGTCTCAGCTCGGCGTGGGGATTTCCTGGTGTCACAGTCTCAGCCTGGCGTGGGAATTTCCCGGTGTTACAGTCTCGGTCCGGCGTAGGGATTTCCCGGTGCTACAGTCTCAGCCCAGCATGGCGGTTTCCCGGTGCTACAGTCTCAGCCCAGCGTGGCGATTTCCCGGTGCTACAGTCTCAGCCCAGCGTGGCGATTTCCCGGTGTTACAGTCTCAGCCCGGCGTGGGGATTTCCCGGTGTTACAGTCTCAGCCCGGCGTGGCGATTTCCCGGTGTTACAGTCTCAGCCCGGCGTGGGGATTTCCCGGTGTTACAGTCTCGGCCCGGCGTGGGGATTTCCCGGTGTTACAGTCTCGGCCCGGCGTGGGGATTTCCCGGTGTTACAGTCGCGGACTGGTGTGAGGATTTCCCGGTGTGGTGATCTCAGTTCTGTGTGGAGGTCTTTTCTGGTGTTGGCTTCCAGGTATTCCAGTGGGCTGGCATGGAACCTGGCTGCGTCTTCACAGGATTCCATCATTCCTTAAACAGCTCTCCCTGATCTCGGGAACCTTTAACTGAACTGTGATAAATTTTGTCTAGATTTTATTTTTAAAGTTATTATGTATGACTTCTGTCATTAATATAGGTACTGTGGTAGGGTGACAGCTAAAATGTTTCATTGTATTTTTCATCTAAGAGGGTTATTCCTGGGGGGCGGGGCTTGAGGGGGCTTAGGGTTAATCCTGTGGGTTTAGGGGATGTTTTAGGGTAATTCCTGCTGGTTTAGGGAATGTTTTAGGGGATGTTTTGGGTAATTCCTGTGGGTTTTAGGGGATGTGTTGGGTGATTCCTGTAGTTTAGGGGATATTTTAGGGTGATTCCTGTGGGTTTTAAGGGAATGTTTTAGGGTGAATACTGTGGGGTTTGGAGTGTTTTGGGGGTTTAGGGTTATTCCTGGGGTCGTTTAGGGTTATTTGTGGGTGGATTGGGGATGGTTGAGGGGTTTAGGGCTATTCCTGTGGAGTTTATGGGATATTTTGGAGGTTTAGGGGATGTTTTAGGGTCATTCCTGTGGGTTTTAGGGGATGTTTAGGGTCATTCCTGTGGGTTTTAGGGGATGTTTTAGGGTCATTCCTGTGGGGTTTAGGGGATGTTTTAGGGTCATTCCTGTGGGTTTTAGGGGATGTTTAGGGTCATTCCTGTAGGTTTTAGGGGATGTTTTAGGGTCATTCCTGTGGGTTTTAGGGGATGTTTAGGGTCATTCCTGTGGGGTTTAGGGGATGTTTTAGGGTCATTCCTGTGGGGTTTAGGGTCATTCCTGTGGGTTTAGGGGTTGTTTAGGGTCATTCCTGTGGGGTATAGAGGATTTTTTAGGGTCATTCCTGTGGGGTTTAGGGGATGTTTTAGGGGATGTTTAGGGTCATTCCTGTGGGTTTAGGGGATGTTTAGGGTCATTCCTGTGGGGTTTAGGGGATGTTTAGGGTCATTCCTGTGGGGTTTAGGGGATGTTTAGGGTCATTCCTGTGGGGTTTAGGGGATGTTTAGGGTCATTCCTGTGGGGTTTAGGGGATGTTTAGGGTCATTCCTGTGGGGTTTAGGGGATGTTTAGGGTCATTCCTGTGGGTTTTAGGGGATGTTTAGGGTCATTCCTGTGGGGTTTAGGGGATGTTTAGGTCATTCCTGTGGGGTTTAGGGGATGTTTAGGTCATTCCTGTGGGGTTTAGGGGATGTTTAGGGTCATTCCTGTGGGGTTTAGGGGATTTTTTAGGGTCATTCCTGTGGGGTTTAGGGGATGTTTTAGGGTCATTCCTGTGGGGTTTAGGGGATGTTTAGGGTCATTCCTGTGGGGTTTAGGGGATGTTTAGGGTCATTCCTGTGGGGTTTAGGGGATGTTTAGGGTCATTCCTGTGGGGTTTAGGGGATGTTTAGGGTCATTCCTGTGGGTTTTAGGGGATGTTTAGGGTCATTCCTGTGGGGTTTAGGGGATGTTTAGGGTCATTCCTGTGGGGTTTAGGGGATGTTTAGGGTCATTCCTGTGGGTTTAGGGGATGTTTAGGGTCATTCCTGTGGGGTTTAGGGGATGTTTAGGGTCATTCCTGTGGGGTTTAGGGGATGTTTAGGGTCATTCCTGTGGGGTTTAGGGGATGTTTAGGGTCATTCCTGTGGGGTTTAGGGGATGTTTAGGGTCATTCCTGTGGGGTTTAGGGGATGTTTAGGGTCATTCCTGTGGGGTGTAGGGGATGTTTAGGGTCATTCCTGTGGGTTTAGGGGATGTTTAGGGTCATTCCTGTGGGGTTTAGGGGATGTTTAGGGTCATTCCTGTGGGGTTTAGGGGATGTTTAGGGTCATTCCTGTGGGGTTTAGGGGATGTTTAGGGTCATTCCTGTGGGGTTTAGGGGATGTTTAGGGTCATTCCTGTGGGGTGTAGGGGATGTTTAGGGTCATTCCTGTGGGTTTAGGGGATGTTTAGGGTCATTCCTGTGGGGTTTAGGGGATGTTTAGGGTCATTCCTGTGGGGTGTAGGGGATGTTTAGGGTCATTCCTGTGGGTTTAGGGGATGTTTAGGGTCATTCCTGTGGGGTTTAGGGGATGTTTAGGGTCATTCCTGTGGGTTTTAGGGGATGTTTAGGGTCATTCCTGTGGGTTTTAGGGGATGTTTAGGGTCATTCCTGTGGGTTTTAGGGGATGTTTAGGGTCATTCCTGTGGGGTTTAGGGGATGTTTAGGGTCATTCCTGTGGGTTTAGGGGATGTTTAGGGTCATTCCTGTGGGGTTTAGGGGATGTTTAGGGTCATTCCTGTGGGGTTTAGGGGATGTTTAGGGTCATTCCTGTGGGGTGTAGGGGATGTTTAGGGTCATTCATGTGGGTTTAGGGGATGTTTAGGGTCATTCCTGTGGGGTTTAGGGGATGTTTAGGGTCATTCCTGTGGGGTTGTAGGGGATGTTTAGGGTCATTCCTGTGGGTTTAGGGGATGTTTAGGGTCATTCCTGTGGGGTTTAGGGGATGTTTAGGGTCATTCCTGTGGGTTTTAGGGGATGTTTAGGGTCATTCCTGTGGGTTTTAGGGGATGTTTAGGGTCATTCCTGTGGGTTTTAGGGGATGTTTAGGGTCATTCCTGTGGGGTTTAGGGGATGTTTAGGGTCATTCCTGTGGGTTTAGGGGATGTTTAGGGTCATTCCTGTGGGGTTTAGGGGATGTTTAGGGTCATTCCTGTGGGGTTTAGGGGATGTTTAGGGTCATTCCTGTGGGGTGTAGGGGATGTTGTGCGTTGTGGGTGTTTAGGGTTAAGTCTGTGGCCCTCCTTGCGGCTGAACTGGGCCGCGCTTTTCTCGCTCACCTCCGGCTGATGCAATCGCTGCTTCGTGGCCGGAAGCTGGTGCCATGTGGCGGCGGAGCGTGAGTCTGAGCAGGGACCGGGACAGACACCGGGGATCAGCAGCGGCCTGAGGTAAAACCGGGCCCGGGATTAGGGCATTTCCCTGGGGCCGGGGAACCGAGTCATCCCCGGGGCCAACACCCCCCCCCTTCTCCCCACCCCTCCCCCTCTCCCCCCCCCTCTCCCCCCCCTCCCCCTCCCCCTCCCCTCTCCCCCCCCCTCCCCCTCCCCCCCTCCCCCTCCCCCTCCCCTCTCCCCCCCCCTCCCCCTCCCCTCCCCCCCCTCCCCCTCCCCTCCCCCCCCTCCCCCTCCCCCTCCCCTCTCCCCCCCCCTCCCCCTCCCCCCCCCCCCCCCCTCCCCCTCCCCCCCTCCCCCTCCCCCTCCCCCTCCCCCTCTCCCCCCCCTCCCCCTCTCCCCCCCCTCCCCCTCCCCCTCTCCCCCCCCCTCCCCCTCTCCCCCCCCCCTCCCCCTCTCCCCCCCCTCCCCCTCCCCCCCCTCCCCCCCCCTCCCCCTCCCCCCCCTCCCCCTCCCCCTCCCCTCCCCCCCCCTCTCTCCCCTCCCCCTCTCCCCCCTCCCCCCCTCCCCTCTCCCCCCTCCCCCCCCTCCCCCTCCCCCCCTCCCCTCTCCCCCCTCCCCTCTCCCCCCCTCCCTCTCCCCCTCTCCCCCTCTCCCCCCCTCCCCTCCTCCCCCCTCCCCTCTCCCCTCTACCCTCTTCCCCCCCTCCCCCCTCCCCTCTCCCCTCTCTCCCCCTCCCCCTCTCCCCTCTCTCCCCCTCCCCCCCTCCCCTTCCCCCCCCCCTCCCCTTTCCCCCCCCCCCCTTTCCCCCCCCCTCCCCTTCCCCCCCCCCTCCCCTTTCCCCCCCCCCCTCCCCTTTCCCCCCCCCCCTCCCCTTTCCCCCCCATCCCCCCCCTCCCCTCTCCCCCCCATCCCCCCCCTCCCCTCTCCCCCCCTTCCCCCCCTCCCCTCTCCCCCCCTTCCTCCCCCCCCTCCCCCCCCCTCCCCCC